>NC_072771.1:14844320-15179320 GCF_022539595.1 Amphiprion ocellaris | reverse complement strand
AAGAAAATTCCCACACCTGAGCCAACTGCCTAAATATTTCAGTTTGGCTCTCGCAGCTTTTGCTTTCACTGCTTCCTGTGCTGTGAAGATCGAATAATAAGCCAGAGGGTTCCTATATACAACATTTCACACCAGGCTGAATATTGTAATTGTTTTTGTTCAGCTCGCACACCTTCATATGAGATCATTACCAGTAAGTCTCTGATATTAAGCGTTCATCCCCACGCGCCCCCATCTGACTCTTACTAATGAGAACTGCAAATAGTCACGCTGTAGTTAATAGGCATCTTTTCTCTTTAGAGATCCAATAGGATGAGCTGTTGCTGCTGACTCAGTCCACTAAAGTGCTTTTTATGAGTGTGGATGCATCATTCAGTGTGGGAATTCACTTCATCTTCCACTTTGCACCTAACACTTCATCATTTTTCCTGTCATTTTAATTGTGTTTTTGCAACTTACTTTAATAAATCTGAGTTATAGTGCAACGGCAGTCTAACAGAGGTGTTGTGAGGTACTGCAGTATGTCTCATGGAGTTGGAAAAAGTAATTAAGAGCATTTTCTAAACCACTGTACTTAAGTATAATTTTGAGTAACCTGTACTTTACTCAAGTATTTCCATTTTTGACTACTTTATACTTCAACTTCAGAGGCAAATATTGCACTTCTAACTCCACTGTATTTTTTTCTAAGTTTAATTACTTTGTAGATTTAGTTTAGTAATGAAAATACAATCATCAAATAAATTATGATGTAATAGTCTAGATTAAGGTAAAAAATGTTTGCTTCCTGTGTGGAAAAAAACAAACTACCCAGCAGATAAACTACAGAAAATAGTTAAATCACTTTTATCAGCTGCAAATTTAAGGTATAAACACATTAATGTGTCAAAAAGAATTATTCTCAAATATGCCATTCTGCACAAAGAATGCTCTTACTTCTAATATGTAAAGTACACTATTGTTCAAAAGTTTGGGGTCACTTAGAATTTTTTTTTTTTTTTAAAGAAAAGCATTTTTTTTCCCCAATGAAGATAACATTAAATTAATCAGAAATAAAGTCTAGACATTGTTAATGTGGTAAATGATTTTCTAGCTGGAAACAGCTGATTTTTAATGGAATGTCTACATAGGGGTACAGAGGAACATTTCCAGCAACCATCACTCCTGTGTTCTAATGCTACATTGTGTTAGTTAATGGTGTTGAAAGGCTAATTGATGATTAGAAAACCCTTGTGCAATTATGTTAGAACATGAATAAAAGTGTGAGTTTTCATGGAAAACATGAAATTGCCTGGGTGACCCCAAACTTTTGACTGGTAGTGTATATTTTGATAATTTACTTCTGTACTTTTTCTTAAGTATACATTGAAATGCACAACTGTTACTTGACATACAATTTTTTTCTGGGTTTCACATGTGACTTTAAAATGGTTTCACACATATACACCACCAAAATATTCTAAAACCACCTTCCCTGTGTACAAAGTACATGTTTCACGTGTTCCACAAATCTACATGCTTTTAATTTCACATGTGAATTTATGTAGCCTTCACACATAAACACCACCATGCGTTCCACATATTTCACATGTGCCTATTGACACCCTCTTAAAATATTGGTCATTTTTTCAGGTTTTTCAGAAAACAGAAAAAAATTGAATCACACCACATTTAACCTTGACGTAATCGCATGATTTGTTCAACTGAGGATGTAGGAGATTTCACCAGAGGTGGCCAGCATCACGAGGAGATGATTTAGGCAAAACAATAACTTTTGTCAAAAATAACTTGGGCCATTATTTTAGGACGGGGGACGTTATGTGAAGTCTGTGTATTTCTTTTGTAAGGGGTGGTATTGGTACTTCCACTTAAGTAGAACATCTGAGAATTTGTTCCACCACTGGTTCCACCTATTACATTACACACAGCATGACAACATACTGGTTATTCTGTAAATATAAGTGACAATAAACCTGAGCAGAGCAAAATGATAATAACTTTAAGCACTGTCGTAACTTAAAGTTATTAGAATTCTTTTGTATATTCTACTCAGAAAGACACCCCGCAGTAAAAGTTTGCCTTGAATATTGCTAAGGAGAGAGCTGAAATATGAGCTATTTTCTTCATGTAACCACTCTAGTGGCTCACAACACATGTAGAGTTGTGAACAACCTGTAAAGACCATGTGTATCATGGCAGTCTTGAGTTTCCAATGACTCCTGCAACTCCTGCTTTTCTGTGATGGAATCACTGAGACACATCTGTCTTGTCACAACAAACATTCTTGTATTTTGGTACAGAATACACTTTTAAATTTCACATGTGAATTTACATAGACTTCACACAAAAACACGACCATGTGTTAGACATATTTCACATGTGATTTTATCATGCTTTCACATTACACGTGTGTAAAACCACGTGTTGTTGCTTATGTGAAATCTGAGTGTTTCTGGTGGTATTGGTACTTCCACTTAAATACAACATCTGAGTACTTGTTCCACCACTGGTTCCATCTATTACATTACACCAGCGGTATCAAACATGTGGCCCGCTGGCCAAAACCGGCCCTCTAGAGGGTCCAATCCGGTCCACAGGACGACTTTATAAAGTGTAAAAATTACAGAGAAGATATTAACTGCAAATTGTCAATTTGTAAAACTATAAGTTTTAAATAATTTCTACACCATGACACGTTAAATATTGCTTATTGTTCTTTTGTCATTTTGTGTCTAGTTCTTGTAATATTTTGTCTTGCTTTTGTTGCTTTGTGTTTCCTTTTGGCCTAGCTTGTGTTGTCTATTTTTTGTCGTTTCATTTCTCTCTTTTGTCATTTTTTGTCTCGTTTGTGTCATTTGTGTAATTTTTTGTCGTTTAACCATTTTTTTGTCGATTTGTAACTTTTTTCTCATTTTTTATCTCTTTTTTTGTTTTGTTTCGTGTCGTTTGTGTCACTTTTTTGTCATTTTGTTTCTCAGTTTTGACATGTGTCTTGGTTTTTAATTCCTGAAATATGAACATTTTCAGAACATACTTTTTTGCACTAAAACAAAGGGAAAAATTGAGAGTTGTCGTTCGTTATCGATTATTTTTGCTGTGATTTCACTGGTCCGAGCCACTTGAGATCAGATTGGGCTGAATGTGGCCCCTGAACTAAAATGATTTTGACACCCCACCATTACACCCAGCATGACAGCATACTGTATATTCTGTAGTAAAGTGAAAAACAAAAATCTGAGCAGCAAGCTTTGTTTATTAAAGCCCAGAGCAAGAGAACAGAGTTTAAATGAAGCATTATGCAAATACTAAGCAGGTATTTACATACGAGGTACTACTTTCCTGACTTCTTTAGCCGGATATTAGATGCATTGATATTGTAATTTCCTGAGAACATGAACTGCACCTGCAATCTATAAATTATCTGTCTGGATTATTATAAACTGGACTAATGGTTTCAGTGGTTATATTTTCCTTTAGGGATGATTTTACAGTGAATATATCCTGTATTATAGTGCTGCTGCAAAAACACACGCTATAGTATTCAATACAGTTTTCATCTAGCAGTGTCGTCCCCACACTTTTGCATATTTAGAACCTCCCCAGACCAGTATAATTTGCACTCAACCTTGTGAGAAAAATATTTGTGTATTCATAAGGGCTCGCATGAGTGTCCGCCGCAGTGTAGGTGGAGTCAGTGTAACAGTGTAGGGCCGACAGAACCTATATTGGAAATAATTGTTACACAATGCAGTGATTATATAATGCCATTGCCCTGATTTCTACTGATCGAAAGCAGATAAATTAAGCTGTGTTTCACTTTGTGCAGGATTCCCTGGATATCCCCAAGGGACCCCTGGAAGATCCCCCACTCACCCCCTTCCACAGACAGGCTGCAGATTGGGAAGCGACACCAATCTTGACACACAAAAAAGACTAAACAAACAAATAAACAAAAAAAGCCTATGATGAGGCATATTTCAAATATTTACTGTGCACTCATGAAACTGTGACCTTTATGTGGCAATGAAATGCAGCTTTACACTTTCTGTTGGTGAATTTGGAGAGTTGGAGGGGGGCAGCATGGACAGAATGGAGACGGTGATGGATGTGTGTGTGTGTGTGTGTGTGTGTGTGTGTGTGTGTGTGTGTGTGTGTGTGTGTGTGTGTGTGTGTGTGTGTGTGTCCTGAATTTTCCACACGTGCCAACACAAACTGTCAGTGGCATGATGTGGCATCAGCTCTGGCAGAGAGACTAAAATAGTGCCTAGTGTGACAGTGTGCCCAACAGAGAGAGAGGGAGAGAGAGAGAGAGAATGATTTTCCTTTTTTTTTTTTTTTTTTTTACACCAGCTTCCTTCCTATGGTAAATTGTAGGCCAGAGGTGGCGGAAATACGTCAGTTTTGTGGGTTCTCTGAAGCCTGACTGCGTCTCTTAATTTCGGATGAAGGGAATGAGAGGGGGGGGAGAGGAGATTTTAATCACTCCTGTCGCTTTAAGGACACTTATCAAAGCCTTATTATGCGAATAGAAAATACCACGAGCCACTGAGCAACTGAGCGGCCAAAGGGACGGACTGGAGTGGATTGTATTTTTTTATTATTGACAATGTTTGTTCTTGAAGGAAACTCAGCATTCTCCCAGCTGGAATAGACCGCCTTGTGGAGTTTGATTACGCACTGGATGCTTGTCTTTTTCGGACGGTTCGGGTCATTTGGGGAATATTGCGCATAAGTAGCTCTCAGACTTCCTCCAGCTCTCCTGAAAGCGCAGAGAGGAATATGGCTTAAAACTCATCCGACAGCCACGATCGATCCGTACTTGCTCACCAGGCGGGTTTATTTATTTATTTATTTTTTTTGGGTTCCGGACGGATAGTATCCCGAGCTCTTGTGTTTGACAGCCTTGGATCATGGATCGGGGTGGTGGAAAACAACAACGGGCAGCGACATGATTCCTCTGCGCTGTCTGCGGTATGCAGCGAGCTCCGGGCTTTAACTGCCGCTTCTTATTATTCCGATGCAACAAAAAGTTACAAAGCGGGTGTAATGCGCGGATTTGAACAGTTTGGCCGTTTTGCACCTGCTTTAACGGAGACCGCGTCGACATAGTGCAGATTCGTGACAGAATAACGTGGATTCCGCGTCGCTTTTCTGCTCTCCGTCTCTCTCTCTCTCTCTGTCTCTGTCTCTCTCGCCAGTGTGGGATACTTGAACATTTGCTTATCGTAATGGAGATTGGGGAGGTTTATACTCAAGGTCATTGAGTGTTAGAAGGCTCTATTTGTTATTTACACGCACGCACACACACATACAAACACACACACACACACACACACACAGCGCTATCTTCGCGTTGTAGCGCAGCCGACAACCGTCGGTCCGCTGTGTGTTATTTGTTATTACGCGGTGCAGCGAGCGCTCCAGCGTACTGTGGAGTTTTTCTATTTATTATTTCTCTTTTTTTCCCCCGACACCGCAAGCTTCCTCCCCTCCCTCCCTTTCTCACCCCTCCCTCCCTCCCCCCCATCTTCTCCGTGCTCTTGACACACTCACACACACACACACACATACACACAAAACAAACAAACAAACAAACATGGATGGGAAATTGAAGCAGGGTCGTAGATGCCGGTCCAAGCGGGAGAGGGTGCGGAGGTTGCGGGAGGCAGGGAGCAGAGACGCCCGCAGCCCCGACCCCAACTCCTCCTGCTCCGACAGGGAGGGACACCACAGTCCGGGGAGGGACGCCGCCTGCCTGGCCGGTAAAAAGGCGCCGCACCCCGCAGCCGCCGCCAGAGCCCCGCGTCCGCCCCGGCGGAAGAGGCGGGAGTCCAGCTCGCAGGAGGAGGATATCATTGATGGATTTGCTATTGCCAGCTTCATCAGCCTGGACCGTCTGGAGGTAAGGAGGAATCATTATCACCTCTCTCTCTGTGTATGTGTGTGTGTGTGTGTGTTTGAATTCTTCATCTCCTGTCAAAGTGGGGCCCCCCACTCAGTCAGTCACTGATCTACTTGAGATGATGCTAATTAGAGGCTGGTTGTGATCATGTGCTGGGGGGGTGTCGCGAGTTCGATCCCCCCTCAAGGTTGTCCCTGACAGATGCACAGTTAGTTGCTTTTTCTTCTTGGAGCATCAGATCTGTGTTTGTCACCTTTGCACATTACACGTTTTGTGGCTGAGGAGTTAATCATTGGCAGCATATGGCTGGTTGAGGTAAATAAACAGGTCCTGCTGTGTCACTCCTGTTTGTGTTGCCTTCTAAGAGTGAATCTCCTGACATGCTGCTCTTTGATAAACTGCCTCTTGCACCACTCATCTGCTACAGGCTGATACACCACGTGCTGATAACTCTGCTCCCGTCATTACTGTGTGTAATATGTCAGATGTCAGAGGTATGATTTCAGGGAGAAAGGAGCTCCTCATGCGACATCCTCCTTTATTTATCCCCCCCTTTTATCTCATTACTCTCCAAATGACAAATAAAACATTGCTCCCTGTGGGATGTTTGGCAGACTGACAAGGTGGAAAGACTTGTTTTTCTCTCATTCTGGAAAAGGTAGCAGCACTACAGAACTCTGAGTCACCACCTTTGATAAACATAATGTATTACACATCGACTGAGGTCTGTATATTTTAAGATGATGGCCTCATTTGAAAGCACCACATTTCAATCACAGCCTCCCATGTAGGCTTAACGCTGGTAGTAATCAGTCATGATTGACTCTCGCCTCCTACATTGTGCTTAGCCAGTAGAGTGGTGGAATGCAGATTTGCAGCATGAAATCTTAACCAGTTGTCTGCCCTCGCTTTGGAGCTGATAATCAATTCTCCGCCCCTCATCTGTTAACAAGTTTAACCTCATCAGTAATTATGTCGTTGTTCCATTTACCTCGGACCTTCATGGAGGGTGTGAAGGCAGATCGGAGAGGGGTGAGGGTGGAAAGAGGATGCTCCAAAGAAGATGTTTTGTTATCCTGTAATTAACATAAGAAGGATGGCAGCCTAAAAACAACTCGATTAAAACTTCATAATATCCTATAATGACAGGAAAACTGCTGACAGATTGAAGTAGAATGGTACTTAAACATGATACAGTTGCACATATGTAGATATGTGAGCGAATACAGATGTGTAGTAAAGATGTAACACCTGTATGGAGAATATAAATAGACATATATGCTCCTCTTTGAAGGGAAGACAGAGGACTGAATTAAGCTCTTGTACATACATGCATATATATATATAAATATATATATATATATATATTTTTTTATATATATATATATATATATATATATATATATATACACACTACCATTCAAAAGTTTTGGGGTCACCCAGGCAATTTCATGTTTTCACTGAAAACTCACACTTTTATTCATGTGCTAACATAATTGCACAAGGGTTTTCTAATCATTAACCTTTCAACACCATTAGCTAATACAATGTAGCATTAGAACACAGGAGTGATGGTTGCTAGAAATGTTCCTCTGTACCCCTATGTAGATATTCCATTAAAAATCTGATGTTTCCAGCTAGAATAGTCATTTACCACATTAATAATGTCTGGACCAGAGATGTCAAACATACGGCCCATGGACCAAAAGGTCCAATCTGGCCCATGGGATGCCTTTGTAAATGTGCAAAAATTACAGAAAAGACATTAACTGCAAGTTTGTAAAATTCCAAATTGCGAATAATTTCAAGATGTGCTATATTGTTTAGTTCCAGACACCTGTGACTAAACGTTTTGTGCTTTTGTAGATACACTGTGATCTGTAAGTTGTAATGTGTAAATGACAAACTGAAGCATAATATTATTGAAATTGTACATTTTTCATCAGAAATTTCAAGTTGTTCATAATATTTTGTAAAAACATAGTTCATTAAATGTGAAAATTTTCAGATTTGTACTTTTTTGCACTAAAACCAAGGGAAGAAATTGGAGTTGTCGTTATTCATAAGCGATTACGCTTTGATTTTACTGGTCTGGCCCATTTGAGATCAATTTGGGGAACTAAAATGAGTTTGACACCTCTGGTCTAGATTATATTTCTGATTAATTTAATGTTATCTTCACTGAAAAAAACTGCTTTTCTTTCAAAAATGAGAACATTTCTAAGTGACCCCAAACGCTTGAGCAGTAGTGTATGTTTATATATACGTGTGTGTGTATACAAAAACTAGAAAATTATTTAAAAAGAGATCAAATTCAAAGGATAAAGCCGACACTGATAGCACAGGAGATTTCAGGAACATCATGAAATAGTAGAAATCCCACCGTTAGTACCAGCTACTGCAGTGCTGCCCCAAGATGAACGTCTTACATGTTACCAAATGTGCATAAAATTTGTGTGTCGGTGCCCATTCTTCTCCATTTCCATGAGCGCAGGGCCCTGTGATGCTGTATTTGTGAGTATTTCTGCCCTTTGTGCTGCACGGCCGTCACTCCTGACAGCTGCTGACTGTGGAAGTCTTTGAAGATGTCATAGCAGCAAAGTGCTTCTTAGTGGCTTCTACTGCCGGCATGCTGGTGTCTCTGCTGCCCGTCAACACAGCGTCCTGCCCTTAATGGCTTCTAGAAATGTTCTCTCGTGTGTTGGGATGGGAGTTGTTTTAGTTCGCAAGTGTGTTGTTGCGGTGCTTCTAAAGAAACAATTTCTGTCTTTGGGTGCTTTATCATAATAAACATGCTGTCGCTTTGTGTTGGAGAGAGAAGTGAAGCCAGATAATTATCCAGTTTTTGTTTAATAGCAATAATAGTTATCTTACTCAAGTGCTAAATCCATGTTGAGTGAGCACAGAGAAGAAAAAAACAGTGTGCTCTTCATAGTAGCTTATGTTTCAAGGCTAAGCAAATGGGGCATGATATGGCTCTATGTGAAATGATGCTCACATGCCAGCTACTTGTTGGTAATTGGTCTGATTTGCATGCAAATGGACTGCGCTTATTAAATGATGTTGGTGGATCTGGTACAATTACAAGAGCGGATGTGCACGGAGAGGGGTTTTTCTTCTTTTTCATTGCTTTGCTTCTTGATTTCTGTGCTGAATGAAATAAGCGTGTTGACTTTATACTCATTTCATATACTGTTTGCAGTAAGTGACAAGCATAATCACATTTGTTTACAGTTAATAAGCTTGCCTCAGTGTGAGTGAATTGGCCCGTTTGAATTAGCACTAGAAGCATCACATCATCAGTCGTGACTCATGCTTTCACCTACTTACTGTTTGCTTGAGTGGAGCTCGTGACCTGCACTACCTGTGCTAATTACTCATCAATTATTACGAGGGTGACACAGCAGTCGGGGGAATGGCTCTGACCTATTGCGTCATGCCCTGATAACCAGCACACCCTCAGCGGAGCGAGCCTGTGGTCCTCTTGACCTCTTTCTAGTGACGGATGGCGTGTTCATGTCAGGCCATTCAGTCAGGCTACTGTCTCGTTAGCATTCTGCCAACATCCCATCCATTCTAGTTCAACGAGCCCATATGGCCCAAATACTAATATTTACTCTTATTTAATCATACTTCTTTGAATCTCTCTGTAATCCTTTTTCTGGTCTGTAAAGCACGTCAGGATGAACATGCTTGACAGAATCCTTGTCACCTTTGGGTTACTATCACTTGATTGTCCCATTTTTGTCTGTGCTCAGCTGCTACTGTCTGTTCATAAGAGCCCAAGGTTATGGGTTTCACACAGCACTTTGGTTCTGAACACTCTGGGCCGTTTGGCGTTGCTGATATTCCAGCTCGTGCGCTGATAGGATCAAGCTCCCTTGATGAAGGCTTAGGCTGTACGGTGGTCTCGCCCGCTCCCCCGTAACCCGTTTCATTACAGCCGAAAGCAATTTGCAGCCACAGCCGCATTTGATTACGGCATGTTTATTTGCTTTGAATCCCCTCGTTCCTCATAGGAAAGCCGCTTACTTACCTGTGCAAATCGACTGTACAAACACAGCCGTGCCGTTTTGTCATGGGCACCTCATTGTGATTAGAAAAATGTTAGGGATGATTCAGCGATGATTCAAGAACAGTCAATCTGCTACTGTGGGCTTTTTGAAGGAGGAGAGGAAAACCTAGTATGTCCAGGTTGTGTGGTTTTTCTTCTTTGCTGTGAAGAATTAAACCATTATGTATGAGTGGGGAAATGTTTCACTATTCTCTCTGAGATGATGCTTTCGGAGTGATTGTAGAACAGACTAGAGAGAATAAATTACACCATGTCTTAGAGTGATTCACATTTGGGAATTTGTTCAATTGCTGGAAGGCCAGTTTCCTGGAGATAGAAGGTTTTCACCTGACAGCAGCGCTATAAAACAATTACCCGCTGCGGCTTAAACCCTCCAGAAGTCTCCCTGTGGGTATCGAACAAGTGAGCAGATAATAAAATGACACAATTATCCATCTGTCACAGTATTAATAAGATGTTTGATTTGCTCCATTTGCTCTGTGAGTGACGTCGGAGTGGCAAATCCCCTCTCGTTAATCCACAATCCTTCTGTTCATCTGCTTTAACATGAATTTACAGATTTGTTTGGGTTTTTCGTTCCACAGCATGAGTTTCTAAATTCACTCTAATGGGGATTTAGTTGATTTAGTGATATTACAACAGTGTCAAGGGCAGGAGGCAGAGAGGTCGGGGATTTTGGCAAACAAAATGGGTTAATGTATCAGAGTTCTTGATGGGATCTACAATCTTGTCTTTTTATTTATCCAGGGGCTTGCTCTTTTTTTCTGCTCTGGTTCGTACAGATTCACACAGTAATCATCATTTGCTGTTGGCGACTGAGCAGCTCTAAGAGTGCAATATGGGGAAATTAAGTCCCTCGCCCTGGGGGAGCTTGACAGTAGTTGTTAGGGAAGCTGTGAGTTTCACTGCTTCACTTTCTCCGCCTGCATTTTGGCAGCTGGTTCGTGGATCGGAGCCAGCAACATTCCAGTTACAAATATGTGTCGTTATATTTCATCAAGTGCTGTGATGAAAACCTCAAACAAAGCAGCAGTGAGAGGGATTTTCCGCTAAATATCTGCACTTGGGTGTCTCATTGTTAGCACTCAGACAGAACCACCTTATTAGAAATCATTAGTAAGGCTAACATTTGCATTACTAGTGGATATACACTACCAGTCAAAAGTTTGGGGTCACCCAGACAATTGTATGGTTTCCATTAAAACTCACACTTTAATTCATGTATTAACATAACTGCACAAGGGTTTTCTAATCATCAATTAGCCTTTCAACACCATTAGCTAACACAATGTAGCATTAGAACACAGGAGTGATGGTTGCTGGAAATGTTCCTCTGTACCCCTATGGAGATATTCCATTAAAAATCAGCCGTTTCCAGCTAGAATATACATTTAGCACATTAAGAATGTCTAGACTGTATTTCTATTTAATTTAATGTTATCTTCATTGAAAAAATGTTTTTCTTTCAAAAATAAGGACATTTCTAAGTAACTGCAAACTTTTGAATGGAGGTGTACATCAATATTGGTCGGATTCCAGCTGTAACCAAATTCTTTGCCTTACTTGAACCATACTTGCTGCTCACTATGGATGGTTATGCATGTAAAAAATGAAAAAGGCCACCCAGCAGAACAAAAAGTCAGTTCATCTCTGCTTTAAGCATGACAACAGACAGTCAACGAATGAAGTTCAAATATAGTGACTGTGCACAAACCATGTTGGTGAAACTAGCAAAATTCATTTTCTTTACAACAGTATAGGGATTTGTGCATCTTACAGTTGTCTGGTGTTCTAGCGTGACATCTTGCTGTACTGATTTCTAATGTAGCATTAGAACACAGCAGTGATGGTTGCTGGAAATGTTCCTCTGTACCCCTATGTAGATATTCCATTAAAAATCAGCCGTTTCCAGCTACAATAGTCATTTACCACATTGACAATGTCGAGACTGTATTTCTGATTAATTTAATGTTATCTTCATTGAAAAAAACAGCTTTTTTTTTCCAAAAATAAGGACATTTCTAAGTGACCCCAAACTTCTGAACACTAGTGTACAACTCGTAATGGTAGCACCTATGCAGAGGACCTACTGACACCTTCTCAGCTGGAGCTCAGGTGATGCTTTCATGAGACCAATGGGTTACACATGACTTCAACAAAATCCCACCATTTCCCACCTTTTCCTCATGGTCAGCCTAGTGTTTTTGCTCTGCCAACTGCCACTTGAGTAGCACAGTGCAAATTGATACCGACACTCGAAACCACAGCAGTCTTTGCTGTAGTAAGATGTCTTGCTTCCATGGTGAGGCAGCAGATTTGTTGCAGGGGTTGCAGCAATCTTGCTTCGTGTTTTCACTTTCCCCCGACGGTGATAGCGCTGTGCATCATATGCCGGCACTGACAAACAACTCCGGCTTTAATTAACAAGGCAGCCCCCCCGAGGCTCCGCTGCTCATTGGCTGACGCATCCCACAGCGAGAGCTTTCTTAATGCCGGTGGGACATCCCCCGGCCCTGGCTCTCTCTAGCTGTCACACACTGTAGGCCACAGCATGGCTGATAAATGCATGGTCACTTTCGCAGTCCTCACACTCACAAACATGGGATGGAACCTCCTCAGTGCATCTGTCCAAGCCATCGACCAGTGACCTAAATATATCCTCCCAAGGAAGGTTCTAGTGTGTGGTGGGAGAGCGATGATGTGAATGTGGAAACATGGCAATCACTTCCCTCTTTTACTGCTGAACTGCACTTTTATTCAGTTATAAAAGATTTATGGGACACGAAAGGAAAGGCAACAGAAGGAAAACACTCCTTGACAATAAAACAAAGTTTGACAACACAACTAATACATATTGTATGTGGAAAGTGAATATTTCCATTGAAACTGGGTAGTTTATATAATGCCAGTAAAAATTTTTGTCCAAGGTGTTCAGTTTGTCTTCATTAGGAAAACAAGCAAATCTTTATTTGTTGAGATGCTGTAACAAGTGATTTTTTGCCAATTTTGTTACAAAAAAATTACCTCAAAGATTAATTTAAAGCTGAAATTGAAGCCCAGTCTGATTAATTTCTGTATTAATCCACTAATATTTTCAGTTCTAATGATGCTGATGTACACTACCGTTCAAAAGTTTGGGGTCACTTAGAAATATCTTTATTTTTGAAAGAAAAGCATTTTTTCAATGAAGATAAGATCTAGACATCGTTAATGTGGTAAATGATTATTCTAGCTGGAAACAGCTGATTTTTAATGGAATATCTGCATAGGGGTACAGAGGAACATTTCCAGCAACCATCACTCCTGTGTTCTAATGCTACATTGTGTTAGCTAATGGTGTTGAAAGGCTAATTAATGATTAGAAAACCCTTGTGCAATTATGTTAGCACATGA
This sequence comes from Amphiprion ocellaris, assembly GCF_022539595.1. NCBI lineage: Eukaryota > Metazoa > Chordata > Actinopteri > Pomacentridae > Amphiprion > Amphiprion ocellaris. The sequence continues at coordinate 15,165,950 of NC_072771.1, read as the reverse complement.
ATGAAAGTGTGAGTTTTCATGGAAAACATGAAATTGTCTGGGTGACCCCAAATTTTTGAACGGTTGTGTATGAATGGAGTTCTTCACACTGTGTTAGTATCAGCTTAAACTTTAAGATGCTACTGCAGATTTGATCATTTATTTTGGAAACTAAAATTTTTGAATTCACTGTGTTGAGGATTGTGAACATGTTTTTCTTGCAAAACCTTCTTTTACTTCAAAAAAAGAAATTAAACATTTCAAATGTTAAATCACTTTGCGGCTCATTAAATTTCAAGAACTACACCAGTGAATGGATGTAAACACACTCTCAATTCAACTGATAATTTGGAGATTTTGACCTTCTCAATTTTATTGGCATAAAGTTCAATTAACAGCAGAGCTCTGTGCACAGTGATCCTTTCAGGGAACAATATGTGGAACTTTGGCACTGAAGTAGCATAGATTGAAGTTACAGGCAAGATGGACAAAACATCTACTCTGGTTTATAGGTGGACTGTGGAGCTTCAGGCCACTGGTAGTGCTGTGAAGTGATATTGTTACTAGTGATGCCTTGTGTTTGAATCAAACACCCACACAAGTATGCATGCATCAGGCAATGCAGTGTACAATTCTGCTGCCAGTTCCTTATTGTTTCTCTGATCAACAGTTGGTTGGTTGCAACACTGTAGAGTAATGTGCCTTTAAAGGCACAAAAAGAAGGGCAAACATGGATGTTAAAATGGATATTGAGTTAAAAGATTTTCAAAAATCTGCTGTTGTGCACCACATTTCCTAGATATCAAGGACACAGTGTATTTCAGTGAGAAATGCTGGATTTAAAAGCAACTTTTTTCTGTTTACAAGAACACTCCATAGTACTTTTAGATAAGATGATCATAGTGAAAGTGGGTGAAACTGAGATTTAAATCAAATGCTGTTTGATCCAACAATTTGTTTAAAAGACTTCAAATCTGAGCACATTTGGTATAGACATATTTTACTGAGTACCAAAGAAATAAAGGATCTCTGTGATGATCTAATAATGCTGATCTGTATGTGCATTCTGTTCATTTCTAAGGATACAAAAGCAGAAGGACTATTGCCTGTTTTCCCTGAAGAGCTCTTTTATGAAGCACTGTCAGTTTTGAGGTATTACTCCACAATCTAAATGCAGCAGCGCCACAAAACATCAGAATAATTGCCTCTTTGTTTTCAGGTAGCGTGACTGGTGAGGGATGGCTGAAACGTGAAGACGGTGCAACACAGCTGACACATTTTAAGTGGCACATAAAAGCACGTGGGTAGCTTGTTGTAGGCATATATATCCATTTCCTGCCTGTCGTCCTGAGCCGTCTTCCATCTTCCTGTCTCAGTGTTTTCATTGCAGTGAATGACAGGATGTAATTATGCTGTGATTAAGATGCTGTCTCCGAGCCTGCGATGGATTAGGAGCTGCACTGTTAGAAGGTTTCCCCAGTAATTATCCGCTGCTGATTTGTCCCCCCCACCCCTCGTTTTTTTTTTTTTTTTTTTTTGCCTTTCCCAACCCTTCTCCAGTTCCTCGACTGCTTGATGAATGTGTGTTATTAAACAATGTTAACAAAAGGCATTTCATTTGAGCAGTTTGAGAAAAAGAAATTATTTGGAGATAACTTCATAGTAATCATATTTGTCATTCAGCTGAGGTATTTTCCAGCCCTGTGATTGTGGTTAATATTTAATGGCGTACTTGGCCGCAGACGCTCTGAATGAATGACTAGCAGACGAAGGCTGTGAAGGATTTACAATAAAAATAATGAAACCTAAATAGAGAGGGCACTCTTTAAGTGGCTCATTAAGTAATGGCTGTTTTCCTTTTCAGCCGTGTCCTTCACTGACAGAGAGCAAAGAGAGAGCTCTGAAAGCCTGGCTTGCTTCAGCCTTCACATCGCTTGAATCCCTTTTCAACATTTTGTTTGCGTGTGAGTGCAGGTCATTTTTTCCAGCCTTGGAGACTCAGTGAGCACAAAGGTTTGTTGACTGGTCTTACTATAGTCCTGTGCGTGTTGGGGGAAGTATTAAATGTGATGTCAGGAATGCTCTTCTGCACACCAAGGTGAATACTTACTTCAAAAAAGAAACAAAAAAGCAGTTTTTGTGTGTCAGAGTAACAATTACACTCTCAAAAGTACAGATTAGGATTGCCATGGTTTTGTCGGTAACAAACCGAGGAAACCAAATCTGTCAACTTGCAGGTGGGAGTTTCTGTATCATAAGCCTTTTTCAGAATCAGGTTCTGATTTGAACATGTGTGACTGAATCACTCCAATGTTATAACTTGACAGAGGTTATAGGTGAGCTGGTGTGCTGAGCTGCAGCAAACAGTAGAGAAGAAAGTGGGGACTTCATAGATCTGTACATAAAGGAAGCAACGATGTAGAAGCTATTTTAGGCAGGGCCGGGATTGTTTAATGCTGCCACAATTAGTCATCAATGCTGAAACAACTTGTGTTTTTGCTTAACTTTAATTCATAGTAATAAATCATTCTTTTTCAGTATCACTGTGTAATTGTTGCCTCATGATGCCAGTCATTTTTGTCCCCAGTCACTTGTCAGCTGCAGTAAGTACTACAGTTTAGACCAGGGGTGTCAAACATATGGCCCTCAGGCCAAAAATGGCCCACCGGAGGGTCCAGTGTGGCCCGCAGGGTGACTTTGCAAAGGGTAAAAATTACAAAGGTGAAAATTAATCCTTACTGTGACAGTATTTAAAGACATTGAACATTGTGCAATATAATGTGAGTCAGCAGCTTCAGTATGACAGAGTTTGGTTTAGTGGAACCCTATTGTTGATGCACTGCCACAACTTTTATGCCTTTTTTTGTGTATATTTTTGTTACAATGCAGTGGGAAAACGTACCCTTTTCCTTAATAGTTCCCACTTTAGTTTGTATGGTGTTTCAGTTCAGGTGGTCAGGATTACTACACAGATGTGGAAATTAATGTAAATTTAAAATCATTTCTAGATTTTGACAAGTTGTAAAATGTTATATTGTTTTTTATTTCCAGATAAGTTGGAATGTGTATATAATAATCTGAGGCATAATACTGTTGAAATTGAACTTATTTTCCTTTAAAAAATTCAGGTTGTTCATAATGTTTTGTACAAATGATAGTTCATTAAATGTGAACATTTTCAGAATGTACTATTTTGCACTAAAACAAAGGGGAAAAATTTGGAGTTGTTGTTATTTTTATAGGTTATTATGTTATGAGTTAACTGGTCTGGCCCTGAACTAAACTGAGTTTGACATTCCTCGTGTAGACAATGGCGGTGAAGTTCAACTTCAAAATATGGGAGTACTTCAGACTGTCACAGAACAAAAATGTGCTTTGTATACTGTGCAGAGTTTGAATGGCACACCTCAGCAGCATATTCACAATGTACGAACACCTGTAGAGAAACTGAAGAGAAAGGCACAACAGCCCTTTACTTCTGTTTGCTTCTCTCCTACTCTCTGTGCTCACATTCACTGTGTTTTGATACAGCCAGTTCCCAATAGAGCTACTCTCATTTACAGATTTATCTGTTTCTGAAGTCAGACCACAGAATGAGAATTCTGAAACTGAAATGCAGCTCATTAAGACGACATGTTAGTCAAACATCTGGTCTACTATGTATTTTTACTTTGTTGTCTGACAGACTCACTGTACACACGAGTTAAAGACAACAGCTTATCAGCACAATTCCCCATTTGCTTTTCTAAGTTAAGTTTAAAAATATGTACTTAGTGTGATAAAAATCATTCTATATCTATTATGATATGTCTAGTATTATTTCTTTCATTATTTATGACAGTTTCTTTTCATGGCACCCACCATGAGTAGCATTTCTAATGTACTGGATGGAGCATTGACCCTCATAAACGTACTAATGAGCCTATTTGACTCTCAGATAATCCTATCTCAAACACTGGACACATCTGTTGTTATGCATGCTTTAGGTTATTTATTACAGTCAAATTCTGACATGTTTCAACATCTTTGTACATTTTATTGCCAGGTACAACTATATCTAAACCTTTCAAAATTAAATAACATCTGAAAACATCAAATTAAAGCATTACTGCATGTTAAAACTCTCTCCAACTAAGAATAGTAATTAAAATATTTAACTGTATTCAAGCTTCCAGTTACATAATGCAATTTAAGGCTTTTATAGGCCCAGGGAGGATTCAGAAACATGTTAATGCTGGCACAAATCTCAAGTCGTTGAAAACAGTGTTCGGATTACAAATCAGCCTGCAGTACATGTGGTCATGTTTTTAAGGAGGGCCTCATTTTCAAAGGCATGACTCACACAGTCGTGACATTGTGCAGAGTCTTTGCATGTTTTCTTAATAGATCGCTCTTGGTGTGAAAGCAATTAGCGTTAACAGTTGTCGACATGCTCTTCTGGTACCAGCACTCACTACCAACACCAGCTCAGAGGGGAATAGTCTTTATAGGCCAAGTGATGCTAACAATAATTTCTCAGCACTCCACTCCCTTATCTGAAATAAGATACAGTGATACATTAGGCTGCAGTTTATTACATTGTTTGTTTGTTTGCTGGTTGTATTTGCAGCATTTAGTCTTTTCTACGTGTCTGTGTGTTCTCTGAGTGGGTGCAGGCGAATCCAAATAAGGACTGTTGCTTCAGTGTTTTGTGTGATATCTTTGGCAGCCGTATAACAAGCCGTGGCCAAGATAATAGAGCTTAGATAAGGGGTTGGTTATGTAATGTGGAATTTCTCTCTATCCCATTGCCACTTCAGCTCCATTCACTGTCTGGATGACATTTGCCTGACAACTCTGGGCTGAGCTGCCACGCTCGGTTTTCCTGTCGAAACGAAGCACCTTGTCGCTCATCCACACTTTGCTCATGGAGTCTGAATCACTGTTTGGCAGGTGGAGTCTATGAGGAGGAGTTTGTCATTTGTGACATACTGCAAGTGAAAGGAGACTAGTTTCACACACATCCACAAGTCCTTTAGACTGAATTAATTCTCCTCACAATGCAGTCTTGTTAAGTTTTCACAATGGCCTTTGGGTTTAGTGTCTGTTTTCAAGAGTTAGGTCCATCTAATAAATTGTTATTTTCATTCAATTTCTTGTGTTGTTTACATTGGAGGACAGGTTCTGATTTTGTCTAGTCCATAAATACATATTACTCACATCCCAACTGTACATTGAAAAGACTGTGGGTGGCTGTAATAATCCATGTTCCACACACTGGCTGTGAACCAGTGTTGTAGCGTGCCTACACTGTGTGAAATTAAAGACAAGATCTGCAATCCTGTGCAAAAATACAGTCCATGAGTCCTGGAAAAAACATTTTGTTTTATCTTGGGTTACAGTGGAGGAGCTAAACGAATTAAAAGCCTGTTCTCTTTTCTAATAGAAAGTGTTACGTGGCCGACAGATACAGCACTTCACCGGGTTAGGTGGGTTATCTCTAGTGCTGTAACCATGCTGGATAGTGGTGTGGCTTCACCCATTATCATTTGCTGTGGGTGAAAAAAACATCAATACTCAGGCTTGTTTGTATTCCTTCAAACCAATCACAATTGTCTTTGGCAATGCTCCTACAAAGGAGTGTTGGGAGGGGTGATTGTTTTGGTGGAATCACTGTCTATACAAGGACTAATTTGGGCACCCAGGTAGCTCAACTGGTTGAGCGGGTGATTTATAAACAGGGGCTGGGTTCAAATCCAGCTCACAGTCAAAGCCAAAAGTGACCAAAAAAATTACTTAAAAAAGGACTAATTCAGTGAAAGAACCAAGCAGGCTTTATTGCACCATCATCAAACTTGCCATGACTTATACCTGCAGTCTACACCTGGTGAGTCAGACTACTAGTCTGAGTCACAAGCTTTTTTAAAAAAAGATATCATGCAAATGTATAAAATATTGTCATGTTTGGACTGCACAGTGGCTTGGTGGTTAGCACTTTTGCCTTGCAGCTAGAAGATCCCTGGTTCGTATCCCAAGGGGGATCTTTCTGCATGGAGTTTGCATGTTCTCCCTGTGCATGCTTGGGTTTTCTCTGAGTACTCCGGCTTCCTCCCACAGTCCAAAAACATGCTGAGGTTAATAGGTGATTCTAAATTGTCCATAGGTGTCAATGTAAGTGTGCTTGTGTGTCTCTATATACAGTCCTGTGACTAGACTGGTGGACTGGTGACCTGTCCAGGGTGTCCCCTGCCTTCACCCTAAATCAGCTGGGATAGACTCCAGCCCCCCGCAACCCTAATGAGGATTAAGTGGGGTATAGATGATGGATGGATGTAATCACGATCATAAAACATTAAAGAAGTTGATTCTACTGCTGCAGTTTGGAACAAACCGTCCAATCGCCAAGCATTGGCATGATATTTAATGTTGTGACCTACTAATGGCAGGTAGAAACTAAAAATTACATCGTTAAGAAAACCAAGGCTCGGAGCTCACTCCAGCTCTGATTGGTGCCTCTTAATGGCTTCTTCTCCATGGCAACCACAGCTGAGGCTAAGTGCTATAGCAGCATGCAAAGGCATCCACCATGCCAAAGTGTTGGACATAAACCCGGTACAATATCCAGGTGACTCATGCATTTCGACAAAGACATCCGCACCATTTGGCTAACTTGTTTGGTCCGTTCTAGTACAATATTTCTGTATGTTTCACAGCTAATAGGAAGAGAAAGAATGATTTTGGCAACACATGTATTTAAGTGTTGTATTACTATTTTCTCTCAAATCCCAGCCTGCCGTTTTAGAGTTATTACAATGATATTTATTGCAGCATTAGAAGCAGAGGCATTCGTATAGTGATTTCTTCCTGGGTTTTAGTGGAGACTGTTTTGTGGTCTTCATGCTGTTTTAGAGGCTTTTCCTCCCTGCCAAGATGAAATTATAGGGGAAACACTAAACCCCTCTGGATTATTTATTATATGTTCACTTGGCATGAAGAACATGAATTTAAAATTCATATAAATACAGTATGAGGAATAACTTTTATACAACATGGGTATTACAATTCATATCCTCATAAAATCATGCATTTGTTCAAGTGGCAGTCTACCTATATGGTTTAGTATGTTTCTGTAGAAGATATCATCGGTTTTTAACAGGCTCGACCTGATGCCAGCTCAGACATCCCTCTATGAATCCTTGGAACGTCTATGAAAGTCAATGTTGCGGCTGTGTGCTCAGCAGAGTGAATAGGAAGAATGTGTTTGAAATATAATGGGATATATAATAAGGCATATGTAACACAGTCACTGCAGTAAAATCTGCAAGGGCAAGACGAGCTCTGTCAGCCAGAGTGATCTAGCAGGCAGATCTACCAAAGAAAAGTATCGTCGGAATTCGTTTCTGCTCTCCGTGTGAACACCACCTACATCCACTTCTGCTTTTTCTTCTTTTAATCCGCAGGTTGTTTACCCATAGATCAAAGGCAGTAAAATGCATCTGCTCCCCTCTTGCAAACAGGCCACACAGCTCATTTCAGAGGGGCCACTTTGTCAGTGCAACTGAAACGAGGACACACACCTTAGAACTGGCAGGCCTTTACCCAAGGCGTGGAATGAGATCAAAATTACACACAGACACACACACACACAAACACACACACATACACACACACACACACACACACACACACACACACACTCACAGTCTCTGCGTCTGAGCACAGGCCAGTTGTTGAGTCAATAAAGAAAACAGGCAGCGTGTGAGAGCGAGAGAACATAAACAGAACTCTGCCAAGCTACTGTTTGCATTCCACATCTCTCGGCTTCGTAGCACAGCAGCTGCTTTAGCCGCATGTAGTTTAAATACCACGCTATTCATAGCCACACTTATATTATGATTTGTTGGCATGGCCTCGAATCAAACAATCCAGTCAGTGTTATGATACAGATTGTGTAATTATATATCACGCAGCTGATTAAAACCACACTAGGGAGCTGTTAAATGGAGCTTCCTCTAATGAGAGATTGTACATTCATTGTCAGTGTAAATGTAGTTATGAACAGCAGTTAATTGCTGACAATGGAGGATTCTGCATGAAGCCTTGGATTTTTCTGGAAGCGTGAAATGGTTGTATTAATATGTGAACATCAACACAGAGTGTTCTAATGGCTGTAGCAACCTTCACAAACCCCGTATCTGTCTTCTTTTCCTCAGCACTCTAGTTCTTACTTGTAAAGCAGACAATGCATATTGCAGATGTAACGATGTAAAGAGAGGCAGCGAGTTCATCGTTTTCGAAAGTGAAACAGTTACTGATTGTTATTGATGGAGGCACTCGAATAATTGCTTTTCGAGGCTGCCGTCTACAGTGAGAAGCATTTCTGTGGCATATTCAGCTTATTTTCTGCTATTGTGAATAAAGCCAGACCACGCTTAACTCAATTTCCATTTCTCATTATTCCACTGAAAGGATCTGGCTGAGGGGCACATCATCATGGCGGGTGTATGTCAGGGCTGAGACTCAACCAAGTTCAAACAGAGGGCATTCTGCGCTTGACCATAATATCTAACCCTTATTAAAAGCTTGTGTTGCATATTTGCACATCAGCTGGCCAAACATTGAGAGGAGTGGCATGGAAATCATTGTTGGTCTCTGATGGATTTTTGCGGCCATTGTGTGTTCTTCTTCAGCCAAGAGTTTCATATCATCTGTAAACAAAATGCCAGACCTCATCATTAGAGAAGACCACAAGAATACCACAGGATACATAATACAGCTAGGTTATTTATTGTACACTACTGTGCCTGTGTGCTTGTTTGTTTTGTTGTATATCCTTTAGAGCCTGACAAGTTTACCATTACTGGTAATTTGCTGTTCAGCCTCCAAACAGGTAGATAAAGAGCCACAGAAGACATTATACATTGGTTTTCCCAGGCTCAGTAGCTGACTCTAGCTACTTTGCAAAAAACTTTAATAGCGCCATTTATTACTAGCTGACTAATATGGGTTTTTAAGATCTTACAGTTAATACCAAAGGCACATATGATGCCACCTTTTTAAGACCAAGGCACATCTTAACTTTGATCAAGGTCTGGCTAATGGAAGGATAGTGATATGTGCTGGTGATACACACTTTTTCAATAGCAAACTGAAGATTGTTTGATAGAATGTTCAATTGTTCAATATCTGCTATCAAAACACACAACAAAAAGTTTGGTTTCATGGGCTAGCAGACCCTGCCTGTGGCTGCTCTAAAGGCAGACGGACTTGACATTATGGTGCATGGGGGTTGGTGCAGGGTGCCGATCTGGTGCAACCCGGTTCTGGCCCACCACTTAGAACCTTAACCTCAATGCAGTGCTTCATTCTTTCCACCCTCCTTGTGTCTTTGAGCACCCAACATTTACAAAACACTCTTCCGGTGGACACATTTTGTAAGGAATTTAAAAGTTTTGAAAAAACTAACAGTAAACATTATGTTTTTACCTTGTTAACATGTCTATATGTTTTTTTTTTAATTTGCTAAAAGACATCATGAGCATAATAAGCAGTCAACACCATGGCTGAGCATTTCCAACTTAAAACTGAAGTCTAGTGATGACAGGTTCAGATACAGGGATTCTGACTTCGGAGTTTCCTACGTGACAATCTTAAGGAACCAAACCAGTCATCTTGCAGGGTAGCATATTCTGTATCATTGTTGTTCTTCAGAATTGAGTCCTGGTTTGAACATGAATGGCTGAATTACTTTAATTCCAACCTGTCATTGTGTAGCATAGAGTAGTTGTCATTTTAGCAGAGTTGTAGGTGAGCTGGTGAGGCTGATCTGCCATGAGAGAAGAAGGTGCTTTATGCTATGTTCTATGGGAAGCATCCTATAAATTTTAGAGCAACCTGGAGAGTTTTTTCTTGCTGTATTAACATTGAAATTATTATCTGTGTGTGTCTCAATAAAAACAGTGGTTACATTCACATATTTTTTTCTGCTGGACCTTAAAAAAGAGATCATTAAAAGTTTTCAATAATTATTGACGTTGACTAAAATGAAACATTTTATCACGATGAATTTTTCTTCCATATCGCTTAGCGCTACTTCGATCATTACATTTAGATTTCTGCTCCTTAGAGGTCGCAGCAAGTAGCCAGAAAGTGTTGCCTATCTGCAGCAACACGGGAGGCGAGCATCCATCACTTCCCCCCCAACACACAGTCAAATGAGATCCCAACACTTCACAGACACTTTGTTATCAGCTCATTAATGAGACACATTGTGGGAATGAATACCTTCCTTCTCTTCCAAGCAGCCTTCCCCAAGGCTCGCTATCAGTTCTCTAAATGTGCCACCGCAGACATACAGACAGAGACACAATGAGGGAGGCAGAGAGTTAAAAAGCGATGGTGTTGCAGAAAGTAAGAGAGACTACGGGGTGTAGTATTCCAGCTTCCTGCTTAATTGTTTCCTGGCAGCAGAGGTAAGCTTGTTCTCGGAGCATAAATCCTCCTATTTTCATTTATCTGCTCCAGGTGTTGATGAAACAATTCCCCCGCTGGATAATCATATTTCCCCTTCCCGCTTGCCAAGACACTGAAAGGGAGATGGAGTCAGCCCCTCACACACACACCTCCCACCCATCACACACACTGCGAGCTCTCTCAGACTGTGTGTATGTGAATGGCTCTCCTTGGCGTTTCAATTTGCACAATAATGCAAGAGGTGGAAAACGGTTACACTCGCTGACAGGCTACACCGAAGAGGGTGTGTGTGTGTGTGTGTGGATGTATGTGTGTGTGCAACTAGAGAACAGAGCAGCCAGTTCATTTGTAAGCTTTACATTTAATCAGTCAGTCAGTCAATCAATCAATCAATAAGTCAGTTTGTCAGTCAGGCTGCCAGGTGGTTAGTAAAACAGTTAGTCAATTAATTAAGAGGGTTATGAAATTAGTCTTCCAGTCAGTCATCCAGCAGCATCATCACAGGACGCTTTTGAAAGATTTAATTCCCCAATTTGACATTTTTATGAAAAGCGCTACTAAAAATGAAAGTTCCATATTCGGTTTTATGACAGTTCAAATGATACAGAAGAGGTAAATGAGTACTTTGAACATGAAGCTCGACGAAACTTGATTTGTATCCTCCAAGTTTCTCCGCCTCTGTTGAATGATATGGCATGAAGCAGTGTTTTATGACTGGCAGAACAAGCCTTTATTTCACGTAGCTGCCAGTCATTTGGTGGCCTGTGGCATTGCCTTTATCAGTTCTGAAGCCTGTAAATGTGACTGAGGGTCACATACCTCTGGAGGCCTCCCCCAAGCCTCTGTAGCTGCAGGCAGGAATGTAAAAAACCAAGGGAAGGCTCAACAGTATCTGTGCTGTCATCAAATAGAGATAGTGCTGTAGATCCACATACAGCTGCAGCATACCTCCCTGCAGTGCTTTATTTGTGGTAAAGGACTTCCTTGTGTGTTGTTTTGGAGCATATCATTAAAGAAGCAGCCGTGTTGTGACTTAAAAGCCTCCACAGGTCCACTCATTTATTAACTCAGGTGCTGGGAGGAAGATCAGAACACAGGTCAAGACCTGGAGAGCTGGAAGGGACTAGCTCAGGTGCTCTATCCACTTGACCTCATGTCATTAACCAGCCGAATCTTACTTACCGGCCTTGTAGCCAGATATATGACAGGAATCTACAGCAGGGAAAAAGGGCAAAGTGAGCTAATGTGTGTTTTTGACCTCCTTCAGCAAAACAGCAGGCATTATTTGCAGCAGAAGGCACAATGGTGTTTCTGTTCAAAGCGTGCACAAGTGAAAGCTTGTCAGAGCTGAGGAGGGTGAAGAGATAGAGGGGGAGAGAAAAGCACTTGCTCACAAAAGCAACCTGTTTGAGTGCTGGCTATGGTTATTTAACCTGGAAGCGACTGCTGTTAAGTGAACAAGCTGGGGTTTGAGCAGTCTTGCTGTTTGTTATCTTTTCCTTCTCTAAATCTCTTCAGTGTTATTAATGGAAAAAGTACACTGAAATATGATGCTTGTGGTAATAAAAGACATGAACTAACTGTTACTCTTTCTCCACCAAGGCAGTGAGAGGCCCGGTTCAGAGCCAATGCCTAATTTTGAACCAGTTATTCACCTTTTCTTCACCAAAAGAAGTGACTCACAGCCAGAAAACTGGCTTGAGTGTGCTAGTCAGGCAGTCTTACTTGGAGAGGGTGGAGGTGGGATTATTGACCAACAGGACCAACTAAACCTTTGTAACCAACATTTTTAGAAAACCAGAGATCATCATATCATTTGTTTGCCTCGCAGCCAGAGGATCCCTGGCCTTCCATGGATCTTTATGCGTGGAGTTTGCATGTTCTCCTAGTGCATGTGTGGGTTTTCTCCTGGTACTCCAATTCCTCCCACAGTTCAAAAACATGCTGAGGTTAATTGGTACCTCTAAATTGTCTGTAGGTCTGAATGTGAGTGTGATTGTTCGTCACTATATGTAGTCCTGTGATAAACTGGTGACCTGTCCAGGGTGTCCCCTGCCTTCACCCTAAGTCAGCTGGGATAGTCTCCAGCCCCCCCATGACCCTAATGAGGATTAAGCAGTGTAGATAATGAATGGATGGATGGATGGATGGATTTTTCCTGCTGTTTCATGTTACAAACGCTGGCAAACCCAGAGGCATTCACAAACACCAACGGCAATTACAAAAGCAATAAGCAATATTAAAGTCCCTTTCTGATCATAAAACTCATTTCTGAGTATCAGTTACATTTTTTAGAAGATCTCTTTCTTGAAAATAATCCCTTCCTGCCGTCAAACGGCTTAGATGTAACTCTACACTGTTGAATCTATGAAGCACCTGCCTCTTTCTCCATACACCCATCTCCACTTGCCACTTGAACGCACCAGCTACACCATCGCCTACTACTCTACTCAAACACTGTAAAACTACTCTCTGCTGCCCGACGAAAAGTTGTAATACTGGAGTAATTCAGCCATACATTCCAAAACCAGAAACCGAAGAACAATATTGATACGGGAAGCCTGCAAATTAACAGGATTAGTTTTGTTGGACTGTTATGTAGGAAACCCTGGAAGTCTGAATCCGCATTTTTGAGACTGTCATCAGTACATTACAGTTTCAAGGTAAAAATGCTCAGCCATGGTGATGACTGTGAAGGAAAGAAAAAAAGTAAATTGTCACTGGAGGGAGTTTTTAACAGATCAAATGTCAGGGAAAATGAGACGAATGGAGACCTGGTCGACTTGCAAACAGTGGTTGATGGGAGAGACAAACTCTGTGGTTATTTGATCAAAGTTCAGGGTACACTAGAGGAAATGTCAAAACTGAAACTGGTGCTTGAACAGATGTATCCATGGGCATAGTGATGTGGCTCTGCAGTGGCTCTCTAGCCCGTAGAGTGGTTCCTTGGATGTCCGCAAGTTGAACTCCAGACCAGCACTAACACCGGTTAAAATAAAGCACCTGGTTTGTGTTGGTGGACTCCATTAATTGATTGTATCCTGATTTGGCCCTTCAACAGATTCCTCTTCCCTCTCTTGTTCGCTGTGCTCTTAAAATTTGAAAGGCCAAATAGTGAAAATGCCATGTTCATATTTTCATCTGTTTTTGTTGCTGCTGTAGTCCGTCACGGCCCACACAACATATTGGTCTGTTTTGTGGTACATGAACAGTGGTCACTTGAAATCATGCAAACACATGTTTTCAGTTGAATAGAATTTCTCTTTTCCTTTTCATATAGCAACAAATCAACTTCATTATACCCAGAAATGATGCTGCATCATCAGATTACCGTCCTTTGTGTTGGAAAAAGAGCTTAGACCAGTGCTAGTATCACCACCGCTACTGGTGCATCACCTGCTTCTCCATCTGTTTTATCCATCCCTCAGGCACAAGCAATGGTAGCCATGTTGTTAGTACTGGAGGCTATCTTTTAATCTGCTTTTTACACAGGAGCATCTGTAGGAGACAGAAGTTAATGCATTAAGTTTTTATAGTGGGAAGGGTCGCATCCCATCTGTTCAATTTCTAAAGGTTTTTAAGTATTATCTTTGCTCTGCTGTAGAATAAGATAACACAAATATCAGCGGGGGTTGCTGAATGTTAACAAGTGAAACCAGATAAACAACTTGTAGTGCTCCGTCCCTGGAGATGGCTGTAAAACACAGCAGCAGACTGGAGTTATTTTAGCTGTTGTTTGAAGCCTGTTTTACCATACATGTACATACTTGGCTTACAATCACAGTCCTCCATCAACAGTATGCTTTAGGTGACGTTTGATAATTAGTCAGACAGGCGATACAAGCTACATGACTGATATTCCTTTACCCATTTCCTTCAAAACAACATATCTGAAGAGCAATTTGAACACATAAAGGCATTGGACAAAAACACCTTGACAAGTAGCCGGTTAAATCTTGTACTTCTCAAATTAGCTAGCACTTGAAAGTGATATCTGCTGTTATAATTACCTGCAAAGCTGCCCTCATTTCTAGTTTGTAACAGCAACGCAAACAGTTTACTGGTTCATGAGACAAAAATTCAGGATGGCTTCACAATGTTTTCTGTGGAAGCGATGCAAAATGAAGAAATCCTGATTCCGCAGTCTGGCAGCTGTAGAAGTCAATACAGTGATTTTAGTTTAGTTTGAGTAGATTAATTGTTCAAAATTACCATAATTTAAGCAGGAACCAGTCAAAGCTGCATGGGCAGACTGTGGTGCTTTGGAAAAGCCGCCTGGTTTCTTTACTGCTTGTGTTTGTGGTGGGTCTGAGAGGCAGCCTGTCAGAGTTAATCAGCCTGCAACGAGCAGCTAAAAGCAGACATCCTGACTGCAGTGCGGTTCACACACACACACACACACACACACACACACACACACACACACACACACACACACACACACACACACACACACACACACACACACACACACACACACACACACACACACACAGACAAAAGCAGGCAGGCAGACAAACATGCAGCCTCTCACGTACATGTTGATGCTCATGTTCTGCTTGTATAAAAGGAGAAAAAAAGACTTGTTAACAGATTTTTCTTCCGCCGGCAAGTCATTAATGGAACCTTGCTTAATGGAGACTCTGACTGAACCTGCGAAGATACAATGCAGCCCTGCAGTCATTGAGCTAGGGCTTCAATAGATTTGGATGCCTGAAGACATTTATTCAAACAAGATGAACTGTTGATCCCCCTGCTTCCTCCCAGGTCCTCTTTATAGTGTAGTGTTGCTACAAGGGGAGGAAAGTGAGAAGGAAAAATCTTTTCCTGTCTGGCTCTTAGTACTTACAGCACCTAGCGTGAAGGAGGAATATACCAATGGATAAATCACTTGTAGTTTCTTCCTTAGCACAGTGAAGCTATGGAGTTTATAGGAATTGTGGTGGATATTGTAGCTCCACTCAGCATGTAAGTTAAGCTTATTCTACTATCGCACTCTTTCAAGCCACAACATACACTGATTATCCACAAAATTAAAACTAAAGATTAATGAAGTGCATAACATTGACCATCTCATTGCAAAGCTCTACATGGAAACCTTGGGTCCTGGTATTCGTGCAAAGGCTACTTTGGCATGTACCACCATAGACATAGTTTCAGACCCAGCACAAAGACACTCCCCAACAGCAGAGGCTTGAGGAATAAGACCAAGAGCCCACAGCCTTGACCAGGCCTCCAAACTTTGGTCAAACCAAATCCCATCTGGGAACTCACTGTACCCATAGAATCTGCTGCCAACATCCCGGTGCCAGATAAAGGACACCCCCAGATGTGTCCACGTCCATCAAAGCAATTTTGATGAGACAAAATATCTACACAATATTAACTAGGTGGTCTTAAAATTGTGACTGACTGGTGAATGCATGGATCTGTCTACCATGAAATAGAATATCAGAACAATTGTGGAGATTGCCATGAAATGTTGGATAATCATTTGATCCAGAGGATGAATCTCAGTGATTTTGGTGATCCTTTCTACTACCATGACCAGCCTAATGTATGGTTTTGTTGGGGTTTCAATGCTTATTAGCAAATTTTAGCATGCTAAACATTATACTTGCTTAATATTAGCATATTAACATTAGCTCTGCAAACGTGTTAACATGCCACAGTGGCATTGCCACTGTTGGCAGTCTTACACAAAGAACAACACGTTAGTTCGTCTTTTAGTGAGATTGTTAGTTTTTTGCTTCCAATGGACAATTCGGTGTCTTAAAATGGTTTCGTATGAGGGACTTAACAGTCAGTGTACATTAAGTAGATAGTGGTTGGTACACCCCCAGTTTGAAGAAGGACACTAGAGGGCCATGATAAAAGCTCAGTCGTGAACTGCAGTGGATAAGGGAGCAGCAAGATGTATTTTAGCCACTAATCTAACAATCAATATACGCTACATTTACACTAGTTTCACTGATGTACTTTGCTGTAACACAGCCATTTCCTGGCAACTCTGAATAGAGCCACCAGACTGTGTTGACAAAAGCAGTCATTTTATCTTTCAGAAAATGTGAAAATGCGTTTTAATACATTAGTTTTGATTCAAACCTACATGTTGAAACACCAAATCCACACAATATCACAAGCAAACTAATCATTTAAGGCAGCAGTAGACCAGCAACTACTGTTTTCTGCAAGGTAAAATTACAGCTTTTATCAACAGAGTTTGTCGACTGTGGAGGAGTACACAACTATATAAAAGCTTCAGCTCTCCATTAAAAAGGTAAAGCGGTTAAAATAGTTCAAATATAGCATGCACTTTAAATGACATTGGATTTTTCAGAGGACTAAAAAATTGTTTTGCTGCCGAGTGAATCTACAGCAGTTCATTGCTTGGCTTCTGTGCTGGAACTACTGTCTGCTTATTCAAACCGGAGGATCGACATTTACTGTAGGAAGTGCACTATGGATAATTATCTCATACAGCCTCACGTCAAAAACACAAACTCTCTTTTTCAGCTGCTCGGGCTACCAACACGTGCAAAAGGTGTGAAAAGGGACAATGAAGCAAGCACTGTGTACATGTACAGCGCTGTGGTGTTCATGGCTGTCATTAATCACACATTCACCTGGAACTGGCAAAGCGGCACACTGTAAATGGTTTTAAATCAGCTGTGGCCTCAGAGCAGGGCAGACATAATTGTTTCCATTAGCTCCAGACTGAGCGCTGCACTGGTGTGTGCTGAGGGAGTGTGCTGATACAGTAGTTCCCCTGCTTGTTCATACATGTCACTGTGCAAGGGCTGAGCAGCAATAAATAGCTCTAACCTAAGGCCTTGTGTGTTTATATACTCACATCCGTGTGTGTTTGTGGATAAATCATCAGGTCGGTCTTGGCTCCAGAGGAGCAACCATCCCCCACCAGCTTCTGAAATGTCTCCTTGCGTTGCTGTTAATCACTCTCTAATTGATATGCAGACAAGGTGGAGGGAAGACTGGCATCAGCGGATTACAGCGATGTAGATGCAGCAGCAGGAGATACGATGAGCCAATGTGATATGCAGATGTTGAGCCAATAATGCTGAGAACAGTAATGAGAGGCATCGCAATAATAGCTAGGAGCCACTCTGTGGACAACCAAGCCTCTGCCAAGGCTGAATAATTATACTGTGTTTGTTTATTATTTGTCATCGGGGTTTGACTGCCCAGCAATACATAAACACGATTTTCTTGCTGTTTAGCAGATGACTGGATACTAGACTTTCTCAGCAGCTCATTTAAAAGGACCATGGCCTGTGTAATGGTACAAATCTCAATTATGGATTGTCCCCAAGAATAATTCTGGGCCAAGGGCGTACGCCAACAAATTTCAACAAAATGTAATGTAAGGCTATAACTAATGCTTATCTTCATATATTGCTTAGCCTGATTTTAAGTTAATCATTTAGTTCACAAAATTTCAAAATAAAATGAAAAATATTACAATATTCTCTTTTTTTTTTCAAACAATCAAAGGAGGAAATTGAGTTTACATTGTCAGTCCTGTCTCCATAAAGTTGTAGTGCTATACAACTAACTGCATTTCCAGTTACATTTCTAGTTAAACTTGTTTTCTGCAGGATTCCATTTGTCCCCCATAAAATGGAGGAAATGTTGCAAATAAGTGGTGAAAGAATCTTAACTTAGCCCAAACCATGATATGTTTCCTTAACCTAACCAAGTTCTTCCAATGCCTAAACTTAACCAAGCTTCTAACATGTAGTCATC
The DNA here is from genome assembly GCF_022539595.1 of Amphiprion ocellaris. NCBI lineage: Eukaryota > Metazoa > Chordata > Actinopteri > Pomacentridae > Amphiprion > Amphiprion ocellaris. Next base: position 15,147,755 of record NC_072771.1, on the reverse strand, counting down.
ATTGTGAAAGTGTCAACTAAAGCGTGATATTTTTGCTAAACCCAACTATGCAGTCCTTACATTGATTTTAACGGAATGTAATTTTCTTCAAGTCGTAATTTAGAATGCAGTTTATTTGTATAGGGACATAATTCTGTGCAGACAGGGTAGAGTACAATAAATAACAGAAGAACAGACTCTAACATTGTGAACAGTGACAGCCGCCCTCCAGTCTAGCAGATATAGCTGATAAGAGCATACTGATATGGTGGGCAGACGTTGGTTGTGATGATTATTTGTGGTAAGTACTGTTGCCTCACAGCAAAACGGTTTCTATGTGAAGTGCTTGTGTGAATTTTCTCAGCTCAGGGTGCTCTGGCTTTCTCCCACAGTCCAAAGACATGCAGGTTCATTGACAGAGGTGATTGTTGTATTGGGACTGTGAAGTTTTCTTTTTGTGTCAGCCCTGTGATGGACTAGCAACCTGGGAGTACCCCACCTCTCAAGCTATTTTAGATGTGATAGGCTTCAGACCCTCACAATTCTCCACAGGATAAATCAGGTATAGCTAATGGATGGATTTTCGTCTTTAAGTGGTGTAAATCATATCTTTCAGTTCAAACTGTCTGATTGCATCAAATCCTCTTAATAGATGGATCAAAAAGGTGTCCAAGAAGAATCTATTTCAGGCCTGCTTTGACTCTACTATTAATAAGATGTATTTTCCAACTCAGCGTTGCACTGATGGTCCCATCCCAGCCTTGGATTTACCTGTGAGGTCTTCTGATGTTTATCTTCTGCTTTTGGTAACCTTTACACCTCTTTTATTAATTAAATCCTTGTTCTTAACGTCAAACAGACCAAATTAATGCATTTTAAAGGAGCACAGAGCTTTGATGTTCCTGCTGTGAGTTCATATTGAGCAAGTTTCTCAAAAATGGAGAAATCTAATTGGATTTTTGAACTGTAACAGTCTAACGAGAGTTTCTCTGAATAACATGAAAAATCTATTATGAAATCCATCTACTATCTACAGTCGATTATGAGAATATCCTGTCTGATCAGGCTGCCACTCTCCAACCACTGGGTGTATTTCAGTGCCACTGGATTCATTACTCATTTTGATTTATTCATTGCTATCTACTTAGTCAAGTTGAAAATGAAAAGCAAAGACACTAAATCACAGAACAAGATAGCTGTGACAAGTTTTAGTTACTGGTAGAACTATTTCTAAATCTGTTTTAAAGCTGTATGATAGTTTGGTCTGTCTGTGGTTCCTGCTCTGTGTGTCTGACTTGTGAGACTTCATCTCAGTTAGACTTCCTACATTACAGTCCACCTGGCTGTGAAATTAATTAGGTATCTTTCTCTTAGAACCACAAACATCCATCCATCCATTGTCTATACACTACTTAATCCTCATTAGGTTGCACAGGGCTGGAGTCTATCCCCTTAGGATGAAGGAAGGGAACACCCTGGACAGGTCGCCAGTCTATCACAGGGCAGAACCACAAACATCCACAGTATATTACACTGAAGTCTCATCTGTAGACATAAAATATCCCTACAGTTAAATGCTTGAGCAGCATTAGGTCCCAGTGCCAACAAGAGACGGGTTCTGCTCAGGGTTTCTTCCTGTTAAAAGGTAGTTTTTCTCTTGCCACTGTCACCTTAGGGCTTGCTCTCGGGGTTCAGGCATATGGGTTCTGTAAAGTGTCTTGAGGCAATTTGGATTGTAATTGGCGATATACAAATACAATTGAATTGAGTTGAATTGAACAAGTTATAAGGATGCCGTGGGCAATGTCATTCAGCAGTGACTGATTTGAAACAAGGTGTCTAATTGCATTATTACCGTAGTTAGTCACCACACTTTATAAAAGGCAAATCCTTAACTGAATACCATGAATGAAATCTCCATTCTGACATCCCAATACATGATATCATAATACACTCACAGAGGAAATCTGTTTAAATTCCCCTAATGTATAGTATGCAAATTGTGCTAATTAAAGCTAATAAATAATGCCTCTTTCAATTGCTTGTTTTCAACATGCACAAAAGAAATTAATTTGCACATTAATGATCGTAAAACTAACAATTTGTATTTCACTTCCCGACACTGTCACTTAATGATTTACAGAGAATGAAATGATAAAAATAAAATTCTATTAGATTAGATGAAACTTTAATGATCCTTGTGGGGAAACTGGGTCATCACAGCTGAGGAGAACAAGAAATATGAAGAATTAAAGACATGAATAGTGAGTAAATCTTCCATGCTGAGATCAACAGCACATTAAAAAGTCAACAGAAAGAATCGTGCTCTGCAAAATATAAATCTCAGATTACAGAAAACACCTGAAATATGAGCATACATGTGTACTGAGACTAATCCTTGTTGTTATTTAGGGGTTTCTGTCGACGGGGAGCTGTTGGATGTGATGCGGTAAAAGGATCATATTGCTTTATGCTGTTACTATGATCGCCTCCTCAGTTATGCGGGAGACAAAGAGCAGCACTGATAGCACAGAACAGCCAGGAGTAAATCTTTGTAATCCCTGAAGGACAATTTGCTTTACAGCAAGCAGTCATTAACACTCAGCAGAGATGTAACAGGTACGCTGCACCTCAAAACAGAAACCCAGGAGCCAGTATGTGTTCCATTAAATGTGTGGGGAACAGTCAGTATCTGTTGAAAAGAAATAGACATGACTTGTCAAAGTGTTATCATTATAGAGACTTTATATTCACGCATTCCAGGTCAGGAGGTCAGGAATTGCTGCGCACATATCTTGAAACTACTTTTTTTTATCAAAGAGTAAAAAGTGATTCTACTATGTGAAGTACACTGATCAACCACAACATTACAACCACATTTAATATTTTCTAGGTCCTACTCATGCCTCTAAAACAGCTCTGACCTGCTGAGGCATGGACTCTGAATGACCTCTTAAGGTGTCCTGTGGTATCAGGCACCAACACGTTAGCAGCAGCTCCTTTAAATCACTGAAGTTATGAGGAAGGACGTCCATGAATCTGGCTTATTTTTGCTGCACATCCAACAGATGCTCGATTGGTTTTAGATCTGGGGAATTTGGGAGGCAATTTAACACCTTAAACTCTTCGTCATGTTTCTCAAGCCATTCCTGAACAATGATTGCAGTGTGATAAAGAGCATTATTCTGCTGAAAGAGGCCACTGCCATCAGGGACTGCTGTTGCCTCGAAGAGGTGTGCAAGGCCTGCAACAATGTTTAAGTACGTGGCATTTGTCAAAGTAATCACAGGAATGCAGGATTCCTCTTTTATGAGAGGAAAGTAACTGCTCTTGTTTTAACAAATGGAACTACACTTGATGCTTTGCGCTTTATTTCTCTTCATTTTCACCCAATTGCAGCCTAACATGTTTGGAATATTTGAAAACTTTAGGGTCTTGACAGAAATCCACTAATTTTAAGTGTGTGCAGTCTGCTGTCACTGTCTCGTCAAAACATGCTGAGGAGTGTTTACTCTCGAGTAGCTTTGTGGTTTTGGGTAATTTCAGGCTTTGATGTGTTTGATGTTCAGTTGTGGCTTTACTGCTCTTTTTCATTTGGACGTCTTGTGATAATGGCATCATCTCTTTATTACACCTCCTCTGTGCTCCTCGGTAAGGCCGTGCTAGCTTTAACGTTGCCTTTGTTGCTGGTGTTGCTTTTGTTTCCCACGGTCCAGGCTGCTATTTTGGACAAAGAGATCATCTACTTTGGGATCAGTTTGCAGGCTGATAGTGGTTGCAGTTTTAGTGGCTGAACTTGTTGCTAGCTTGTGTCTGTCAGGTTGACTGACAGCACTCTACAAAATGTGGGGCTAACAACAGTCCGAAACAATGCACAGACTTCTTTCTTTGTTGCTTTTTAATCACTGAGGCAGAAAAGCAGGAAATAACAGGAAATATCCATCAGGAATCAATTTGGAGAAATTCCAAAATATGGTAGAGCACCATTTCAAAATCACATCTATCTAGTTCCTGCGCTGTAAACCGCAGCCAAATGTCACTGTAAGAAATGTCTCCTTGTAGAATGAGTTTGTACTTTGACCACATTCAATAAAACACATTACAAGTGTGTTTTCAAGCAAGGAGAAGGTGACAAGTACAGAGTTTAAGGGTTGTATATCACTGGTTTTGGCAGTGCTTACTTTATCCCACGTCAGGCTTTATACACTTTAAATCTGCAATGCACAAGTCCATTGGCTCATTTGACAGAACATAATGTAGAAAAAGTTTTCTGCACCTTCCAGAGACTCCATTGTTTACAATCCTCTGCAGCACATGAAGCACAGAATGCATCGCAGCTGAGCCGATAGTGGTGCGGAGTCAAGCAGGTATTTCTTGCTAACTTCTGGGAAATACATTGCTGGAAAGTTAATAAGCAATGACCCCATTATTTTTTCTTTTCAATATAACTCTAACATGTTTATAAGAATAAGGCCCGGTATATCAATATCAGAATTTCTTACTACCTACAATCTATATTGGCATCAGCATCAAAGTTCGGACTGCAAAGAAAACACTAAATTAAAAAAAGAATATAAAAAATGAAATGTGCTGGTTGGTTCTAATGATCCAACATATATTTTACACTGTGCTTTACATAAGATTTTTCACTTCTTTCATCAGTACTTGTACTTAATTGGTAGCAGATGATACCCTAATCGATCACTGCTGTGTACATCGACCCACTTTTTGTAGACCCGTTTTCATGACTTACTTTCCAGGTTACCTACCACTGTAGAGGTGAAAGGTTGAACAGCAGGATCTACAGTTTGACTTGCAACTTCTTTTCATGTCAACGGCCAAGAAATTGTTCGAAAACTGTAAGGCGTCGAAATGTCCCTTTCATTCCTTGTTTCAGTTCATAGTCTTGCCATCCATTCTCTAATCGAATTTATTACTTTTCAGATGTATCGTATGCTATATTTGAATTGTATTCTTAATTAGTTCTTTTATGGCTGCTTGTGTTCAGGCAGCATTCAGCATCTTTAGTGCTACTCTGAAATTACTGGCTTCTCAGACTAATAATGTGGTAATAAAACTGCTTGGAATAAATACAGAATGCTGCAGAATTTTAGTGATTTAGATGTTAAATCCAGCATGTTGTCCCTCTGTGGATGTAAAAATGTATTCACTGAGCTTAATAAAATTCTATAGTCAGAGGTGAATGAGATCCCAACAGAATGAAATTATTTCCTCTGGTTTGGGTGTCTTTGTGTTTAAAGATTTGCTGATCATGCTAATAAATTCCAGTCCACCGTGGAATCATTAGAAACTATGCAGTAGTTTTCAGTTGTATGGAGAAATATTATCCAATTTTATCCATACTTAGTGTAAATATTTCATCTAGACCCAGACAGTGAAGTCTTAATAAGATGTTTTCTCTCCTTTCCCATTTCCCTCTCCCTCCTCTTACATACTCTCTCCCTCCATGCTCCCATCTTGCATTCTTCCCCCGAGCGTCCTTGTCAGTGTCACAGTCAACGGATGCTATAGAGAAAAGAGTGGAGGTCAATAGTTTGTCTCCCTGTCTTATAAATAATGTGACTCAGAGGCTGACAGAATGAGTGTGGATGGCAGCAGCAGGGATGAAATGGCTGGAATATTTTCTAAACTACTAGCGCCGCTGTCGCCATGCCCCTCGCTCTGCAGCTTGACTTGTTTGATCTAGGTGACAAATACTTGTCTGACCTTGTGCTGTGTTTCTTTTCTGCTTGTTCCCGTTCGGGCGAGTTTCTCTCCCTCTTTTCCTGCGTCACTGCTGGCGTTTTAGCTGAGTAAGGAAGTGTTTTCTTGTCAAAGAGCCATGTAATCGCATTACCCTCCACATGTGTTCCAGTGTAGAAAGTGCGTGTGTGCTGAGTCGCCTGCTGCGGGAATTTCAATGCAGGCGGATTACAGACACGGCAATGCACTTTACATGTGTATTAAGCAGCTCGGGTGTGTGAAATGCACGCTTGCTTACGTGCTGACATTCTGTGCACATGTGCATGAACATGTCTGCAAGTGTTTGTGTTTACTGATGCCATGGGATGCACACGCTCCACTGTGAATTGTGTGTTCCAGTCCACTGCTAGCTGCTACAGTCAGGGCCCAGGAGAGGTTTTTTTGCTGCGCTGTAACTGAGCAGCTCAGGGGAGGGGAGTTGTGGGGGCGTTAGGGGAGGAGTAGAGATTTCCTGTGTTGCCCATACTGCTCGGGGTGAACGCCAGTGTCAAGCGTTGGGTTACAGCTCAGTGTGGTGGTTGTGAGCAAAGCGCTACACGTTCACCGGCAACAGTGATTCTGTCTTTACAGTTAGCTTGAGAAGTGAGAAGTTAGGCCACAGTCAGGAAAACTTACAATGGCGTGTTTTTGTGTGCATACAAAAGCACACAATCGCTGGTGCATCTGCGCACAGCATTTACACAACTAAGTACATCTGGTGCTGCAGTTATTTATTCAATTTACAGTCATAAAACTGAGAAAATCCTCACTTTTGAGAAACTCGAACAAGAAAATGTTTGGAGTTTTAGCTTTTCAACCTTCTTAAATCATTATGCACTGCCTATCCAAAAAAAAGTCACCACCTGAATTTAACTAAGCAAACAGATAAGAGCCTTCCATTGGATAATTACTGCAGTGATGAATACGTTTCAGCTGCCAACAACTTATTGAATTCGAGCTGATGCAGTGAGGAGCTTCTCATTTCTTAAACAGCCATGTCAGAAGACATATCCTGTGGTCATGGAAAGGATGTTAATCTTTTTCAGAAGGGTCAAATTATTGGTCTGCTTCAAGCAAAGAAAACAACTAAGGAGATTTCTGAAGCTACAAAAATCAAGTTAAGAACTGTCCAATGCATTATTAAAACCTGGAAGGATAGTGGAGAACCATCATCTTCTAGGAACAAATGTGGTCGGTCATATGGTCTGATAAGTCCAGATTTACCCTGGTCCAGAGTGATGGGGGCATCAGGGTAAGAAGAGAGACGGATGAAGTGATGCACTCATTATGGCTAGTGCCTAAAAGCCCGTGGGGGTTAGAGTTATGATGCAACGATAAGTTCTCAAAGAATGAAATCAGCTGACTACCTAAGTAGTATACTAAAAAATACCAGGTCTTGCCATCAATGGAGTTTTTCTTCTCTGATGGCATGAGCATGTTCCAAGATGATGATGCCAGGATTCATAGGGCTCATATTGTGATTGAGTGGTTCAGGGACCATGAGACGTCACTTTCACACGCGAATTGACCTCCACAGAATCCAGACCTCAGGTCCATTGACAATCTTTGGGATGTGCTGGAGAAGACTTTTCGCAGTGGTCCGACTCTCCCATCATCAATATAAGATAATGGCAGAAAATTAGTGCAACTCTGGACAGAAATAACTGCTGTGACTTTGCAGAAGCTCATCGAAACGATGTCACGGCGAACGTGTGCCGTTCTCAGAGCTAAAGGCGGTCCAACGAAATATTACGATTTTTTTGGACAGGCGGTGTACATTGAAAATACACAATCATTTGATGTCAAACAACTTGTCACTTAGTCCTTTAAACACTAAATAAAGACCCTCGCAATGCAGCGTAAAAGCACACCCATACATATCACTGCAAATGTTCAAATGAAAAACCAGCAGATAAAAAAATCTTAACCAGACTTGCGAATAAATGTGCAAATGCTACATTTACACATGTGGCAGCCAGTTTTCAGATTCAATCATTGTCAGCAATCAGAAAAAATGAAGGCGGCGGTCTCATTCAATAACAGCTCTGTTAGGCATACCATCATTTTCAGCCGCTGAACACCATCTCAGGAAAAGCTGCCTTGCTTTTCGGAGCGAAGAGCTCCCAAAGCCCGGTTTGGTGTCTGATTGAATGGCTTTTTTCCCTCTCTCTAACATTTCAGTAGCAGGGTTTGAAATGCCACTCCAGCTCCAAATTGACTCTTCAGGGTTCCTCCGCTTTCTTATCTGTCATTCAGCATTAGGCTGAAGGGAGAAATTCAGAAGCCGGGCTCGCTGCCTGGACCCTGGAAAATACAAGTTGCTCAGTGGAGCAAATTATATGTGTCATTTTCATCTATGCAAATGTTCCTTAATGAAGAGCTTTATTTTTTGAGGAACTGTGTAAGTAATGTGCTGTTTATAAATCCACACAGTGTTGAGCAGTGAGAGCAGATTGTGCTGCATAACAGAGTCAGTGGCATCTCAGCTAGTCACAAGCATTGCTACACTATGGCTTTCCATCATGGTTATGGTCATATATTTTGTGTTTGTAACTGCTGGCTCCTGCTCCAGTTGCTCAGTGTGTATCACGTTGCATGATTCACACTGTGCCTCATTTGATTACAGGCGCCAGAAAAAGGGGGTCAGAGGCAGATCTGATGACCGTGCACTTCTGAAGGCTCTGCAGCCGTTTGTAGGACATCCAACAGAGTCTCTGTATAAAGTTCCGAATATAATGAATGGTCCAAAGTGTGATTTAAATGGGCTAGCCCTGATCCATCTAATTGCTGCCCACTCAGTGTAATTACAACTTTGTGTGCACTTCGCCTGGGACTTCACGCTGCCAGCAGCTACTGGGGCTGCAGTTTTAGCATTGGTGCTATTTATGCTTGAATTCTCCATGTTAGGTTAGCAACAAGACAAGCATATTTTTAAGACTGGTTGCTTAATTGTTTGGTGTGCTATTATTCTTACGTTAACTTTACCATTTTAATTTCCTTCCTGTTGCGAAGACACAAGAATATGTTTTTTGTGTTTTTCTCGTTCCTTGTTTTGTGTGTTTTGCTGATAGAACTGTTCCAAGTCAAATTCAACAAACTCCTTTAATCTGACCAGCCAAACAAATGTTATTCCAGTGCGACTAATGCAGCTTTTTCACTACATTTCATCATTTTCATAATTTATAATTGCTTTACAAGGCTACTTGGTCCACTCCGTGTGTGGGACAGAAATCGAGATTCAAATAAAAATGGATGCTAATAAGTTTATTTGCTAAAGAAAAAATGATTCATTATTTTTATGGAATAAAATTATCACTGCGCAATTAATCAAATGATAATCTCTCAGCATTTTGGCTTCCCACAATTAAATTAACATAATTGACAGCAAAAGTTTGAAAATGTGTCCTTGGCTCATAGAAAATGTTGCATACCAATACAAGTGCTTCCTAAAGTAACAGCCAGGTAACAGGGAGCGATTGAGATGTTTTGGTTTTACTTTGGTAGAGGTGTGACGCCTGCAGTGGATGCCTGTGCAAAAGATTTCCTGTGCTGTTGCGGGTGCAGGCCAGAGTAGAGGATTAATATACAACAGAGCAGATGGGCAAAATGAAAATCTAATTTCTGGAGCAGAAGGTGAGGAGCTGGACCCTTGAAACGGATTGTTATCGATTGTTTTGGAAGTGTTTTAGGGCAAACGGTGTTAACCAAGAATAAATAATTTGCAAAGGGTGCAAGCGAGTTGTTTCTGTGCTGTAATGCAACAGAAATAACTCTTTCAATCTCCTGAAGAAGCACTGCAAACTGCAATGCCATAAATGTATGAAGGCCAAGAAGAATAACTAACACACCACACTGAATCCTCTTCTGTACCCATGGTCAACTCAGATATCCATAGCAACAGTATACAGTTTGTCAAAGTATTGCACAGCACAGATATTTGGCTAAAACCATTTGGGAAATGTTATATATATATATATATATTGCTTTGAGAAGATTCCCTGTGACTAAGGTCAAATCTAATTTTAATGCAAAGAACAGGAATGCAGCACAACAAGTAAATGGAAGCAGTTCTTTTTAACTCAATGAATGATCTTGATAAATACAATCTCGATTCAAAATACTGTATCAATCATTTTGATCTTGCAAGAGTGTAGTATAGAATATACTGTTAGCAACTTTTATATATATATATATATATATATATATGCAAGGCTCATTATGCTCAACTTAAAATTGATTTGTTAAATTTTTACTAAATAAGTACATTTAAAAACATTAAAATTGTTCCTTCATGCATTCTGACGCACTGATAATTTATATTCCTGTGTCAGTTATCTGTGTAGGAGTTGTAAATGTGTACCTGCATGCTTTCTACTGTATTATACAATAGTACTGTATTATAAGCATACAGTATGTAGTTGTGTGTTGTAGCTCAGTGACACTGTGACTCTGTTGTGTGTGTGTATGTTTATCCAGCTATGGATGAATGCTCTAGCAGGCAGGCCGCATGTGTATTGTCAGCAGCGTCCCAGGAGACTTGCTCCAGGCAGGCGGAGTGTTAGTAATAGACTGATTTACCTACATACTGCTGCCTCACTTCCCCGCTGCTCCAGGGAGCCACTACTGCTTGGCTGACTGACTCTGCAGCCACACACACACACACACACACACACACACACACACACACACACACACACACACACACACACACACACACACACACACTAATGCACACACACTTTGCAAGAAGCAGGTGTCAAATACAAGTGGCACCTTTGTCAGTCTGTGTCACACTGTGGAAATTGTGAGATACAAGGCAAGCATTTAGCGTCTTCAAAGCACTGAAGGTGGTGTCTGTTTGCAAATGAACTGTTAAAAAAAGGATTATTAGAAATTATTATTTCATTGCACCACCTGTTTATAGAGCAATTACTACACCTCAGCCAAAAGCGAGCCTCCTGGCCTTTGCTTTGCAATAAAGATGCAGTATATGCGTATTAAAACTGGGCTTTGAGTAGCTCACTCTTCCTTCATTCGCTTCTCTGGCAGAGCTGCTTTGCTACATTTGAAGTTCCTGCACTCTGGGTTATGTTTGTTCCCAGATTAATTTGAGCCCGGTGGCTTTTAAGACACCGTCAGATCGTTAGTGAAGACTGTGTCATGTATTCACAGCAGGGTGGATAAAACACGTGTCTCAATTTGTCATCGGGAGCCTGCAGCAGCTCCATCAAAGCAGCCTTTCAAAGAGTCTGAATCAATCAGTTCGTCTTATCTGATGCCCCTTCACTCAGAAAATAAGAAAGAACTCAACTGATTTTAAGGCTGGATGAGACTGATCTCTCCTACTAAAACCCTCTCCTTAATACACTCTGCATGCATGTCATATACTGAACTACTCTTCTCCTAATATGAGTTTATTATCCAGGAGATAGAAACACTAACCCACATTCTGCTCAGTCCTCATTCTAATTATAACATGGTACAGAAAGAAGTGCATCAGTTGCCTTAAGCCAGTTGTTGGATCTAATTGTGAACTAGCTATTATATGACCATCCTCAAGTGAAAAAAACACACAAATAATCTGTGGTAGTAATGAATGAGAACTACTGAGAACACTTCACATTTTAAACATTACTCTAATACACTGATGAGCCATAACATTAAAACTGCCTGCCTTTTATTATGTCAGTCCTCCTAGTGCTACCAAAACAGCTCTGACATGTCAATACCTGGACTCCACAGAGCTCTAAAGGAGTCCTGTAGTATTGGGCACAAGACATGAGTAGCAGATCCTTATGCTTGATTGATATACTGTCCTAGTCTTTTCTAAGCCACAATCCGAGAAATTAAAGATTTCCACATGAAATATGAGTGCTGTACCTGCTTTAATAATATTTGTAGTGCAGTGGAGTGCATTATCCTGCTGAAATGCCACTGCCATCAGGGAATACTGCTGCAATGAAGGAGTGTGCGTGGTCTGCAACAATGAATGATGCACAAACACTCAGCAGTACACATGATGTAAAAGAAAATGTGATTCATCAGATGAAGACATCTTCTTCAGTGTCCCCATAGTTCAGTGCTGACACTCATGTACCTACAGTGGGTGCTTTCGGTGGTGGATGAAGTCAGCGTGGGAACTCTGACTGGTCTCTGGTTACCGTGTTCTGACACTTCTCTGTTATTGGCAGCATTAAAGTCTCTTAGCAGTTTATGCTACAGTAGCAGGGCCACACAGGCCAGCCTTTGTCCTCCTTCCTGCGTCATTGTGCCTTGGGCAGTCTTGACCCTGTTTCTGGTACGCCAGTTATCCTTCACAATAGACCACTTTTGGTTAGGGCTGTCAAAATTAACACGTTACCATGGATTAATCCATCATCATGATTGATCTGATTTAAAATTTTAATGCAATTAATGCATCTGCAGCGCAGGATGACTCAAAATCCCTGAAACGTCTCTGGCAACGCATTTCGGGCAGTTTGTCCAGGTAGACTTGCCATTGCACATGCGCAAATGGGCAGTTGATCCGGTAGTGGCAGCACCAAGCAACTCCACATGGAAGACGGGCCGTTTCTCAATCCTAAGTACGCAAGTCCGTACTCGCGTACTTGGCGACAACGGACTTGTGAGTCGTTCTCGCAAGTACGGACATGCGAGAACGCGAGAACGCATCAAGGTTAAAGTGCAATTGGAACACCAGCGTACTTGATGACATCACCGCCTCGGTTCATCTGCTCCAGTTTTTTTTACCATGAAAAACAACGAATTGGAACAGATATAATAACACAGCCTTGCATGTTCACATTTTAATATTAAAACAGTTACTGTGTATATATATTCAGGTTTGTGAGATCGTTATACATCTCTTTTTTTTTTATGTTTTAGAGCCGCTGATTTATTGACAGCTGTAGTTTGTGATGAACTGAACCATCTCATTCTCAGTTCTATCAGTGGATCCACAAAAACTTTTCAGAAACTGATTGCTGAAAAAGTATTAAACCTTCACAAGGACACCTAATGAACAGGGTGGATGGTTTTCAGTTTTATTATTAACATGACTAAAATAAATTAGTCTACATTCTACATACATACCTGATGTTTGTCCTCCAACGTCCAGAGGTTTATAGTCTGACAGATACACAAACATCACTACACTTCAATGTGATCACCAGGACCTCTGTATGCTGAACATCATCACTGATTAATGATAGAATATTTCATGTCAACTACTGTACTCAGAACCTGAACACAGGTGAGCTCCTGCAGGTGAGCTCTTCCTCTGCCTGTCAGGTAATAAAACAGAAACCTTTTCAAACATCAGCAGCATCTGATCAAACAGTTCTGATGTTAGAGGAACATTTACTTCTGGCTTCAACAATTTAATTAATTTTTTGAACACAATTGAAAATGATTTAATGCAAAATGCTTCAATACATTTCAGCATTTTCTATCCTTCAGTTTCCATGAACAGCATCCTGCTGGTCCAGATGCTGAAGGTGGAGCTGCTGATGTTCTGTCTGTGGAGACTCTCAGCAGTCAGTGAGGATCTGGGTTTCTTCAAATGTCCCTGGAATAAAATATTGCTTAAATGTTATTTTTAATGCACAGTAACAGTCATAAGAATAGAACAAAGTTGTACTACAGGTAATGAAGACAAGACAATAATTCAGACTTGAACTTGAACTTCTTTCAAGCCCATTTTTCTCTGAACAATAAAAAAAATACACCATGAAGCCAGAGTGTGACCATTAGATAAGCGTAAAACTACTCATATCCCCATTTAACTGCTATAGAGCCAGCGGTAGATTTCAAAAAGTCTGTTTCCGACATCAGGCTGCTCTTGGCGGCTACAGTGAGGCTGACCGCCGCTCATAACCGTCTAACCTGGATGCTCACTTCTCTGAAACCGTTGGAGTAAATTTTTAATCAGGCTTTATCTCGATAAATTGACCACATATTTGACGTTTACACAACTGCTTTCTAGGCTAAAATAATCTGAAAACTACATTTTGTATCATAATAACAGTAGTATTCCCAAAAAAAAAACTTCTGTTACCTCTGAAAGTTTTCTCCTCGGCCTTTCCCGCTGGTCGGCGCGAAATGCATTATGGGTTATTTGGCCGCCCCAAGTCCACACAAGTCTGGTCCGATGCACTCTCGATAATGTGGGCGGAGCGAGAACACTTCCGGGTATTTCATGCGTTCTCGGTCAGATGCGTTCTTTGAATTGGATCAGTACTTGGTCTCCGACTGATGACGTTTCATGAGTACACGAGAACGCAAGTACGGACAAGTACGCATATTGAGAAATGGCCACGGTAAACAGTAGGGCCCGGCTGATTTATCAGCCGGCGAATTAGATTGGAAAATAATGGAGTAGAGAAAATGTGATTAAATTAATTGGCCCATTAATCAGTTATCAGATTTTTTTTCTGCCAAACATTGGAATTTTCCTTAGTTCTAGCACTTTAACTTCAAGAACTCAGTGTTCACTTGCTGCCTAATATATTCCACTCCTTGACATATGCCATTGTAATGAAATAATCAATCTTATTTACTTTGCCTGCCAGTGGTATGAAAGAAACCAGCTCACTGTCAATAGGTCAACAAGTAAAACCAGCCCAGTTGCAACAGATTAGCAGTGACTCAACAGGGCACAAGGTGAGGTCTGTGGTGTTCATTGTACATTTTTTAGGCTTATCTTCTGAATGACAGATGCTTTACCTATGAACTTCACAACTGGCAGCATTTGAGCTGCTGCTCTCAAATGTCTGGAAATATTTTTTCCTCCAGCTAAAAAGGTTTTCTGTTTTGCCAAAGCATGCAGCGCAGACAAGCTGAAGTGTGGATGTCAGGACAGTTTCCTTTGCCAGCTCCATTATGAGTAGTAGCCTTGGCAGCTGACTTGTTTCAGATAAAATGGGTGCCCCTAGTAGGTGCTAGTAAGTTGTTAATGTTTGGAGGTGGCTCTGTGGGTAGATCTCTAGTCCATTCAGCCAACACAAGCATCATTTTCTACAGCTTGAAAGGAAATTCAAGGCATCTTTTAAATGGAGCTTCACAACTTGGCTGTGTTAGAAGATCATTACAAGCATTTGTGGATTCTGCTGCCAGGGCTGAGGTCACAATTGCTCGTCAAATTTGAGCACCGTGTTTCACACAGCTCATGTCAGTGGGTTTGCCATATTGGATTTTAGTGGTTCCTTCAATGGAAAAATAGATGCAATGTGACTGGTGGAAAACTTCTGTCTCTTGGACTAAATGGCCACTAGACATTAATCTGTTTGATTTATTGGTGATAAAGCAATTATTCTTAGTCTGTGATGTGTAAATGACATAAATTTTATTTAGTTAAAAGTCCATCTTCTTTCAGTACTGACTGTTTAACCCTTTTCTGATGGAGTTATCACACTTGTGTGGAGCCTGATGATCCACTCTGGACACATCTGCTCTATACTCTTAATCAGTTTCTTCCACTCAACTTTTTCCCGACTGAACAGTAGATGCAGCAGTCAGAAGACACAAGGAGCTGATTAGTGGTGAGGAGCTACTTTTGTGGTGAGGGCCAGGGGTGACTCAGAGACCGTGATCAAAACCAAACAAAGAGAGGTGAGAGCTGCATGTAGGAGGAGATGAGTAAGACGAGAACACAGAAAGACTAAGAGAGGAGGACAGAGCCACGGTCAGGACAAGAATTTGCTCTTTTTTGGAGTCTTAAATAAGTAAATCAATGCTGTAAAAAGGCAGAAAAACTGAAATTGTGTTTCTATTGCATCAAATTGAAAGTTTTATTTTAATTATCTTTAATTGCACTGCTGCAATTTGTAATGTAATGGATGACAAAAACCCTGCAATAAGCGATAAATCTTTGTTGATGATGGTAATGTGGAAACACATTATGTAGATGCAGAGCATTATATTTTAAAATACAGTGTACCACCCAGCCTGAGTTGCAGGGGAGTCAGCAGCCACGTCCTGATCTGTGTGCTCAGTGTTTGGGAGCCCTGCTGCTCTGCTGCCTGCCCCGCAGCCCAACATCTGCTGAGCGCAGGAAGCATTTGAAGGATAATTAAAAGGACTGGCTTCCAACTCATTTCCCAACCTCCCATGGCTAAGCAGCAACATGCTGCTCAACAACAAGAACTGCAATTATTTTGGGAATTACGACGAGAAGGCAAATATCAAATGTGAGCAACAAGCGGATGTCTCGGCCTTCTTGTGCTAGTAATAACGGGGGTTTGATTTTTTCTCTCCTCTTGCTGGTGGGTCTGATTAGTCACCAGTCTATAGAGGTCAGTGTGAAAGCTGTGTTATTTTATATGACAGGGGAACACTGCACTCTTGTTTAGTGCACTTTGAACATGCAGTTGACTCGGGCTTGATTTGTGAGCACAGTCTTAGTGGTCTGTGAAGGCAGCTGAAGCTCATGGAAGGCAGTAAATATGTGCATTCTTCACCCCTCACTAGGTCTTTTCAAGGAGATACTCAATAAAGCGTTCCATCACTTTAAAGGGGTTGTTAGCACGTGCTGCGAAACAGCCGAGGAGTGAAATATCACATCACCTGTAATGAGCTTTGAGTTGCCTGGATGACAATAATGAGTTGGAGCGACTATGAAGTGCCGGCTCACACTGAGATGTTAATATAGTCTGGTTCACTAAGGGCTCAAGGCTATGCTTTGTCTTCAGAGCAAACAGCAATAGCAAGAGGAGACATAAAAGTCTGATTTCATTTTTAGAAGGTGGTTATGAAGAGGGATTCATATTACTTCCTGTAGCACTTGAAAGCTGAAACCATTTTTTAAATATATATTTTACCATTTTCTGCAGCCATTCCTTATGTGGATTCACACGGTTTGAGGAGATATTATGTCTTATATCTCTGTTAGTCACCAGAGACTTGCTAACTGCTCTCTGCTAAAATTTGAGATCATCCAGTTGTGTTATAATAACACAGAGCCCAGGTCTGTGAGTGAAGTCTATCCCAGCCTCTGGCCCTACAGCCCGCCTTCTTTGTGGGACACCAGTCATGTGAATAAGGCCCAGAATGGAGAGCCAGCTGTTCTTTTCCTGCCAAGTCATGTGCAAGTCACAAAGCGGCAGCGCCACTTGAAAGAGAAAGCAATAATCAATTTTGCAGAGTTAGCCTCTGAAAGGCTTGTTTTGTTCTCCGGCCCTGACGATTTAGGAGCGAGAGGCCAGCAGTGGCGTTTGTCTTTCTAATGGAATACACTGCGCTCTATTGTCCAAAACCCCATGCTGCCTTGCGTAAAAGTCTTTTTTTTTTTGTATTTCTGTATAATCACAGAACATTTGAGAGCTGAAACTTTCCAGTCACATTATGTCTGAGCTTTTTTTTGGCATGTCGCTAAAGTGGTTTGTTTACCACCCACTCTTCCAGGTTAAGACACTGGAGAAGAAACTTGCCTGGAACTGAATGAACCTTGACACTCTCATGGAGCATAGATTTTCAGGGGGGCAGCAGAATCCAAAGCTCTTTTGTTAAGCTGGTATCTGTAAGTATTTATGGCTGCCTCAGTTGGCTTTTGTTGGCAAACATGGGAGGGTGGGGGGTGATTTGCACACTGGCTTTAAAGTCTTTTGTCAGAGCCAGGAGAGCATCACTCTGCTGCTGGGCTGCAGTGACTAAGATGGGGTGGAACACAGCTTTTCTATTTCCCCAGGACCTTCTATACAGGCTGAGGATCGTGTCTGGGAGCTTAGAGGAACTGGCTCAAGCTGTGTGAGGCTGGTACAGACCTAACAGAGGCATTTGCTTACCTAACCTCCTTCATATCTGTCTGGTAGACTGTCTTTCGGTAAAGTGCTCTGAAGTGAGGTTCCCACTCAGGCGCTGCTGATGTGTTTGTCTAGAGAAGAATGACTGAGCTATGGCCTCTGTGTCCAGCACAACAGGATAAAAAGACTGCAAAACCACTGTTTAGCTGCTATAGAAACAGTGCTAATGCTAATGATGACTTCTTTACAGTCCCTCTATGGTTACTGATTAATCTACTGAAAACTCATCATGTATTATAGTCACATATATGGAGGTTTTTACCATGAAAATGATCACTTTCTGCCTTGAAATGGCTCAGATGTGACTCTACATTGCTGCTTCCTCTGTAATGTGTATATCTAAGTAACTCCCGCCTCTGTCTCCTCTGACCCCACCCATATTCACTGCAGCTCAAACACACCAGTTCACGTACGACTTTACTCAAACTGTGTAAAACCACTCTGCTCCTTACTCCACTGCTCTAAATCTGTGCCTTTTAGACAGTCATCGGTATCCAGCAGCTTCAAGGTTGAAATGCTCACCTGTGGTATCGACTGCTATCATGTTTCTTTTGGCTTCATGTAATTCTTTAATCTAATAATTGGGGGCATGCTTGACATTACACAAATTGTTTATTGTTATAAAATAATTAGGACATCAAAATTTAATTACACTTGGCATTATATTTGTTGACAACAGCTGCATAAATGGCCAGTTAGGGCTGTAATTACTATCCATTATTAGATGAATTCTAACAGTGTTGTCATGTAAGCTGGATGACGATGCTACACTGTAGAGATTCAGGGAAAATATGTAAATGCGATTTTTGTGGCAGATATTGGAATGAAATTAAATTTGCAGTCATGCTTCAGTTCAATGCTGACTGTGTAATAGATTTAAAGAATGTGGTGGAGCATTACCACGAGATAGCATCGAAATATTAACTATATTCTAATGCTATTAGAACTTCATATGAATTGCTTTTAACAAGTCATACTAAGTCAAACCATCTTTTATTTGCATAGCAACTTTCAAAACACACTGTTACAAAGTGCTTTACAGCAAAAGAAAAAACAAGAAAACATTTTAGAAACAGTAAGAGCCTATAAGAACACAGTATTACAGTAAAATTGTGTAAGTAAAAGCAGAAATTAAGGAAAGCTCCAAGTGAGTTTGCCTGTCTGAGGTCCTCGGGAGCTTTCTGTAAGCAGTCTCTTACACTAAAATAGGAAGCATCTCACTACTTACAGCTCAGGAACAGTATCTGACTATTGCACTGTCTTGCAGCTTTTGTGATTTGCTAAGTGCATATTTGAAGTTGATTAATTGCTTAGTTCTTGTTTGCAGCTCTGCACTTAGCTAGCTGCTGAAGTCAATGTTTGCCTCAGATTATCAACACAAACTGATTCACGACTCTGAATACTGCTCAGCCCACAGCCCAAAAACCTGCTGAGGTTAATCGGTGATTCTAAGTGGTTCGTACGTGTGATTGTTTGTCTCTATATGCACCCATGTGATAGACTGGTGACCTGTCCAGGGTGTCCCCTGCCTTCGTCCTAAGTCAGCTGGGATAGACTCCAGCCCCCCGCAACTGTAATGAGGATTAAGTGGTGTATAGATAATGGATGGATGGATGGTTCACTGTTCAGCCGTAACATACAGTAAAGCTACAGGCTGCATTGCAATCTAATTCCACTCTTGATCTATTTTTTATTTTTTTTGCAAGATATTAACTTAGTGGTTTGTGTAGAAATGTCACAAATATTTAAACAAGGCTGTCACTAGTTTTAACAGCTACAGGCATAAAATTTCTTATAGTTTGATTTAATTAGTATCTACCAACAGTATGTAACCAGGAGACTGCAAATGCTTGATATATGACTGAAACAAATAATTAGATGTCTTTTATTTTTTTTAATTATTAGCTTAGTGATTGATCCAATTAGTTTCACTAAGGCTTAGTTGACAGCTTGAAGCATTTTAATGACCCCACCACATTCATGTTCCATGTTGACTTTCCCCTTTCTGTTTCCACACGCGGACATTTAGCGTTCACTGACCCATGACCAATTGCTTCTATTTAATTACCATGATCACACATGCAGTGTGTCTTTGGCTGGATGACACAGGGTTCCCCAGGGAGGAGCGACAGGATCACATAGGTCAGTGTCGTGTTGAAGGTTGTCTCCCCTCCTCCACTCATCCAGACAGATGCCTCGCCCCCGGGCCAGCTGGATCCTGTGAGCCCATGACAGACAGACAGACACACACACACACACACAAACATGCACACACACGCACACACACACATGCACACACACCGCGACCACCTCATATACCAACTTTCTTTGCTATGTCATATTTGCCCTTCCCCACTTTTCACTCTTCCACTCCTTGCTGCAATAACACTTGCAACGGGTTCAATTAACACGTGGCTCGACCTCCTCGCCCCGCAGCCGTCCCCCAGGAGATAGCTGGGATTGTGCTCGGCCCCGAGGATGTCCTCTTAGTGGGATAGAATGAGAATACACTCAGCAGCCCACAATGGCTCCATTCCAGGACGTGCCACGTACAATAAAGCTCGGCGCTGCTCAATATGATGGGCTCTGAGGAAGCCTCTTCGGAATGTAGTAATTGAGAGAGGGGGTGTATGGAAAATGTTGCGATTGTGGAGCATGTTTTTTCCTGTAGTGCATGCTCCTTTTGAAAAATGGATCTGCTGGCCAAGAACAAATGCCGCCTTGCAGACCTCCATTTGTTTTCAGCTTCTCTGCGAGAGATACAGTTATTTTCAAAAGCAATTTATTGAAAGCTTTTGACTCTTCTCCCTCTTACCTTCTCTTCCTCTTTACCGTCTGTTATTGGCAGGCATTCTTGTTTCATCGAGCAGACTGTTCTAGAGAATGGCAGTCTCATTTGATGTGTAGGCGGACGAGTTTCCATTGAATCACACAGTGCAGTTCACTTCCACTGAGTTTTTATTTCCAGTTAGTTAAACGTATTAAGCTTTGCACAGCCCCCCTCTCTCCATGAACCACTGCACTGCCTGTGGATTGTCAAGAGCAAGTCTCTAAATCTGCAAATATATATACCTCATTCCTTTTGATTCTCCTTCTTGACTGCTGACTTAGTGAAATGCATATTTAATGTCTTACGTTGAATGGGTTAGCCATCCTTCATCAGGTTCAGAGGCTTAGCTGGTCCTGCTCAGTGATTCTGCTAATCCTCTACCTGCTGAGTTGACCTTTTTATAAACCAAAGGCAGCTTTGCTGAGGCTGGATCTAAATACTAATAATTTCTGCAAACCTTCTTGTTGGGAGTAACGCTGTGTCCTTATAAGTGAGTGCAACACATTTGTTTATAGAGCGCCAAGAATGAGAACCATATGCTGTTATAATATCTATATTTGGAGAAACATACTTAAGCAGCACATGCTTGGGGCAAAGAGTTTTGTTTGGTAATCCAAGACAGCATAACCATCCTCCATCTGTGTGCACCTTGGCAACCACCCACTTAATACCTTTTGGGGGTAAATGACATATAAACACAACTTTTCTCTGCTGTCATTTTTTTCTTTCTGCCCACCCAATAAACTGACCTTATCTAAAAGGCATAACGTCGTTCAAGTATAAAACTGCCTTCAAAATACATGGAAAACAATGCAGGCACTTTTAAAAGTTCTTTTTTAGTAGCTTGACTCTACTTGATGTACACTACCATTGAAAAGTTTGGGGCCACTTAGAAATGTCCTTATTTTTGAAAGAAATTCAGTTGTTTCAGTGAAAATAACATTAAATTAGTCAGAAATACAGTCTAGACATAATGTGGTAAAGACTAGTCTAGCTGGAAATTACAGATTTTTTATGGAATATCTTCATAGGAGTACAGAGGAACATTTCCAGCAACCATCACTCCTGTGTTCTAATGCTACATTGTGTTAGTTAATGGTGTTGAAAGGCTAATTGATGATTAGAAAACCCTTGTGCAGTTATGTTAGCACATTAATAAAAGTGTGAGTTTTCATGGAAGACGTGACATTGTCTCAGTGACCCCAAACTTTTGAATGGTAGTGCATAAATGAATATATAAAATAATTACTACCAAAAATTTATGGTTGACTGATATGTTTTTTCAGGGCCGACATCAGTACTGATTATTGCTAATCAATGAGACCAACAGACTATATGAAACTGATATACTGTACATTTGCAGTAGACATTCTAATGTTGTTGTCATAATTTTGCACAAATGCTAATAGAAAGCTTTGTTGAAAAGCCTTTGCTTATGTCTAACGTGTTTAATGAAAAGAGAGTTTCAGAAATGTATCCTCCAGTGTTCATAGGCTGTTACGAATGATGTGTAACCAATCAGACAGTGCTGTCTGCGGGACATTGTTCATGAACACAGAGTGGTGACTACAGATAAAGAGAGGCGGCTGCATCACAGTGAAATTAGGGCATCTGTAGATTTATTTATTTGATCAGAAATCACTGTAATGAAAATGTAATTAATCAGATAAGTGCTGAATATTAGATCCAATAAGGTGACCTATACAACTGAACTGCATTCTCACTCACCTTTTTCAGTGTTTCCAGCTGTAGCTCCCTGTCAGCCATCAAGTCATATATGTGATAGATGAGATGGACTCATCACCTTAGTTACTAAGAAAATGCTGGAGTAGTTTCAAACATGCTGGAAGAGTTGTATTTTCACCAGAAGCACAATATCTTTCCAAACCTAACCAGCTAGTTTTGTTGCCTAAATCCACCCAAACAAGTAATGAATGAAACTTTCATCTAAGAGTAATGCACCGACACACAGTGTGAATATGTCTCATCAGTGAAAGTCCTATTGCTGACTTCCTCCTTATTTAGACTTTGTGGCTCTTCCTACATCACAGTTTTACCCTTTAGAGAGAAAATGCATTTCTTTCAAATTGTAAATGAGAATGCAGTCTAGTTGTATAGAAACGTAGCATCTGCTAGACAGAGTTGAAATAAAAGAGGCACATTGTATTCATGAGGGAAGACAGATTTCAGATGATTATCATAATCCAATGCAATTACTGCAATAAGAAATGTTTCATGTTCAGTTTTTGTTGAGACTGTGAAGGAGAACATAGCCTACACTGTAATATACCCATTGTTCAGTCTGTGTTTTTCTGGTGACATTTCAACAAAAAAATGATCAGCTTTACAGAAGAATTATTTGTTATGGTTGAATTGTACTATTGAATTATTATGTAAGTGTTCATAATATTGCATCTGCACCAACCTCTTATCAAATGTCTCTCCTTCTTATCCAAGGATGTGTTCAGTGATGGTTTCCCTCTGGTTAAACTGACAGTTGCAGTGAGTGAACTGGACCAAGTGCTCAGGGCAATGTCAAGTTTTTAAATGAGTATACTGGAAAGACAACATGTTGAGTATCCTTATACATTTTCTGCTGTTTAGAGGAAGATTAATCCAACCCTACGAGTCACATTCACTGTTAGGCATTCAGTGTAACGTTAAAAACACTGTGCTTTGAGTGTTTAGTATTCACTCTGTAGAACTTCAGTCTTTCACCCAGCTGAGGCTGTTCTGTAAAATGTAGTATATCTCCGTGTTTGACACCCTCACTGAGAGACTAGATTGTTTCAATTGTCAGTATTTTATAAGCATGAATAACTGAATCAAGATTCGGTTGTGCAGTGTGGTTAGCCCATTTGTGGTTCCTAGAAATTATCAGGTATTTGGACTCTCAGCAGTGCTACATTCTCTGTCTCCGTAAAAAGTTACAGGTTAACGCTGCAAAAATAACATGAACTGTTCACGCTCAAAACAGCAGCACAAAGCAGCATGCTGCGCTCACTGGGCTGGTGGAAAGATAATTATGCAGCCGGGAGCAGTTCTATTACAGTCTCTCTTCAGAGCTAGTATAGGTAAGCATTAAGAGGAGGACTGTGTCTCTCTGCTGAATGAGTCAGCACTGAGTGTTCTGTGACTACCATTCTGTCAGACAGAGCAGCAGAAAGTGTCACACAAGACCATTTCCATCTACCACTTTCTTCTGGGAGAGTATTTGTCTGTCACATTTAATACATATGGTGACTAGAAGTGTTATAGTTTGTGTTATACAAGTGTAAGAGCAAGATTCAAATGGATGCCAGAGGCAAGACAGAATTTGTCATATGTCACCGATCTGTTGACGTAAGCTTCAGCTTGAGGCATGTAATCATTTGCTGTGAGTAATGCTTTTGTACTGATGTAAAAAAACATGTTGATGTGTTTCGTGTTCCCTTTAGGTTGGGTTAAGCAGGGATTTATCTGGGGGAAGACATGGCCACTGTAAGTCTTTTTCACACATGAACTTCCTTCTGGTAATCTTAAAGCGTGTGAACGTGTCGGGTTCATGTGTGAATGAGCACTCTAGTCACTTTTATGTAAAAGTTATGGCGACAGTCTCACAAGGTTGTACCTATGGGGATACTTATGCTTTTTTAGGGCTAGTTTTCCTGTCATAAACACTGAGATGAGACTGACAGAGAAACATGTTGGTGTCTGTTTTGTTGATGTCACCTAGTAACTGCATTGGCATTATTAGGCGTAATTAACACTTGAAAGCCAAGCGTATTATCATGGATGTATTGCTGGAATTGTGCCTTTGCCAATTATATCTGAAGAAAGTTATAGTGGCAACAAAATACAAGAAAGGCACTCAGAGAGCACAGTACTCCGCCAAGGCTGCTCAGTCATATCATTTCCTGAAATGATACGACTTCTACCACAAGATTTCCGGCTGAAATCTTGCGGCAGAAATCACGGCACCATAGATGTACCCACAAACAAAATGACCTTGCGCTGAGCACAGGCATGTGTTATGCATGTGTACCTTTGGTACGGATACCAAATCACGTGGCCTAAATATGTAGTGGGCGGGAATTGATGGGACTCGGAAACACCCCCACAATTTAATCAATTGTTCCTTGTATCATTTCAGGTTACTAAATCCTGATAAGTTTGCAGTGGTTGATTTGTAGTAGGATCACAATCATGTGATTATCAGCAGGCAGTAGTCACTCATTGTCACAATTACAGTGATGCCGTGCAGCTATCTTGCAATGATACAGAAATCTTTAACAAATCCATGGATCCAAACTATTAGCCACATCACGGCCAAAAATCTAATCAGTTGGTCCTTGTGTCATTTCTGACCTTCCCTGAAAACTTCATCCAAATCTGTTAGTCTGTTTTTGAGTAATGTTGCTAACAGACAGACAGACAATCAAACCAACACCAATCATCACGTAACTCTGCCAAGGCTCCGCCTCCCTGGCAGAGTAAAAATACTTACCTGAGGTCCTTGATTTGGGTGATCTGTGGTGGTGAGTGATCTGCTGAACCTGTATATATAGTAAGTACCTGTAAGGGAGCTGTCAAAAACCTGACTGACCTCATTTTCTTCTCTAGCAAACTGACAGGAAGCCAATGTGCTTTAGGATTAGTACTATTAAATGTAGCTATTGTAGTAAAAAATACAGACACTGATGTAGGTAATAAGTGAAATACATATAATAGGCACTGGAGGGTGGGAGTGGATGAACCCAGTTAGACAGCAACCGTACGAAGACAGGGATGATTTAATTGGGCAACTTCACACCTGGCATTCTATAGGTTGAGTGATTTGACAAGGCTGCATCACAATGATCCAAGAGCGAGAGCACAAATCGGAGAGCTGAAATTTCGCAAGCGCACAGCAGCAGTCTAAATGCACAATGCACTCAAAGGGATACACAGGAAATTTGTGCGGCAACAGTATATCTGAATGCAGACAAACAGCTTTGAAATAAAGCAGATTTACGCCACAGCAGGAGCTACTGCAGAGAGAGGGACTAGTTTAGAGCTACAAAGTCTCAATAGAAAATGAAGAAATAGTGGTCTCTAATTGAAAGACCGCACTCTTGAATTAAGGTAAGGAAAATAACTCCATATATATCTAGGGGCTTTTCCATATCACTTTCAACACAGCAAGTCCAAACTGCATGCCATCACATTAATGGATAGCCACTCAGAGGGAATGTACTCTGGCTTGTGTAAAGCGATTTGAGGAAGGTTTTTTCCACATTTAATGGGTTTCAGTACATCACAGGGACCAACAGGCACAGTTTGAGTTCCAAATCACAAAACACCTTTCTCATTCATTTTGCTGTACTGTTCCACATCCATTACAAACAGAAACATCCATAAAAAATAATCCTTTATTGCAGTAAAGGCTGTAACAGGTCAGATTAATGTGACTCATCGATAATGAATGTAATTCAAGTTTTGACGAAGCGTCAACAAGAGCTGAAAGTTGTTGCTTCCAGCTGTTTGTAGGAATCTTCCCTCTGAGCTTATCAAATACCTGCAGCATCAGAAAGCAGCAGGATCCATATAGACATCGCCAAAATGATAGAGTTGTGTGCTTTTACATTGACAGTTTTCTTACTTATAGTTATATATCCCTGGCATGGACACAGGATCAGTCAGGACCTAACAGCAAATTACATGTTGTGCTTCAGACAGGTGAGCTGTAACACAGAGTCACAGTTTATCAGCTTCAGGGATGTCAAACTCACTTCAGTTCAGCGGACACATACAACCCAACTTGATCTTAAGCGGGTTGGACCAGTAAAATTCCAGCGTAATAACCTATAAATAACCACAACTCCAAATATTTCTCTTTGTTTTAGTGAAAAAAGTACATTCTGAAAATGTTCACATTTATTGAACTATCTTTGAATTGAATTTTTTAAAGAAAAATAAGTGCAATTTCAACAATATAATACCTCAGTTTATCATTTACACATTACAACTTACAGATCACAGTGTATCTACAAAGGCACAAAGCATTTAGTTGCAGCTATCTGGAACTAAACAATATAGTATTTTACTTTATGATCGAAATGACTTGGCAAGATGTAGAAATTATTTTTAATTTATATTAATTTCTGCATCTGTATAGTAATCCCGACCTCCTGAACTGACTTACTATTAAGGAAAAGGTTAAGTTGTCCCCTTGCCTTGTAAATGTATAAAATTTATGCATAAAAAATACATAAAAGTCATGTCAGTGCATGAACAATAGGGTTCCACCAAACCAAACTCTTTCGTACTGCAGCTTCTGCCTGACATTATATTATACTTAAAGTATTTTCACAGTAAGGATTCATTTTCACCTTTGTAATTTATACACTTTGCAAAGTCAGCTTTATGTTTGACACACCTGAGCTACAGGAAAATGATTTGTTACACTCCGCTCAGGTTGAGCCCTGAGCTCCATCAGAACTGTCAGGTTGTTTTTACTTAACTGTTTTTAAAGTGGTATTTAGGTTATCATCCCACATAGAGAGAATTTTCAGTGACATTTGCTTAGTTTGTTGTTAGTTTAGATGTGCCCTGTTGCTTAATAGTGCATTATTATGCGTCACTCATCACTTGATGTCTCATCTTGCATGTGTGACAGCTATGACACCTCTGTACGACCTGTGTCTCAGTGACAGACACTAACAGCTCCATGAAGCCAGCGATGCATTCCATGTCTGAATATGGCTTCAGATATTTAGCAGATGCTCATATCGAGACTAAGTTAAAGCTGTGTGCCACCAACAGTGCCAACAGCCAAAGTAGATGCTAATATATAACTGAGATTATGTAATAATCAAGTTTTCAGAATCAAATTAAGCACGAGCCGACTATTTGCTCGATCCATGGTCTTACACATGCAAATTTGTAACCTGTAATGACTTTTTAATTCAGGTTTTAGTGTTGCCTGCACACACACATTGAGTGAATGGTTCAAAGAAATCCAAATACAGCCTTAATTGAAAGTAAACATGTGTCGAGGGATGGATGAGACCAATTGCAATAAACTATTTGCTCCGTAAGTTGCGTCCAGATTCAGCTACCCAAACAGTGTCATCATTGTTGTGTGTAAAGAGGTTTAAAGAAAGAAAGTTTTATAGCCCTCTACAAAGAAACAACACTTAGGGAGAGACAAATATGCTTGGCTGGGAAAAAATGAAATGGTTTAAAATGCCCGAGGACAAATAAAAGCACACAGAGCCGTGTGCGAGTCGATAGCCCTCAAGTCTGCTGAATCGGTTATAATTAAGGTTTTGTCAGAGAGGCGGCTGGAAAATGTGGCCAAAATCTGCTGTAAACACACAATGAAACAGCATTTTTTACCTCTCCAGCAACAAGAGGCTTGTATGACACTTCCTGTCTATTTTCAAGTGATCATTGCACCTAATGTTAATGCAACATTTCTGACAAATCTCAGTCCTCCTACAAAATATCGTCTCTTCCACAGGGAAGAAGAGGGGGGAAAAAATCAGACAGCTGTTGGGTGGAGAGTGTGAAGTCGTTTATCATGGCTGTGGGTGGTGCAGGGGAAGGTGGAGAGGAGGGGTGGGGGTCTGGAGTTGTCCCCAGGGACTCCTGTGGC
The DNA here is from genome assembly GCF_022539595.1 of Amphiprion ocellaris. Taxonomy (NCBI): domain Eukaryota; kingdom Metazoa; phylum Chordata; class Actinopteri; family Pomacentridae; genus Amphiprion; species Amphiprion ocellaris. The sequence goes on along the minus strand of NC_072771.1, from coordinate 15,119,788 downwards.
GGCTCTGATCTTGTCTCGTAGCAGGCTGGGTTGGGATAATAAAACCTTTACAGCCATTAGCCGAGTGAGTCACAGTGGGCTATTCTTAATGCCTGGCTTGTCTGGGGCTCTGCAGATACAATGAGAAGGACGAGGCTCCACTGCAGCACGTAGACCCACTACCAGCTGAGCCTCTGCAGCCGTCACTCACTGAAATGACTACGACCTCTTGACCCCACCTATGCCGGTTTGTTGTATTTGGCAGTTTGCTTGCCTTGCCTTTTTGAAAAGCTGTTAAGGGCTGCAGGGGTTTTGCAGCAGCACTAGTTGAGCTACATGCTTAGCTGTCACAGACTTCATATGCTTGACAGAATTGGGTATTTCAGATAACATCAAGTCAGGAATGGGGACTTCAGAAAAGCTCATCTGAGTGTGTAATCCATATGAAACGAGCCTCATACATGCCTCAAAGTAATGGAATTTCAGTGTGGTTCGAGGGTTTGACATATTTCCAAGTGAGAAGAGAGAGGAAATACTTTCAAGAAGCTTCTAATAGAGGACGATGGAGGAGGGAAGATTGACACAGCTATACAGTACTATTGAAAACAATTTAGTTTTTTCAGAAGAAAGGGAAATAATCCAAAGAACAGCACAGGGGATGCAGTATTTACTAAATAGCCTGACAGCATTACGGTGTTGAAAATGATAACAGACCCAGAATGAGGCAGAACTATTGTATCATCCAGCCTACTACAGTGTGGACTGCTGAAGCCCCCTCAGTACTTCACTACCTCCAGGACAGTGACTCATCTTTTCTTGTGTCGTAGGATGCAGCCGTAGCGTTGGTTCATATAAACTAGAGTTGTTCTGGGGTTTGGTGTCCAAAGCCATAAGTTTGTCCAAAGTTTCCATTCATATGAGGGATTTGCAGGATTAGCTAAATAAACAGTTTAACATTACCATCCCTTATAGTTGCCACCAGAATTACTTGTCACGTAAACTAATCGTTAATGTTTTGTTTTTGTATATGGGTGGTTAACCAACGAAGATGTTTTGCAGCCGCCCACCATTCGCCAGGTGCTAAAAACCACCAAGGTGGAAAGTTGGGCAGGTGATATCTCGTAAAACCAGCACAGGTTGGCAGTATTATGGTCTAGAAAATTAATATGAATTCATATGTTGGATGTATCAGAATGAACACAGATGTATGGAGTTTAGCATGCAAGGTGTCTGTTCAGGTGTTGTTTAACTTCTGTTTAGTGAGTCGCTGTAACGTTTTGTACAATAAAGTGTAATGTTATGTGAAATTCAGGTTTTTTTTACCGCATTATCAGTTTATACATTTGTTTGTTAGTTTTTGCTTTTTTTTTTTTTATCCTGGAAGATATATACAACGTGAAATAAGCAGTCATCACCATGGCTGAACATTTCCACTTTGAAACTATAGTGTAAAAGTGAAAGTCATATAAATACAGTTTCAGACTTAAAGAGTTTCATCCATAACAAACCTAAGAAACAATCCTATCGACTTGCAGGGTGGAGCTTTCTATATCATTATTATTCTTTATTATTTTTCCAGTTTGAACATCCATCCATCATCTATACAGCGCTTGATCCTCGTTAGGGTTGCAGGGGGGCTGGAGCCTATTCCAGCTGACTTGGGGTGAAGGCAGGGGACACCCTGGACAGGTCGCCAGTCCATCGCAGGGCCACATTTACAGACAAACAATCACTCTCACATTCACACCTACAGGCAATTTAGAATGATCAATTAGCCTCAGCATATTTTTGGACTGTGGGAGGAAGCTGGAGTACCCAGAGAAAACCCACGCATGCACAGGGAGAACATGCAAACTCCATGCAGAAAGATCCCGGGAAACCCGGGACGCAAACCAGGGATCTTCTCACTGCTAACCACTACGCCACTGTGCAGTCCCAGTTTGAACATGTTTGGCTGAATTATTTCAACATTACAAACCAATGTGTAGCTTGTTTTTTTTTCTTTTGGGCTTTTTGCCTCCACCATATAAGACAGCGGAGAGAGACAGGAAGAGGGTAAAAAAGTGGGGGAATGACATGTAGTCAATGGCCATGAGCTGGACTCGAACTCATGACCGCTGCATCGGGGACCAGCTGAGCCATCTGGGCATCCACCATTGTGCAGTTTTACTGTGTTTGAGCAGAGTCGTACCTGAGCTGGCGTGCTCGAGCTGTAACTCACTGCAGACGGATGAATGGAGATAAAGTTGGATGTCACTGATCTACACATTCTGAAGCAAAAGTGTAGAGTTAATCTAAGCTGTTTTATGATATGAAAGGCTTATTTTCATGGGAAAAAAAACTTCTTATTATGTAGTTTTCTAGGGGTTAAATCCTTGAGGGACTTTAAATTGTGATTTGGTTGTTAAAGAATGTTCTCAATGGTTCCTAAATATTTAATTTTTAAGCAACGTGTAACTTAATAGAATAAATAGTGTTTAATTGTGACTCTCCTTGAGTGTTTCCTCACTTTGAATTTAATTTAATTTTAAGTTGGGAACATCCATCCATTATCTATACACCGCATAATCCTGAGTAGGATGAGTGAGTCTAATGAATCTATCCCAGCCGACTTAAGGCGAAGGCCTGGACAGGTCACCAGTCTATCGGTGGTACCTACGGACAATTTAGAGTTACCAATTAAAGCTGGAGTACCCGGACAAAACCCACACATGCACAGGGAGAACATGCAAACTCCATGCAGAAAGATCCCGGGACGTAAACTGGGAATCTTCTAGCTGCAAAGCGAAAGTGCTAACTGCCAAGCCACTGTGCAGACCCCACTGAAAACATCCCTAATTAAGTTGCTGTGAAGCAGATAATTACTGAACAAACTGAAACTTTTGGTCTCAGATGGTTGCTCTAAAATGTGACCACTGTGTAAATTCAGATCCACTGATATGACAAAACAATCCACTATTCAGAATTCATTCATAGTCAAACAGAGGACTGAACAATATTTGGGACAAAATGACAAAATGTGTTTTTCTGAAATACACTGTATATTGCAATTTGACAAGACAGCCTAGTATATATAACATGGGTATAACTTAGCAACTGCAAGATACAGTCTTTGGCCAAAGCACTGCAGCCCGATCCACATGCTCAGAGCAGCAGCCCTTATAATGTTCACTGCATGGTCTGTTGTTATACAGATTGACATCTCACATCAAGGCCCCAGGCAGCCGCTGCTTCTATCATCCCTATTTCGATGTTTTTGATCATGGTGTATGATCATTCCGGAAAAATGCTGTTTACAAACAGCAGCTTTTCAGATGGAAGTCCTCTTTAATAAAGTGAATGCTAACAGTAAGGTCTCCACTGTCTGACCGGACCACAAATTCATTGTAGCTGCAGAATATTTCGCTTTTGACAGCATGTTTTTCATACAGCTCTGGGGTTGCGACTTGAGAAAAATAACTGAGCGGTGGTGTTACATCCTGCTTGTGAAGCGACTGGATTATATTTTCAAGACCCTCCTTGATAACTTTGTTAATTGGTATCATGTCTTGCAAGGTGAAAAGTTATCACGGATGATTTCTCTCTGCCGTTTGGAAATTTGCTCATGATGATGTAACCCTGAGAAAAGCTTTGGATGGCATTAAGCTCTGGCTTTCTACTCTTCATACAGAGCTTTGTGGTGCTGGTTTAAATGGTCGATCATGTCACCTCATTTAGTGGCAACAATCGCAAAACACTGCGTTTAGAATACCTCTTTTTGGTCAACATCATCCTTTCTGCAGGCAAAATGTCTTTTTTTGCAACCAAATCGTCAGTTTCAGTGTTTTCTTGCTCATTTTGTCGTGTGGAGCCTGCATGTTAGCAAACTCATTCACATTCACTCAGAAAATTAAGTTACAAAAAACTTGTGGTGTAATCGGAAACCCCTAAATCAGAGTAAATTATCGGACAGACTTCCCTTGTAGTTTAATCATGGAAAATGGGAACCATGTGAGCTTTCTCTTCATATCAAGCAGTAAAAACAAAACAAAACGCTTATTTACTTGCTTCACTTCCTCCACTGTGACTGTTGCACATGCGCACATCGCAGTGTCCATGCTCAAATTATCTATCGTGCAGCCCTAGCTTATAGTATCTCAACCCAGTCTGAAGGCCAACTCCACTAGTTACTATCTTGCATACAAGATCTCATTAAAGCTGACAAAACTTAACAAGAAAAGCACTCAGAGAGCCCAGTACTCTGCCACGGCTGCTCAGTCGTATCATTTCTGATGGCTGAAATCTTGAAAAAATTGGTGGCACAAATCACACCACTATAGAATGTGGCCATTTAATATAGATGGACCCACCAACAAAATGTCCTTGCACTGAGCTCAAATGTGTGTTATGCATGTGTACGTTATATACAGATACCGAATTGCGTGACCTAAATATGTAGCAGGCGGGAATTGATGGGACTCAGAAACACCCTCACAATTTAATCAGTTGTTCTGTTGATTTGTAGTAAGATCACTATCATATAAATGTCAGCAGGCAGCTGACTCTTTGTCATAGTTACAGTGACGCAGTGCTGCTATCTCGCAATGACGCAGACATCTTTAGCAAATCTTTGGATCTAGACTATAAGCCGCATCACTGCCAAAATCTAATCACTTGGTCCTTATGTCATTTCTGACCTTTGCTGAAAATTTCATCCAAATCCGTTATCCCGTTTTTGAGTTATGTTGTGAACAGACAGACAGACATGTCAATCGTCACATAACTCCGCCGTTCCTTGGCAGAGTAGTAGTACCGCATGTACAGTAGTAGAGCTGCAGGAATACTTTGCAGTGCCACTAGCTCTGGTTGGTATTAAGAGCATCTTTGGCAGATGCTTTTCTTTTGGGTTCTTATGGGCGAACAGTTGTCTATACAGTCTGATTGAGGTGCACATGTATTATACACCACAAAGAGTACACACTGGCTTCAGAAGGAATGCAAAATAATATCTTGAATTTTTGCCCCAGCATTTGGATTCGTAGTTTTGCTCTCTGGCACCACATCAGACATCTCACGAAGCCTGATCTGTATTTATTAAGTAAAATATGCAGGGCTTTATTTAAAGCAAAGAGAAGATAAAATGTTGTGGAAATTTATTTTGAAACCCACTTGGAATAAGATTCAGAGGCTAACTAGGTGGAAAATGTTTAATTTTATTCTGACAAGTAACAATTTGCAAACATCCTTTTTTTTTCTTGGTGTGACACCTCCCAAATGTGACGGATACATTTGTTGAAACAGCACTTAGCTCTGAGCGCTGTGTTTTTACATTATCTCAAAGCTGCAAGTAGCTTTGACAGAAAGACTAATGAGCTATGACTTTGTCCTCTCAGGCATGTTGCCTTAAGAAATGCATGCCCAGTATGTTTTGATAAGATCTTATCTGCTTCAGTTTCTTATCACTCTCATATCAGCTGATAATCATCAGATCTGTCAGTTGGGTTTCTGTCACTGTGCAGCCATGGTAACAGCACAGAGGCTTAATGTTGGAGCCCAAAGAGGATTTCAAAGAGAGCTTTTTTTCGAGGAATCGGGAGAGACACTTTGCTCCCGGTGTTAGCTGTGGATTGTAGGAATTATGGTAAGAGTGTACAGGTTCAGAAAGAAATAATACCTTGTTCCAGTGACTGAATATACAACAAAAGAGACCACTTGTGGGTTTTTTTTCTCCCACAGCTGCTATTATCTGCATAGTCTTTATGCTGTGATGCACACAAAAAAATAGGCTGCTGGGAGAACTGGGTCTCTAATTCACGTCATGTAAGATATCAGGTTGCTGCAAAAAAAAACACCACAATAAACCCAAAATAACTTAAGCACCTGACTGTTTCCCTAATGTGCAGAGAGAACACACTCTTTCAGATGGTTTCCTCTGTGTACTCTATATTTAATGCTGCAGCATTAAATTTTAACCGCCAGACTTGATTGCTTACATTGTGAAAGGCTCTCATCTCCTTCAGCAAAGATGCATTGCCCAGGATATCATGTCCCCTGGTGTGAATAAGATATGATATCGCACAGGCTTTTTGAAACTGAGACAGAATAAGAAAAAGAGGATGTGGGCAGCAGCATTGTGAGGCTTAGAGTTCCGTTCATGAGATGACAAGAGAAAATATTCAGTGGTAAGTTGATGGCTTAATAGGCTTAAAAGCATTTAGTGTATTTGAGTGTTTGGATATGAGCTTTGGATATGTCATCTCCTGTGTTTCCCATCTTTCATCTCACAGCACTCATTGAGTTATTTCACTGAAATGTTCCAAAATGACGAGTTTAGCAGATGTGAGTTTATTCTCTCTGCAGAGAGTATCAACTCTGTTTAGATGTAATCACTTCTTCGTATTGCTGTTTGATGAATAACCACAAGAGCCACACGAGCACCAGAGAGGTTAACGCTGCAAACTGCAACCTGGTTTTCTCCCAGTTTACAGACCAGCTGCATGCGGGTTTGCCTTCCCTTTTGTTTCCTTCACTGAAACACAACTCAGAGTACTTCTCAGAGTCGATCTGCTGCATGCTAATGTGTACTCTTTAGAAGTCATTTCCTCCTGTAGTTTTATTGTTAAGATTTTCCTACACAAGTGTGCTTGCTAAATAATTTTGTAGGGTATTAACCTTAATTTTAAAATTAGTTGGGTAATTTGATATAATATATAACACTCTTGGTTCTTAACCTACCATTTAGGGCAGGTTAATATGTATTATGTTGAATATTACAGAGTCTTAACCTTAATATTTAAACTTGTTCAGTAAATTTGCAGCACTAATTACTCCACCAAGGAACGTGGTGGAGCTATGTGACAATCGGCGTACGTGTCTGTCTGTCTGTTAGCAACATTACTTAAAAACGGACTAACGGATTTGGATGAAATTTTCAGGGAAGGTCAGAAATGACACAAGGACCAAGGGATTAGATTTTGGTAGTGATACGGCTTGTAGTTTGGATCCATGGATTTGTTAAAGATTTCTGATAGCGGTACGGCGTCACTGGACACTACGTCAGCTGCCCGCTGATGATCACAGGATTGCCATCGTACTACAAATCGACCGCTGTGGACTTATCGGGACTTATCCGTCGGAAATGATACAAGGAACAATTGATTAAATTGTAGGGATGTTTCCAAGTCCCATAAATTCCCGCTGCCCGCTACATATTTAGGTCACGTGATTCGATATCCGTACATAACGTACACATGCATAACACACACCTGTGATCTGCAAAGTCATTTTTTATTTAAGATTTCATCCGTCGGAAATGTGACAGTGACTGAGCAGCCTCGAAGTGCTTTTCTTGTCTTGTTTTTTTATTGGTAAAGCACTTTATAGGCAACACCTGCTGTTTTACATGGCACATCGAAATAATAGTGATTTGATACTGTGGAACTTTTGTGGAACTGGTTTAACTGATCTGGAGCTAGAGATTTAGGCATGGATGAGGTTGCAATTAATTTAGGCTCAGTGGCTTTTATTCCCATTCTTATTAAATTGTGTTTAATATTTGAAATTATATTCCGTTGCAACAGTTCATTTGATTAGGTGATTAATCAGCTATTACATTAATCAGTGACTATTCTGAAAGTAGATTAATTGGTTTGAGTAATGAAAAAAATCATTTAGTTATCTGATTCTGTTTTATGAAATATAAATCATGTGTAGTTTCTTTACTCCTCACTGACAGAATATTTTGACTTGTGAACAAAACAAGACCATAGTGGCTTTAGGAAAACAATGATTGACATTTTTCATGCTTGTTCACATTTTCTAAGATTTTATACACCAAACAGCTAATCAGTTAATTGACAAAATAATCGATAATGACAGTAGTCATTCAGTTACAATAGGTTGCAGGATTACTTTGAAGACAAAAAACCTGCATGGTATGTTGTGGCATGTATAGGTGTCCTCCCCCTGGAAACTAAGAGCTTCAAAATCTTAATTTCCTACATTCTGGCAATTTTTATGCTGCAGTTTGTGTTTTTTTCCCATTAATTTATTTATGTGCTAATGAGTGTGCTTGTTGCAGAGGTGGGTAGAGTAGCCAAAAATTGTACTTAATTAAGAGTAGCATTACTTCAAAATAATATCACTCAAGTAGAAGTAAAAAGTAGTCATCCAAAAAATTACTCAAGTAAGAGTAAAAAACTATTTGGTGAAAAGACTACTCAAGTACTGAGTAACTGTTTGATTGTAATGTCCGATTTACTTTTTTAGAAATGATGTGATCAATCAGACAAAAATGTAAAGTAATATGCAAATTCTGACGTCACGCTTCACTTAGCCCATGTTAATAGCTGTCTTCGGCTTTTGTTAGAAGGAGATATCCACGCTAATGCTATGCTAATGTTGTCGGACTCCGAAGCAAGATCATATTTCTCGGAAATGCCCCCGTTTTTTCATTCCATGTCTGCTACGTGTGTAGAGTTTGTGTCGCTATGCTGTCACAGTTCGTATGAGGTCATGTGACTGCAGGACGCCGTCTGGTCAAACGGAGTCATGTGATGATTGTTGCGCCGTCTGATTGGTGAAACAGGGTCATGTGGTAGATCCACTGGGGGCATCTCTCCTGCAAAATAAAGCATTTCTAATGTGGTAAATAAAAAAGTAACGAGTCGAGTTTAGCCCAGTGTAACGGAGTAAGAGTAGCGTTTCTTCTTCACAAACCTACTCAAGTAAAAGTAAAAAGTACGGCAGAGTAAAACTACTCTCACAAGTACATTTTTTTCGAAAAGTTACTCATGTAAATGTAACAGAGTAAATGTAACTCATTACTACCCACCTCTGGTTTGGTGGGGATAAGTGTGTTTCCGCCAAGGTTTCAGTGGCTGTGCAGGTCATTATTCTTAGTTTCAGAGTAAAAAAAAAAAAAAAAAACAAAAGCTCCTGTTGGAGGTAAAGTCTTCTGCTTCTTTCATGTTTTTGTTGGGGGTACAAATACACGTTATACTGTTGAGGGACACACATCCTCTTTGTCCACACCCACAAAAAAAAATCTTATTTCAGTGTATTCTGCATAGAATAACAGCTGTTGCATTTTTTTTCACAAGCTACTTGCTCTGATTCAGATCAATTCAACTGATAACCTTCTGAAAATTTTTTACAGATCCTTTATTTAGAGAAGTCTCACCACTCTTGGTTGTGTTGACGTGCAAAAGCAGCCAGTTCACAGTAGCTATAGTGATAATGATGTGAATGACTGATCAGAAATATGGTCCAGATAGAAGCGGCAGACAGCACAGTAACCACAGACCTGTTGTTAGAGTTTTTATGAGGCTTATCAGCTTAGTGCAAGCCATAAAAATTAAAAAGACTGCTAATGCTAGCGGATTTATTACATGCTATAGTTATTATTTTAATTTTTAAACAACGTACATCACTGCTTCAGTCCTGTTCACTGGTGATACTGTGGTTGATTTTCAGAGCAAAGTCAATAGAGAATGTAAATGTGTTCACACTAAGCCAGTTGATGAATTTCCTCCGCCCTGTGTGGCTGAACCTGAATTGGATTTGGGCTGCTACCAAGGCTGCTCAACACTGGGAGCAACCCAGCAACAGCCATTTCTCTCCCTCTCCGCCTCCCCCTCTGTCTGTTTGTCCCTCTCTCCCCAGCGGCTGACAGAAAGCCACAGGAAGCTGCTGTCAGCTGCCTCAGGAGCAGAGTGAGCGATGCAGGAAGTGACCATCAATCCCTCCTCATTTCCTCTGCTCTGGTCCCTGGCTGCTGGTTTTGGACAGCGCTCTCCCCGAGCTGCACACCATCAATATGCACTAATGATAGGAATTAGTAATGAACCGCTGGATGCTGACATTACGCAGATCAACAAGATGCTTGTTCCTCTATTTAATGGCACATGGCAAGCTGCTAGAGCCTCGGAGCTGCACCCTGCACAGATTAGGACCAGATTGAATTAGCTGTGGCTGGACAAGTATGAGAGAAGCCTTTAGTGGTTTGTACGGTATGAGAGTACATGTGGTAAGGCTTAGAGATTTGAATGGCAGAGGAAACGGAACAGAGTTTACAGTGGATTGAAAAGCCCCAAGTGGTCTGCAAAGCACATTTTTCCATGATCGTCTCTTTGTCCTGCAACAAAAACAGGAAACATCAGAAGATGTCTGGCATTTTACAGCAGCACAGAGCAGACTGCTTCTAAAAGCGTTTAGTAAAAGTACAGAGTTCTATGTTTAGAAAGTAGCTGATCCACTTGTGAGTCGAGAAAGTGTCCAGTCGATATGTGACATAGTGTATAGTGTGTCTGTTGGGGAGGGATGGAAATACAAAAAGCAAGTTTGGACACAGATAGCAGAACTATTTTTTAGTATCTTCATAAACATGAACATAAACATTAATTATTTTCTCTTATTCTTTCCATTTTCTTTCTTTATTCACCAAAACCCTAAAATTCTGATGCACAGAGAGTTTAGTGTTCTGATACAAGCAGTCCTAAAAGAATTTTGCCAAAATAAAGTAGTAAATACTGGCTAATTTATGACTTAAGCAGATTTTTTATTTTTATTTTTTTAGCCACTTAAGGGCAGCAGAAACAATCTGTAAACACAACCCCAACATTTATCATCTTTTATTTAGAGTGTCTTTGTTGTTTAAAGCTGGGGTGGCCGATATTCTTTTTTCCCTTGGCATCATTGGGCAGAAATTCCATACAAACCTTTCAGCATGTTGTAATTTATGTGGCCTCAAAGGAAACTAGACTTCTGCACCAGCTTTTGGTTCTTGTTTTTTTTTTTCATTTGTGAAAATCTAGCCTGTAACTGAAGTTTTTAAAAAGTCATACATCTTTTCAACCAGAGCAGGTCCATGACAACAGTAAGATGTGGTGGGTTAGATGGAGGATGTAGATTCAAGAGAGTCATCATCGAATCCTGAATTGAGCTACAAATGAATATTGACTTTCAGCTTGACTCTTGGTATGTTTGGAACACAAGTTAATTTCATGGGACCTTTAACGGTTAGAAACTTGTAAGCTGTTGACAGCAACAGATACTAACATGTAATCCAAAAGATACAGTTCAACAGTGCCCCTTTCTTGGTTGTAGGTTATATTTGTCACTGTATATGGTGTAAATAACTGCAATGTTCATTCTTCTTTTAGCTCATTTTTGGGTGCCACCAGCTCCTGAGGGAAATACCTGATTCTTTACCTGCTAAATGCTCTGCTGTGTTTGCTGACTAATTGCTAACCGTCTGTTGTTTGGTGCCGTAGATGTAGCATACTGTGGTTGATCAGAGCTTTTGGAAGTAATTATGATGAGCCTGCTCATAGTTTAACCAAAACATTAAAGTTGTGGACCACAAAAGCAAAACAATGAGCTGAAAGACACATAAACCTGAAGTGAACTGCAGGGTTAGGGTGATAGTTTTCTGAAGATCTGTCAGCATGAGTGACTCCTTTTACATTGTACATAGCAATTAGAGATTTACTTTGCAAATACACTCCCATTCAAAAGTTTGGGGTCACCCAGACAATTTCATGTTTACCATGAAAACTCACACTTATATTCATGTGCTAACATAATTGCACAAGGGTTTTTCTAATCATCAATTAGCCTTTCAACACCATTAGCTGACACAATGTAGCATTAGAACACAGGAGTGATGGTTGCTGGAAATGTTCCTCTGTACCCCTATGGAGATATTCCATTAAAAATCAGCTGTTTCCAGCTAGAATAGTCATTTGCCACATTAGCAATGTCTAGACTGTATTTCTCTTTAATGCTATCTTCATTGAAAAAAATGCTTTTCTTTCAAAATATAAGAACATTTCTAAATGACCCCAAACTTTTGAACGGTAGTGTATGGAGTTTTAAAAATATTCATTATAGTAGCTTTAAATCAGCAGCTTTAACAATGTCCAGCAAGGCACTTGAGTTTTCCATGCTAGCTGAAATAAACAAATTTTAGTTGGAATATGAAAATATTTAGGTTAAATAGAATAGCGCTACAGAAAAAGAGATACACATCAGATAAGACTAATAGAAATCCATCCATCCGTTATCTATATACCGCTTAATCTTCATTAGGGTCACGTGAGGGCTGGAGTCTATCCCAGCTGACTCAGGGTGAAGGCAGGGGACACCATGGACAGGTCACCAGTCTATCACAGGACTACATATAGAGACAAACAATCACACTCACATTCACACCTATGGATAATTTAGAGTTACCGATTAACCTCAGCATTTTTTTGGACTGGGGAAGCTGGAGAACCTGCATTCACAGGCAGAACATGCAAACTCCATGCAGAAAGGTCCCGGGACGGTGGGGATGTGAACTAGGGGTCTTCTAGCTGCAAGGCCACTACCAAGCCTGACTAATAAAAATGACACATTACTCTTTTTTGTCTGAAATGGATTTATGAGCCAGCGCAGTTTCGTACATTCAGCTCCAGTCCAAATATGGTTCCTGGATAAAGAGACATTTCTACTCCTGATGATCATGTCAGCTCTCTGTCAGTCAGTAGCATTGACCTCATGCTGACCTGCAGTTGCTGTGGATGTTGTAGCCTGAGGCAAAAGACGACCACTGTGAGCAAATTCTCTGGTATTTCTCTTTATTTAGTTTACCGGGGAATTTCTGTGAGAGGGAATGGCACATGCCCGTAAGGCAAGCAGTAGAGCTGTCTGGCTGTTAGGGGTGAAACTGTAAATGCACTGCTGCGAACTGACCAGTATACCTATGCTGTGTACATTACATGTTTTGCTCTGCCTTCTCTTTCACCGTCTTTTCGCTCTGCTGCTCTAATAGCCCAGACGTTGACCCTTCAGCAGTGGCTCTAGCAGCTGGGATTGATTTCTCCAGACCGCAGCCCCATGTTATCCTCTTTCCTTCCTCCAGTACATTCTCATACTGGGCAGTTACTGTCTCGCCGTCACTGAACGACTCCCTCTCCCTCCTGTGATAAATATTGCAGGCTTTTGCCAGTCGAGGCTAGACATTGTCAGGATATTGCTCTGCTTTTAGCACCAGAAGGACTTCCGTTTCCCGGCTCTTTGAACCAGGCGGTGCAGAAGACAAGAGACAAGAGTGTAATTGCCAGGGTGGAATGTGCTGTGCACCAATTAATAGCAGCCTCCTTTGAAAGGGGAGTATTGTAGGGGTGGGGATGACTTTCAGCTGCCATTGTTGCCTCCTGATTGAGACCGCTGTAAAAGAGGAAGGCAGTCAGCTTGTTGAAACATCTTAAAGCTGAGGCTCTGCACAGCGCCAAGAACACCAAGAGCTCTAGGCACTGGGAGAGCCTTATACTCAGTAGTGATACTCTTAAAAGATACCGCTGGCACATCATTTCCACTTTCTTCATTTTGACTTTCATTATTAAAATTCGACGAGATATCGTTACCCTCAGATGCTTCAATTCAAATCTTTTGACATCCTTTTATTGTTAATCAGAGAAGAGTGTCTGATTTAAAAGGGAGTATTCTTTGAACCTTTTTTTTTTTTTTTTAGTCAGTGTCTACCCTTTGAATCCTGCACAGCCGTTACATCACACACAGCTTGTTCGGTTGAGTTTACATCTCAGACCTTCAAAGCTGGTGCAGCCCAATTTCCAGGCTTTCTCCTGTTCTAGAGAAAGCCTGTCAGTTCTCACTGATGCAGGAGTCTCATGAAAGCCTCATGACCCACATCAAACAGTTAGATGGCCACAGAGAACATGTGGGTTGCTTTATAAATTTGCTAGTTGCAGCATGTACGGACAGATTGCATTGTTTCCCATAATCACACCTACGTACAGTGTGCATAGCTTTCAGGCTTGCACCAAAGTGATTTCATATTAAAATTCCCCAAACAGCATGAGGATGTATGGCACAAACATGATTTGTTTTCTTTGACATCTAACAGATGATTGATCTCTGATTTTTTCTCTGCCGTGCTCGGCAGTATTGTGTTTCATATAACTCAGACCGCCTTTGATAATTCAATGAAATACATCAAACATATCTCAAACAGAAAATTCTGTCTGTCACTCCCTATTAAACCCCTCTTCTGTGAGTCAGTGGGTTACGAACCCACCAGCAGCCTTCTGTGTATCAACAGAACAGCCCCAAATGTAAAGAAAAAAAATCATTTTTTTCCCACAAGGGACGCAGCATGTCTTTGCACTGTGGGCCTTTCAGTTTGAAACCATACATTCCTGTTGATGAATGTGGCTGCTGGTAAAAACAAAGACATGGGGATCAAGCTCACTGTGTTTTTTAGCGTGTGGGAAGAAAGGAAGAGGAATGTATGAACCCTACAACTACTTCTAGCCTGCCATGGTCTTTCATTACCCAGTTTGCTGAAGGAAAGGGGAATTGAAAGGGCTGTTCAGGAAACTCAGCCGACAGAAGGCAGACTACATGTCAAGTGAGCCGCAGCTGTTTTGTAGGGTAGTTAATCTGTTCTTCACGGCTTCATGAAACACTCTGCCTTCCAGCTATGATTTCAGAGCAGAGTTGTATTTACAATTGAATGGTGATCATATATAAAATAGTAATTGTTGGAAGATTACAGCATATTGCTTTAAGTTACACTAATCCCATTTACAGTGTTCCTCTCCATCACAGGCTTTAAACGGCTTATTGAAAAATCAGCATGGGCCTGAAGAAGAACGAGGAAGAAGCCAATATGAAGTCAAGATAGGAGGCTGTATTTTAATAGTGAACTGTGTTTTAGAACAATGTGAATGATATTCCACTGCCAGCTCCAGCATTTATCTGTTCAACATGAAGCTGGACTATCTGCTAGCGTAGCTTAGCATAAACACTGGAAACAGGGTTGAATTGCAAGGCGAAAGAAAAGATTTTCATGGAATCAAGACCGCTAGTATCAAAATTATATGAACAACTATGCACTAAGAGGTCCAAACAGGCTGGAGCCGCGCTGCGCAATGACATTGAGCAGTGTGAAATTGTGAACGTGTTTTTGTGGGAGAAACTGAGCAACACCAGGAGCAACGGCAGCCCAGTCACAGTGAGATGTAGCGACAGAGCTGACAGGGATACAGCTAATTTTTAAAGCTGTTGTATGCCTCCACGCTCGCTGCTGAGATCAGGCAGCCATGGAGAGCCACAAACACCAGGCTCCCAGAGACAAGGGCATGTTCAGCACCAAATCTTCAAAGGGAGGATTTGTATGAAGACATCCGCAAAATATTTAGGAGGCGGTCTCAGGGTGACACCAGCAAAACCTCAGTATCTTTTTTTCTCTTTATCAGTGGAGCTAACTCCCACCTTTTATTTGCTTTAGCTATTAGTGGAATTACATAGACATACTGTGCATTATGTGCAGTCCTTTAAACTAAAGGTGTTTTTCAAAAGAAATGATGTAAATACATAAACAGTATACATAAAAATGCTGTATGTCATTTACAATAGTTTGAGCTTTTTGCCTGGATGTCCCCAGGTTTTCTGCACAAGCCAGAATGTAGAGTGTCAGTGTTTCAGGATGCTGATGTGATTGATGCTGATGGCGTATCTGAAGCCAAAACAGAAAAATGTAACAACAATGGATTTTGTGTCTTTTCAGTGTTATGTCTGTGGGGCTGCAGTTCACATAATATAATGCTCAGGGGAAATCTGGACAAGTTTTTAGAAACCAAACTTGTTTTACTTTTTAACTAATATTTTGTGACATTACAGAAACATACATATTTGAGTAGCTGAGGTTATGCTAAAAATGACTGGCTTGAATCCTACAGTGCTAATTTTATGTAACTTTGGATACTGTCAGAGGCCTCAGGCACCAGTAAAATGATAACCGCAGCCAAGACCCCAAATAGTTAATACAGTTAGTAAAATCAGGCATACAGGCTGTGCATCATGTGCTGTGTTGGCGTTAGAAATCAAACAATGTTGTGCAAAAAAAAAAGGAACATAAGCCAGTTACAATAGTTGGAGGTTTTTGCTTGTGTCTCCACAGAGTAACCTTAGAGGAGAGTGTCAGTGTTCCAAGATAAGGTAATATGATGGATTATATAATGGGGAAAAGTCTATCATTAGTGGATTTTGTACTGTTGTCTGTTACTGCCAAGTAATGATTGTGGTTATACAGTTCCAATAATGCCCTGTGGGAATTCATAAGTGCAATGTATGAGTTGTCAGTGGGATACGTAATGAGACTTTTTTTTCTCTATTGTTTGTTTCTATCTCTGAATTTTACATTTTTGTAAATTTGCACAAATTAGCAACTAGTGCTTGTAGTGTAACCTTGGATATACAGACAGCCTGCAATGAATTCATTTTGAAACTGAAGCACTCTCCCAAACATAATGCTTGTTATTGTAAACCGGTGGATTTATGGGTTTTTATCAATTAAGGACGCTGAAGATGTTGGACATTGTCGATTAAGTTGTCATTCTAAGAGTGATTTTCGATGCAAACTGCATCAGAAATTTGGGTGCTGAGGCTTATTCCAGTCCCTAATGGCATCTACTAATCCATTTAGACAAGCTCACCAACAAAGCGATTTGAAATGTACCACTCGACCATTTACTCAATTCCCCATCATGATTGCTGAATGACATTTCCCTTATAGAAATTCAGAAAGCACCAATTAATCACATTACGCGACTGTCTGTTGTTTGCCAAGACTGGGAGTTGTTATGCCAGCTCTCTGCTGGCAGCACTGTAATAAATTATATTAAAGCCAAATACTGTGCTTTTTAAGTTGTGTCAAATAAAGCATCTCAGTGTCTCATATGATCCGAACAATGTCGACGCGACGCTGATTAAAGCACACTCAGAAAGAGAGCTGTGTGCTTTGTTGTCATTAAAAGCTACGTTATTGCCTTGCTGTAGGAGGATTTTCATTTCTTCTCTCTTTTATGGACTAAAATGCCTGTGGCCTATTTTCAGCTAATGTACTCTTGGGTACTGGAGGCCTATTGTGTTTCCTGTAGACAATCTTTTTAGTTACACAGCCTTTTGCTCCGATTATACTGCTTCCACTCTGTCTGTATGATCTGCTGTCATGGCAAACCGCTCTCCTTGAGATCAACACAAAGAAAAGACCCACAATGCACCTCAACCTGGAAAGAGAAAACTCTTAAGGCTTGTTTGCTGTGCCAAGCTTTTCACACCCCGCCGATGTCTGAACCCATCAGTTAACATATTGGCTCCACTTCCCCTATTATGTGCCTGATGTAAACTGCCAGCCGTGTGCTGTTAGCTGTTGAAACATGTAAGAGGCTGGCTGATGGAGGAGATGAGCATCCTAAACAGACTGCATTATTAGGTACACAGCTGGAAGCTTGCAAGCCTCTCATTTGTAGTGCCGTGACGGGAGCATAAACAACGGTATAATCTCCCCAACTTCAATGATGTAATCAGCGGTAAAAACTGATGATAGTCTGCTCTGAATGAGCTGGTCGCCGCGCTGATGCAACGCAGCTTGTTGTGATGGTGGAGCTGCTCAGCACTGTGTGCTTTCTTTGTGCGCGCTGTCAATGTGAATGAACTATGCCCATGTTCTACAGCCATGTGGGGCCACTTAAGCTCAGATAAATGGTTATATCTGGATTAGTAAAGGGTCTGTGTTGAAAGAAGTTTATTGATCTCCACTTGGAAATCGGATAATGTGTTGTGGCAGCTGTGCACTATACTGTTGGGTGTAGGCCACAGTTTATCCATTTACACTGATTTTGGTCAGTACAAATTTATCTGCACAAATAATCCCTTAGGGTGTCTCCAGGGATGCATGACTGGAAAAGTTAACTGGCTGGAAATTACTAATAGATATTATGTAACATTACAGAAACCCAAAGGTTGTGCTGACGATATGACATGACATACTGCTATCCACAGTACTTTTTTTTTGTACAGTAAAATATCTGAGGCATGAAGTGGCCAAGACCTCAAATGGTTAATACAGTTAACTGCACTACTTAGAGTTCCAGCATACAGTATATCGTCCAAGGCCAGATTCTCGCTCTCAGCATGTTGTTTGGAAAAGCTTTTTTTGGCTGCATGTCAGTATTTAGACTGCAGCACCTGTGATTGGCTGTTTAGGAGCCCACTGAGCTGTGTGGACAAACAGCCGAGTCTCAGATTAATAAGGGGTGAACGGCAGACTGCAGGGCTATTACTGTTACTGAGTTCATTAACCTGCCTGCTGTGCCTGATCACATACACATAAAACGGTTATGAACAGTTTTTGAAATATTTTAAGTTCATGGGACGGTAGTTTCCCAACCCTAATCAAGTCAGTAGCCATAGTCATATTAATGTGGTTAGCAGTTATAATAAAGTCAGACTGATTATACAAACTTTCCTGCACAAATGATATGCTGTCTTTCACAAACTGGGTTATGAATATTATTTATGTATACATCAATTTGCATAACCATATTTCTCTGTGTTCTCTATAAACATCATACAACCCAAATATGCATATCAAAGCCAGGAAAAGCTTTATATCCATGTAAACACAATCACTGCATAGTACATTAAATACAGTGTATGCACACACTACCGTTCAAAACTTTGGAGTCACTTAGAAATGTCCTTATTTTTGAAAGAAAGGCAGTTTTTTTTTTTTCAATGAAGATAACATTAAATGGATCAGAAATACAGTCCAAACATTGTTAATGTGGTAAATTCTAGCTGGAAACGGCTGATTTTTAATGGAATATCTACATAGGGGTACAGAGGAACATTTCCAGCAACCATCACTCCTGTGTTCTAATGCTACATTGTGTTAGCTAATGGTGTTGAAAGGCTAATTGATGATTAGAAAACCCTTGTGCAATTATGTTAGCACATGAATAAAAGTGTGGGTTTTCATGAAAACATGAAATTGCCTGGGTGACCCCAAACTTTTGAACGGTAGTGTATACGCAACCACTGCATAGTACATTCAATACACTGCCTACATACGTACCAGTCAGCCATTCCATTAAAACCACTGACAGACAAGGTGAATAACATTGATTACCTCATTACGGTTGCAGTTGTCAGGGGGTGGGATATATCAGGCGGCAAGAGAACAGTGAGTTCTTGAAGCTGATGTGTTTGAAAAAGGAAAAATGGGCAGCATAAGGATTTGAGCGACTTTGACGAGGACCGGACTGTGATGCTTAGATGACTGGGTCAGAGCATCTCCAAAACGGCAGCTCTTGTGGGCTGTTCTTGGTATGCTGTGATTAGAACCTGCCAAAAGTGCTCTGAAGAAAGTGACAGGGTCATGGACGCACACGGTTTGTTGATGGCTGGCCTGTGTGGTTCAATGCCACAGAAGAGCTACTGTAGAATGAACTGCTGAAACCTTTAACACTGGTGATGATAGAAAGGTGATGCTACTTTGACACCTACTGCCTACTTAGATATTGTTGCAGACCACGTTCACTCCTTCATGACAACAGTATTCCCTGATGTCCGTGGCCTCCTTCAACAGGATAATGCTTTGTGCTACACTGCAAACATTGTTCAGAAATGGTTTGAGGAACATGACAAACAGTTCAAGGTGTTGAACTGTTCTCCAAATTCCATCGACCTCAATCCAGTCAAGCATTTGTAGGATGTGCTGGGCAATTGAGTCCGATCCCTTGTGGCCCTACCTCAAAACTTACCAGACTTAAAGGATCTGCTGCCAACATCTTGGTGCCTGATACCACAAAACACCTTCAGAAGCCTGTGGAGTCTGTGGCTCGACAGGTCAGAGGTGTTTTGGCATATATACAATATTAGACATGTAGTTTAATGTTCTAGCTGATCAGCGTTTATCACATGTTTTCTCAGTCTGTCATGCTATATTTATATTGTGGTTAAAGGATTGCAATTTTCTTTTGGCTCATCAGTTCAAAGCCTTATTTCTTAAACATGAGATGTGTCAGTCGCTAACAACGGATCTATCCAGATCCATTCTATTTAAAATGAGCTTCCAGCTGTGTACAAAATGCATTTCATCTCATATTTTCAGCTTGCGGATTTTCAAAACACATGGAAAATATGAATGGACCTGAAATAAAGATGTCTGAGGCATTTGCACATGAACAAATTTCAATTCTCCCACGGTGTAAGATTCTAAAAGTTCAGGAAAACTCATCTTGCCTGGGTCAAATAAAAGAAAAGCTTGGCAGAAAGTAGCAGAGGAAAAGATGTCAGAGTAGCCTGTTAAACTAACTGAGGAGAGGAAAAGATGACCCACAGGATCAAGTGTTAATGGGTTATTGACCAAAATTTTGCCACCCTTGTATATATTGTAAATAAAACTGCTGTAACAATGTAAATTTCCCCTGGAGTGGGGAGAAATAAAGAACTTTATCCTTTATCCTTTTATCCTTATCCATAAAATACAAGCAGATCTTACTACTTAGCACCAGAAATGTCAATAAGAAGACACAGAATAGACACCCATGAATGAATGTTGTCATAATGTATATTTATGTTTATCAAATAACACTTTTTTGTGTTGCTTTAACATACTGCTAGGAAGCTGCTACGTAGTGCATGAAATATTACCAAATTAATATATTGAAGAAACTATAAATGACATTAATCAACTGTTACAGCATATACTTTCTGCACTCAATCATCCAGCATCCAACATTCACTTCATCCTGTTCTGCAGTGTCTCTACACCTCATTACTGAAGCGCTCAGCTTTATCAAACCGATGCTGCCTTCAGATGGGTAGAGTACATTTGTGACACTCTAGTTGTCACAAAGTAGGCTTTCACTTTCAAGTATGAAAGTCAAGAATGTAAACCTAGGAGAGTTAAGAGAAATTTCCAGGGTTCTTTTTCATTGTAAACTTAAGGGAGTCACAGAAATCTCATATAACGCTATATCTGCTTATATCATCACTGAATCGTTGTGCAAATCCCTTAATTTTATGACCCTAAATGCTCAGATATCATACAGTCTTTTAAGTGTATTGTTATTGTTGATGCTACATGCTGCAGAGAGCAAAGTGTCCAGGCTTTTATTTAGACTATTTAAAGTACTGCAGTGACAGAAACAGGTATTTATATTCTTAAATAAAAATATAATTGGAGCAATGTAAAAGTAAAAGCCCTGCATGAAAAACACTACTAAAGTAGAAGTACACAAGTATTAGCAGCAAAATATAGTTAGAATATTAAAGTAAAAGTCCTGGGTTTGACTGATATATTATTACTCCGCCAAGGAATGCAGTGGAGTTATGTGATAATCGGCATCTGTCTGTCTGTCTGGATTTGGATGAAATTTTCAGGGAAGGTCAGAAATGACACAAGGACCAAGTGATTAGATTTTGGCAGTGATGCAGCTTATAGTCTGGATCCATGGATTTGTTTAAGATTTCTGTGTCATTGCGAGATAGCGACACGGCGTCACTGTAACTCTAACAACAAGTGAACGCTATGTCAGCTGCCTGCTGACGATCAAATGATTGCGATCCCACTACAAATCGACTGGTGCGGACTTGTCGGGACTCGTCCGTCGGAAATCATACAATGACTGAGCAGCCTTGGCGGAGCGCTGTGCTCACGGAGTACTTTTCTTTTTTTTTTTCTTTTTTTATTGAAAGGTGCAGTGAAGACAGACAGGAAAGTGGGGAGAAGAGTTGGGGGAAGACATGGGGGCTGCTGCGTCGGGGACCCCTGTACATGGGTCACCTGCTTAACCCATTAAGCTATACGAGCGCCACGGAGTGCCTTTCTTGTTGTATATGACATCATTAGATTGTTACGAGTAAAGCATCAGTATGTCAGTAGCATGTTCCTGTTGAAGCTGAACTACTTTATATAGAATTTTATTTACAGGACAACAGATACCTCTGTGAGATTGTCACATGATTAATCGGAGAGGAGAAAAGAATGAAATAAGCTTTTGATACACAGATCGGTTTCCAGTTTTTGGACTTGTTCTTTAATCTTAATTTTTTTATGAGATATTGGATAATGTGATTGCTTTTTGAAATGAAACAAAATGTGAGAATCTTCGAGGGAAAAAAAATCACTATTTGTTGGAGCTTTTAACAACTCATAAATGTCTGTAATGTGAACCCCGACTACATACTACATTTTGTGAAACATCAGCAAGCAACAAGGTTGGCAATCACTCGTTTAATCTTTAACTATATATATATATATATATATATATATACATATATAAATTTTCTTCTTCATCTTAAAAGTAACTGCATTTGCATAGTGGAGTGAAAGTAGCATAAAATGGAAATACGCTCAAGTACCTCAAAATTGCACTGAAGTACAGTCCTTGGGTAAATGTGCTAATTTACTTTCCACCACTGTAGTACTTAGACATGACATGCATGTATGCGATAAACATTGAATTACCAGGAATGGCATGTATGATGCTAAACTCAGTGATCTAATGGACATTTAACCACTCTTTAGATTGAACTTGTTCCGCTGCCTTGCAACAAAGCATAGCTTGCCCTTTTTCTGACTCCTCACATTACATTTCCTCATATGAGTCTATAAAGAGAAAGCGTGACATGTTGTTTAAGTGGCATTGAGTTCATTATTATGCCGCTGTTTTGACTGTGTGGACCTCAAGTCATCCAGCACATACTTTACATTACACATGAAGCACGTTGCTGCATAGTACAGCACGATTATCCGGATTTCTCTCTATTAAGTTTCCATGACAGTGGAATGCGAAGGCCGGGAAGGTCGCAGAAGAGATAAGTACTACTTACCATATTCAGAGTTGTTTGAACTAGGTAATTATATTCAGCCAGAGACGTCTCTCCTCCTTCTCCCCCACTGTTCCTCTCTCTCTGTTTCTTCACGGCTAGTTTAAGCGCTGTTGTTGAGCTTTAACAAGGCCGCTTTTGTCCTAGATAAAGCTTCTAGACAGCACTCATCAGTGCAGTGTAAGATCCTTGCCTGCCGGAGCACAGAGTGCTGCCCCGGGGGCATCTTATCACTCCGCTGGCAATCACAAATACCCACTGAGATAGATGGGCTTCTCAGTTCTCTCTGTGGGGAGCCCTTCAGCTGAGAAAGATGGCTTTTCTCTTTCTGCAAACACTTCTGACTGGCAGCTTGGCAGACAGACAAACACAAAAATACACAGAGAAAGCAAGAGCTATTGACAGGCAGATGCCTGCAACCCACACACAGAAGTACTGGTCTCTTTCTACACATGCACTGATTGACAGATTGGCAGGCAAGATGGAGATGAAGGCAGACAGAAAGCTGACATATGCATATAACACACATAAGGATGCATTTGTGCAGTTGTCCATGCACACACACACATACATTCCACACTCCCACACAACAGCACTGTGTGTTGACATTCCTGCCATATTTTTCTTGGAGCCCAAGCATGGCGAGTTCCGGCATGGATTTTTATACGTTATGTTGTTGACTACAGCGGTGCCGAGTGGCATCCTCACCTCTCCAGGCTGCCTCTCATTTTTACTCACCTGTTGTGCTTCCCCGGCTAAATGACCACAGCTTTAGACAAGCAGCACATCCATGGGATTCATATGAGTATTGGCAGGCGATACGTCTATAAGCATGGAGCCAGGAAGCTACTATCACAAAGCTGTGTCTATGATGACTGCTGGGCCAGATAGTATTGGAGGAGAGCCAGTTCAGCACTGTTTGGCTTCCTGTCAATGTATCATAAAGGTCACCCTTATTACTGACCCGCTGTGGTTAGTTCCACTTATAGAGACATCACCATCTATTTCATTAGTTAGTAAAACAACATGGTGTTAGTGTCATGTAATTACATACACTCACTCTGTACTGTATGATGAATGTATACCACTTAGTGCTTCGGGGTTGGGAGGGGGAGGGGGGCAGATGGCCTGTTATTATGCTGTCAATGATTCAGGCGGAACAGACAAGCCATTTGTCTCCATATTGTAATGAGTCAATGTTTCGAAACAGTAATTACCTTTTCGACCAGTTGACAAATGACAAGAATAGTGGCTTACGCACCATGTGTACACACCATGGTGTACTCAGTAAACACAAATATACACACTTGCACACACATCTCATGACTGAACCAGGTTTGTGTTGACCTTTAACCCTTGCTGACACTCCACCATTGATTCTTTCTAGTTCAGACTTCATTATGTGTGCAACAGCCAGAGGCTCGTCTCTGCTCAAGCCACTGATGTCATCTTCAGTCTTGATTGTGTTGTGACTTATATTGATCACATTTACACCTGCAATAAACAGGCATCTCCAGGATATTGACAGATATCTTATTTGACCTTGTAAAGCTTGTAACACAAGTCATCTTACATTCATCACTGGTTTTCCATGTACTTACCTCATAAAAGTAAATAAAATTCTATTTTCTTCTAAAAGAAAATGTGAGTTAAGTCAGACTATTATAACTTGCTTGCAGCAGAGATGAATTTGTTTTAAAAGAGTCTATATTATGCTCAATTATAGGTTCCTAATTTTATTTTTCAGGTCCAATAGGGTATCTTAGTCTGCCTTTATGGTAATATATATATATATATATATATATATATATATATATATATATATATATATATATATATATATATATATATATATATATATATATATATGTATATATATATATATATATATATATATATATATATATATATATATATATATATATATATATATATATATATATACATACACATATATATACATATATATTATTGTATTCTGTATGTTGCTGAGACCGTGTCTGAAACACTCTGTTTTAGCCCCTGTCTCTTTATGACCCATCTCCTTAAAAGGTCAGTCTGATTGGTCAGATTTTGTACTAGCTTGAACTGGTTTATGACTTTTTCAACGGAGAGTTATTGTGTGTAATCAGTGATGGAAAACACCTTTTCAAATTTGTTCTGACACAGCAAACATTTAGCTGACGTGGCTGATGAACTGCTTTTGCTTCTTTCATTATGTAGTAATAATGATATAATAATTGCAACTTTCTCAAATGAAGAGAATTCCTGCAGACTTCTCTCCATTTTTATCTCATACTTCTACTTTTTCCACAAAGTACCAACTGTTTCATGCAGTATGCTTACAATTGGGACTTACTACTTCCTCATAATAATGCGCCTTGAACTTTAACCTTTGTGATGTTCATTTGAAAATGTGCTGACGTCTGTCTGTGCATTCCTACCAGTTCAGCTTGTTTACACCGTGATGTATGTAACATAGTCTGCACAGAGGATTGTGGGTCAGATGACCAGAAAAGTGTACTTTCATACTGCAAAACCTGACTAGACGTAGTAGGACATCTGGTTATTTTTAGCTTACTGTATTTTTCATACTATGTGTTGTTTCCGGCTTCTTTTTCTACTCTTATTACAGTCATGCGTAAAGTAGCCAATACTGCCACCTTTGCAACACTGTGGACACTACAACGGCTAGTTTATTCGCTCCATAGCTCTTGATGGAAATGGGTCCAATTTACATCTTCCTTTTTCATTTCAAATGTTTGCTTAAATGTTCTCTCTGCATAAACATCATCTTGAAACTTTAGTTGGAAACATAGCTTACTGCCAAACCAGCTGTTGGGCAGGAATTATGCAAATGTGTTACATGCTGACGTAAATAAGTAATGGAAGAAAAACCTGTACTTCAAACACGGCATTTCAGGCAGCTAAGCGGCTGTGAATAACTCGCTTTGGTGTTGACATGGATTTGTAACTTTGTAGACTTTATACACGCACAAACGACTTACCAAAAAGCACAGAATAAGGTCTTTCAGAATTTTCTAGACATGCAGTTGAAGTTTCCATAAAGAAAATTTCAAAGGGAATCTCTGACCTTGGTGAAAGTAATTTGGTGGTAACAAGGTCAGTGAATGTTGCGTGCATCTACAACTGTATTCCGTGTGCTTTTTGTGGTTTTTGCTCGGTCCAAATGAAGTGCAGTCATGCAGGGTGCCTGTTAAAGTCAGGTTTAACAAGACACACAGAGACTCCCAGCTCCGTGCTGCCTCTCCACACAGCACACTCAGAGGAAACGATAAAAAGCTATTGTGTGCGTAACCTCCAACAGAAAAAGAAGGTAGCATTTAAAAGGAGTGAGTGGAGGATGGAGGAGGATTTACTTAAAGGAAAGTCAGAATGCTGCAGTGTTTAGACATGAGGTAAATGTCACAGTAATGTCAGCTGGCCCCGATCCATAAAAAGAGGAGAGGAAGGTTAAGTTGTTTTTGTTTGGGGAGAGGCTGTGGTTTGTGAGTGGGAATATACCATCAGGGTAAATGTGAATTATAATCTCTTTTCTTTGCAGATGTAATTGTTGAGATGGTGAGATAATGGAGAGCTCTGAATTACAAGGAAGGTTTAGTTGTGGTGAAGAGAGCTTGTATTTTTGCTTTTAACTTTAAGGAAGGTCAGCCATTCACACGTCTCCAGTCGGCGGAGTGCAATCAATATTACATGTGTGCTCTTTTCACTGCTGAGATCCTGGCTTTCTTACAGGGTGCTTGTATGTTTTGACATCTTCAGCACTGAATCAGTCTTTAATTACTGTTTATTTATTTGGTATAAAGCTTCAGTAACACATACACCAATAGCACTACTGGCTCAAATAACAAGAGCCGCCACTGAACAAAGATTTTGTAGTCGAGTAGTATCTGATAGTTTAAACCCTCAGTCGAATAGTTTTAGCACATTTGTAAACAATAAAAGTACTCAGAGAGTGCAGTACTCTGCCAAGGCCGCTCAGTCGTTGTATCATTTCTGATGGATGAAGTCTTTACTAAAAAATGACCTTGCGCTGAGCACAGGCGTGTGCTATGCATGTGAACATTATGTACGGATACTAAATCCTGTGACATAAATATGTAATTTTCAATTCAGTTCAATTTAATTTATATAGCGCCAATTACAAGTCAAGTTGTCTCAAGATGCTTTACAGAACCCATATGCCTGAAACCCCAGAGCAAGTCCTCAGGTGACAGTGGCAAGAAAAAAAAACTCTCTTTCAATGGAAGAAACCTTGAGCAAAAGCCGGCTCATTTGGGGGACTCATCTGCCGCTGGCCCATATAATGGGTGGTGGGAATTGATAGGACTTGGAAACACCCCCACAATTTAATCAATTGTTCCTTTCATGATTTCCAGTGGATAAGTCCCCATTTGTGGATTTGTTAATTTGTAGTAGGATCATGTGATGGTCAGCAGGCAGCTGATGTAGCATTGACTAGTTACAGTGACGCCGTGACACTATCTTGCAATGGGAAATCCTTAACAAATCCCTGGATCCAGACTATAAGTCCCAATACTGCCAAAGACTAATCAGTTGGTCCTTCCCTGAAAATTTCATCCAAATTCGTTCGTCCGTTTTTGAGTAATGTTGCTAACAGAGAGATAAACAGACGGCCAGACAGACGGACAAATGCACGCTGATGGTCACATAATTCTGCCACATTCCTTGGCGGAGTAAATATTAATTTAATTCCATAAATTAAATAAAAAATTGAATGAAAACATGTTTTGAGTTCCAGGGCTGAGCAGGAATGTTATTGTGAACATTGTTAAGACTGAGAAGTAGATAGAGAAATGCACAATGAGCCGTTACAATGTAATTGACTTAAGCGTATGCATGAAGCACGCAATAGTAACACCGACAAAAGAACTAATGACTGTGAATGTGTTAGAAAAGGCTACAAGGAGACTGAACATTCTGTTAATTAGCCCAAATCATGTAGTGTGCCTATAACAAAGCGAGCAGCTTGTCATCAGCAAGCTATCATAAAAACTACAGAAACTTAATGCTACCATGAGTCTGTTGCCTGCCAGTCCTGTTTGTCTCTTAATCCTCAGAACTCTAACACCCACAGGTGGTCTTGAAAAACATTCATCTTGCTATTTGTCAGAGTCAGAAACTGTAAATACAGAAAAATGTAAAAAACACAATGAATCACCAGACCATCGAGCTAGTCACGCGACAAACAGTTCCATCTTGAGAAATGACCAAATGTAACCATATAATTGTGACATTTCATCAAAATTCTACATGTCTCATTAAAACAATTGCCAAAAACAAACCTCTGAAAAATTCTACGTATCTCAGTGCAATTGAAAAGCAATTAGTAAGTCACGTGACCAGTAACCAGTCACGTGACAACCAATCACAAACTGTTGAGACAGAGCAGATAGGAAACAAGTATGGAAACAACTTTGAAAGATTGAAAGGGGAAAAAAACATGCTTGAGCAATAAAATGAATGCAGCATGGCTCAAAAACAGATGAACAAGTTGTCAGCAAGTTGAAGAAAGATACATTCAGCATGGTGAAATAGTTTTCGAAAATGTAATGTGAAAACACCCCATTTGTTGTAAAACATCTATATATTGAATCATCGATATATTGAAAAATGTGTTCACTTAAAAAATGTGTATGTTGATTCCATTATTAAATAAATTATCAAAGAAGGTGAACTTTTTGAAATACATATATTTTTTGCATTATATCTTTGTTATACTGCTCAGAAGACATGTTTGAGTTTGCTTCTAGCCATGGGTTTCCATAGAGGTGCAGGACTTCAGGATATCAGGTCAAAATGAGCGAACATTGAGTAAAAATGTACCAGGAGCAAAAGGGAAAAAAAGCCCAGAAACTGCTTGGGGTTCAGAGGGTTAATCTGCTCTCTCTTTTTGCTGCCATTCAGTCTGTCATATGTCTGAGTATTCGAGTGCAGCCCAACAACACTACAAATAAAGTGTGTGTTTAAAACAGTTGTCTGCAGCACTAGGACCGAACAAATCATGAAAAGTAAAGATGTTGACATGCACAAATATATTAATAATATATGTAATATACAAATAGTTGTAACTCTGTTAGGATTTGTAAATTGTCCCATGAACTCATTTTTGTTAGGCTTGTGATTCCTGTGGACCTGCAGCTGGGGGAGTGACACCAATATGTGGACTGAACATTTATATATCAGAAGTCTGCTCCATTATAGCTGTAGAAAATGCTTGGTGAAAGCTGAACAGAGTCTGGAATATTATAACAGTAAACCCTCTGAACCCCAAGCAGTGTTTTCTGCTCCTGTCTGACTTTTACTTATGCTTATTTTTCACAGCAATTGAAAGTCCTGCACCTCTGTGGAAGCATTATAGCCATGGCTAGAAGTAGAGAGAACTCAGAAATGTCCTTCATGCAGTAGCATATAGCAAATTTAAAAAAAAAAAAAAAAATGTTAATAATGGAATTCACATGTACAACATTATTCTAAGTGGTCAAAGGTGTTACTAATACCTAAAAAAGGTAACTCTACATACTATAGAAAATTGCATTTTCAATAGGGTTTAATTGGGTCCTCGGTTTACGACGTCCTCAACCTACACCATTACGTTGGAACTAGTTACGTGGAACTAGTTAGCGAGCAGAGCGGACGAAAATGTCGTCACGCAGCGCTATAAGACGGCTTTGTTTACATTCTCCGGTTGTACGCCATCTTGGATTGTGCTACATTCACTAACTTTTTGCCCTTCATTATGGCTCCCAAGCATAAGTCAGACTCTTCTGATGGCAGTGCTTCAAAGAAAAGGAAAGCCATCTCCATGGAAGTGAAATTAGATGTAATAAAATGCTCAAGTTGAAAAAACAGTGCAACATATTCTGTTATCTTCTTGTAAAATTACTCATACATGCATGAAAGTCATTGGTATTCATGACTTTTCTGCAGAACTGATTGATATCGTGATGCACATAACAGCTTTGCTTACATTTTTGCCAGAGTTCTGACTTATGACATAAATTGACACGTTGGATCTGTAGGAATGGAACTCCGACATAAGTTGAGGACCCCCTGTACTATTATTTTATCTTCGCTGTGTAAACACAACCTACAGTTCAGCTAAACTGCCAGAAAAACTGAGTCACTAATGGCGTCCATATTGTGCTGGTGAGCAGAGAATATTTCACCGTTTACAGAGTCTGGTTAGAGCAAACAGTTTGTTATTGGCACATTTTTTAAATGGGAGATATAGAGTGAAGTGAAAATGTCACACTTTTAAGCATGTTTGGGTAAGAAAGGCACGTCACGAATGACTCATTTGAGACTCTTACACTTACTGGCCCCCGTGTTGCAAAACCCACCCATCTTGAACCCCAAGCAACCTAAAGAAAACCCTTCAAATATTTGACCTAGGTCTGCAAAGAATGCAGCAACACATGGAAAAATGACTTCTCTGGGTTCAGTATGCCTAACCGGGCATGAGAGCTTTGGCCTAATCTATTTCCAGCTGCGTAGCATTGATTTGTGGGCTGTATCTCCAGCAATAGGTCTGGCAGGAGTCAACTATACAGGTATTTATGATACGAGCAGCAGATTGCTATGAACGGATGGCGTCCCTGGCTGTGAGAGGACTTGGGAAATGGGAGGCGGGGTTACATCACTCCATCAGAATGTAATAGGGATAAAATGAGGTGTTAGCTGGCGGAAAAATGGGGACAGGATTGGCAGTATGCGTTTATAAGGCCGTTTGAATATTAAGTCGCTGGACATGAGGGGGAATAGACCTCTTAAAAGTCAATGCCCTGATGTCATTAACCAGGACGAGGGAGGCTGGGAGGGACTGAATGGATGAGGGCAGGAGCAGGTCCCCAGAAAATCAACGAAGATATATGTTTCACTTCATTTAATGGTCTTTGAATTTAAGTATGTGTGTGTGATATTACTTTTTATAGAGGCTGTAAAAAGTTTTGTTGTGCAAAGAGACACAAATCCGGGTCAGCTGAGGCCTGGGCTTGTATTGGCAGGCCCAGACACGCTGCGGCTGCCAGCTTTCCCTGTGAAAACGTAAACAGACAGTCACAACTAGCACAGAGCGAGCTGATCCACTGCTCTGTGCATAATGCCCCGTGGAAAGACTGAAGCAAAACCTGGCAGCACGAGCGATTTGGAGGCTAAGGACGCATTTTCCTCCATATAAAGTGATTGCGCGGGCAGCGTTTTCATGCAAAACATCAAACTCTTGGCAGCCGCTGGTGCAGTGATGGAGTTTATGTGTCACCAAATGGGTGTCACACCCCGGTGGTGAAGGATTTTTTTGGGTGGGGGACATCTCGTGTGAAACCTGCCGGATCAGAGAGTACATGTAGAGACAAATACATGAGCTGTAGATAAGTTGGGGGATTTGATCTTGGGTAGTTTTGGAATTTGAGAATATCCACACACTTGCTCTTGCCACTAGTAAGCTTTACACATTAAAAACTAAAGCCTGCCTTTGTACCACAATGTAGCAGTTGAACACATTCTCATTTCTTTCCATATGTTTTACCCCACACCTGAATGTTGTTGTGCATACTCTATTCTCTCCCTCTACTTATCCCACATTCAGAGCCATCCAAATGAAAATTCATTTCTTTCAGTTAATTGACTCACAGCGTCTTTTCCCTGAGCTCCGTCAGAGTTGTGAGGCAGAGTCAGCTGTCAATTCCAGATTACAGCGTGCTGTTGCTGGAGAGAGGAGCCCATTGTGTTTATCTGCAGTGACAGCTGGCTGGAGGCAGCAGGGGAATAGATCTGTCACTGTGCCTAGTTTGTCTGTGATCTGGCATCTGCCCAGACACTCCACCTTTGGCAGGGCTGACTCTAGTACGTCTCTGCTCTGTCTTCACATACTCCACCTTCACTTTCCTTCCCTTTCCATCTCTGTTCACCCGTTCCAGGCTCTCTCTTTCCCAGCTGTAGATGTGTGGTCTTATGACCTACTTTGACTGAGGGTAAGTAGTGCTAATGGCTATTCACTGGCTTTGCGGTGACACATCTTGTTAATTTCACATGTACTTATTGAGGCCCAGGCAGTTTGGCTCCCTCTGACCCAGGTTATACAGCAGGTGGGCCAAATCTCGCTTCCTTCTTCTGTTTGCCAATTACTGCTCCCGGCCTTCGGCATACAGATTCCCTGATGTCCCGCTGTGATGGAGTGCCTATTCACTGCGATTATTTCATCATGCTAGCGGTTCAGCTGCAATAGAAAAGGCAGCGAGATGAATCACAGTTAGCCCTGCGCTCTGATTCCACTCTTAATTTTCACAGAGGGGGGGCTCTTGTAATGAATCGCTGCTCCCGCAACAAACCTGCTCTCCTGTCACGCAGGGCTTCACGGGGGTTGCCCGATTTGGCAACTGCACTGTTTCTACTATTTGTGGGGCAGTTTTCTGTTTAAGCTCCGCAGTACGTGTCAGAGCTGGCCCGATTCAGCACCCCACTTTAACGTGCTGCAGGGCAGGAAAGCTCGCTCCTCCACTGGAGCTGAACGAGGGTCTTCACAGAGGAAATTCCTCTATTTGTAAACTCAAAAGTTTGTTTGTTTTTAGCTGATTCACTAAGCGGTAGCCGTCTGTTCACACTCTTGCTGCTGTGTTTGATGTGTCTCTTTGCTACTTGCGCGGCGTTGTGTTGACATTTGACCAGAGTGCTTCTGTAATCTGTTTTTCTCCTCTCGCTGCCTGTGAGCAGGAGCTATATAAACACGTCCTTCCTCTGCGGGAGGCGAATGGATCACTCCTCATTACAGGGAAAGCAGGGAGACGAGAGGCACACAGCCACTGCTGCTCTGTTTGATCCTACTGAGCAGAACCAGGCACGACACAGGCACACAGGTACGATGTTTACGTGCACATATGCACAAAATACACACAACAGCAGGCTGGGCAGGAGGTGTAGCATCTAAAATAAGGTGGATAACGACTGAATCCTCAGATTGAAATTGTGTTTCTTTTCTTCATACACAAACCAGAGCTCACAAGACTCACTCTTGCATCCAGATTTTATTCATCCGTTTTCAGATGAAACGGGTTCACAAGCCTGTCATGCAGATGCAGCCAATTCAGCTCACTGTCTCGGCTCGGAGACGTGTCAGCATCTCAGTCCCGTCTCACCACACCTGAGAGCACAGCGACGTAGCGCCTGAGTGGGCGCCGTGTAACCCGCCCAGCACCTCGTCCTCGCACCGCTGCTCTGACACTGCAGTAGCTGATGAGAAATCATTCAGACCCACCGGACTCCTCAGACCCGGCCACCGCTGCTGTACTTTTACATGCCCCGCTGGATGACTGACAGGCTGCAGCCTACAGGGAGGCAGCATGCGGGTTTTTCTCCCAGCAGCACGGGGTTCAGGTTTAGCTGGTCCTCGTAGTTTGATTTGATCTGTTTGGTAGATTTTCATTCATTATTGTGATTCCATCCAGCTACCGTCTGCTGCTGACTTGTTGCTGATTGCTTCCTCCACCATCCAGCCTCCTCCCATTTAGTGTCTCATTAATCAGTCTACTCACAATGTTATCTTTCTTGTGGAGCTGTTCATCATATCTCAGTAGTGTGTGCATGCTGAGCTGTGGTGTGAGGTTTTTGCATTTGGATCAAGCTTAGTCTTTAAACCATTTGAGTTCTTACAAGGAGAGCACCACTGAACCAACACCTGAACGCACCACAACATTCTGAAAACCAAGCTCTGTACCAACACCTGAAGGCACCAGGAGGCCGGTGACAGAAGGGGGGCGTCTGACATGACCATGCACTTTCCTGCAGCAGGTGGAAGCATGACGCGGCACTTTGTACTACTTTCAATCTGCTGATTTCTAAACATCTGAGTTTTATTTCCTTTTCAGCTGCAGCTATAACGAAACTGAGATATCCAGCACACACCAGAACTCACCACATTCACACCGTGATTTGACAAAGCCGCTCTCAGAAAAATAGAAGTTCTTTAATGGTTCTGCAGAAGGCTCTCACCAGCTCAAGAACTTTTTTTTTTTTACATGATGGTTCTTCATTCTGGGCTGCACAGTGGCGTAGTGGTTAGCACTTTCGCCTTGCAGCGAGAAGATCCCTGGTTCGCGTCCCGGCTTTCCCGGGATCTTTCTGCATGGAGTTTGAATGTTCTCCCTGTGCATGCGTGGGTTTTCTCCGGGTACTCCGGCTTCCTCCCACAGTCCAAAAATATGCTGAGGTTGATTGATTACTCTAAATTGCCCGTAGGTGTGAATGTGAGAGTGCTTGTTTGTCTTTGTATGTAGCCCTGCGACAGACTGGTGACCTGTCCAGGGTGTCCCCTGCCTTCGCCCGAGTCAGCTGGGATAGGCTCCAGCCCCCCCCGCGACCCTAGTGAGGATTAAGCGGTGTATAGATAATGGATGGATGGGTTCTTCATTCTGTGGTTCTTTAAGGTTCTTCATATTTGTGGAATTGTTTGGTGTGCAGGTGCCAGCATGAAACCAAAGCTGAAGCTGAGCATTTTTTTGTTCTGGATGAATCATTTGGCCGATAAAACATCACAGAGCAGAGAAATGTTCTTTGCAGTTTCACAAGTCACAATCTGACACCTTGGAACATGTTAAGACTTCATTAATGGAAGTTAATAGTGAAATATTTATAATATGTAGAGCCGTTATTATCTCCAGTGTTGGTAACATTTGTGGGCACTTGAAAAAAAGTTGTAACTACATTTTGAGTCCAGATTTATATTTTTGAAATATGAATAAATAATGTACACTTTATTTTTTTTTTCCTTTTTTGATTCATTACATTATGCATTTTTATGCCACACAGAAGACATGTTTGAGTTCTCTGTGCTTCTCATTGCAGTGAAAAATGAGCCCATACTGAGTAAATATGTGACAGGAGCTGAAATGGCTTGTGGTTAAGAGGGTTAAATACTCTTTATAGTTTTTTTTGTACAAAAAAGATTAAACTTAAAAAAACAAAAAGACTGAAATACTATCCACTAAAACCCTGCCACCAAAAATCCCATTAAAAGAAGAAACCATCCTTTTCTTTTAGTAACTGCCGGAATTCAGTGTAATTTGAACATCATACCGTTAAAGAAATTCCCTTCACTTTCAACTTCACAGTGAAAAATGAGTCTTTCGCAAAGATTGAGATAAAACTTTAATGATCCCTATTGGGAAATTGGGTCATTGGAGTGGCAAAATCATTTAAAGAACTTGCGAAGAGGAAGAAAGAAAGATTATTAATGAAAGTTAAGCAAATGAGCGACATTAAACATAACAGAACTGGGATTTACCTCATAGAAGGCCCATATTAGAGGCAAAAATAATGAGAATTAAATATTTAAATAACAATATTTATGTACGGATTCCTCAGATATGCACAGTTGGACATTAGTCTTACTCAGAGATGATGAACTGTGTATGGATTCATACATCATAGCACATGAGAATTACTAGTTGTTCATGTAATAATGTCCAGAAGGAAAAAGAAAAGTGGTAATATGCAACATGACACTGTCTGCCGATTGAAAATTGCCCCTTCATTTATCTTGGAATTTTTCACTACAGTTGTTCTTCGTCCCAGTGCCCTGTTTGGCTTTTTCCTCTCACAGCATTTGTTTGCAGTGCCACAGGTGAAAACCGAATAACAAAAAAAAAAAAAATCAATAATGTGACAACCTTGTTCAGTTCCCATTATAATATCATCTGCAGCCCAAACACTCTTCACTGTTCCCTTTTGCTATTATTTTTGTTTTCATGGACTGTGTGATTACATCCCAATATAAGTACCTAGAAAGTGTAATTGATGACTCTCTTTGTTGAACACCTCTCGTAGGCTTTTATTCAAGTGTTAAGCCTTGCCTATCTAAAAGAGGTGTGTTGCCACTGTTGTCATGCCTGTGTTGGATTGTGGAGATGTCATATACATCCATGCGACTTCACATTGTAGACATGCATTGGATGCAGACTAACATGGCGCACTAAGGCTTTATACACATCTTTAACATCTTACTCATCATTGTGTGTTATATGCTTGAGTTACATGATCCGCATTGTCCTGAATCTTAAAGACCCCTTCTGCTGATTTTTTCTTTACCTTGTCAATAGAGTGCCATAGAGTGGTTTTTCTATGTTGGAAGAAACATCATGAGTGAAAAAATCAGTCCACTCCATGGAGGAGCATTTCCACCTTGAAACTGCTGTTTACTGATGACATCTCGAAAACTTGTATTCCAACCAACTCTGTCAACTTGTAGGGTGGAGCTTTACATATAGCAACCCTGACCCAACTGACATTTTATTTTTTGCAACATTTGAAAAGTTTGCTCCACAATTACTTGGCACTTATAAGCATGCCTTATGTATGTAACTTGTACAATTGTGAACCTGCCTATCCTGGCTGCGTTACACTCATCAATCTCAGTAAGACTTTTTTCAGGCTAAATAAAAAAAAAAAAAATATATATATATTAATATATATATATATATATATATATATATATATATATATATATATATATATATATATATATATATATAAAATAATTATTCAATGGACAATGGTGGATCTATAATAGAACCGAACCACATTGGTGTTTGTTGTCTCTTATTCCGCCAAGGAACAGCCGAGTTATGTGACAATCAGCATACGTTTGTCCATCTCTCTGTCTGTCTGTTTGTCCTTTCGCAACATTACTCAAAAACAGATTTGGAGGAAATTTTCAGGCAAGGTCAGAAATGACACAAGGACCAACTCATTAGATTTTGGCAGTGATGCAGCTTATAGTCTGGATCCACGGATTTGTTGAAGATTTCTGTATCATTGCAAGATAGCGGCACGACGTCACTGTAATTATGACAAGAAGTGTACGCTACATCATCTGCCTGCTGACAATCACATGACTGTGATCCTGTTACATATTGACCATTGCGGACTGATCAGGACAAATCTGTCTGAAATGATACAATGAACATTTAATTAAATTGTGGGGGTGTTTCCAAGTCCTATCAATTCCCACCGCCCGCTTCATATTTAGGTCACGCAATTCGGTATCCGTACATAACGTACACATGCATAACACAAGCCTGTGCTCAGTGCAAGGTCATTTAGTTTGTGGGTGTATCGATATTAAATGGCCACATTCTATGTTGCCGTGATTTCTACCAATAATTTCAGTTGTAGGAAATGATACAATGACTGACCAGCCTTGGCGGAGTACTGTGTTCTCTGAGTGCTTTTCTTTTTAGAAAGTGTCATCACCAGAAGAAAACCTTTTTTGTGACGGCTACAGTGCATTAAGCAAAAGGAAAATTTCTCATATCAAACCAGTGTTAAACCAGTGGTCCTTCTAAATTCTGTGTTATAATTCTATCTTTATTAAAGGGGTGATCGAATGGGTTTTATAGCCCTTTTACATTAGAAATATTTCTGGCTCAGTCTACAGTAATTGGTCATGAGAAACATATGGAAGGTGTAAGAGTACATAGTAATTTCCTTCACACTATCATTTAGTTTAATTATTTATCTTCGGGCGAGAGTTGTCAAGCTGTATTGCCAACTTTAACTGCAGGAAAACCACTCTGTGTTCACCTTTCTCATAACACTGATTCTATATCTCTCTCTATCTTCCTCCTGGTGAAGTGATGTGATGGCCAGGCTGTAGGTAAGGCCTAATGGACCCCTCTCCCTCTGTCTCTCACTTTCTCTTCCCCTCAGCACTGCTCGGTACCTGTTAAACACAGGATTAAAGTGCACTCGGCAGGGTGCAATTATACAGCAAGCACCGCTACATCCAGAGTTAAACACAGCCCTCTCTCTCTGCTAACTTGTCTGCTGCAGGCTGCTGCAGCCTGGAGATAATTGTATTGCTGTCAGCCCTTGGTTGATGAGTTGCCAGTGTAATTGCTTTACGGTTTGACCTCTGGTTTTTCAAACAAGCGCCCCGGTCAAGGATCTGTACTGGGCAGATGAGGGATGAGAGTGAGGCTGCATGTGTTCCTGCTTGTGTGTGTGTGTGTGTGTGTGTGTGTGTGTGTGTGTGTGTGTGTGTGATTGTTGGTGGCAGGATAAATATGTTAGTCCTCCAATGCTCAGGGTTGCCCCTGTGTCCTCTGTTATTCTTTACTGTGGTCTTAAAGTGCAGTTCTCTGCCTCAATTTAAAAGCAGCTTCTCAGTCAATTGAATTGTTAGCTGTATTAAATGTACAGGGATTTGTCTTGCTGGTAGTAGTACAAAGGCAACAAGACATGCCACGGAGCACAGTCACAATGCCAGACACAACACACATTAGACTGCTCAGCTCTTGACGTGTTTTTCACAACTTGTTATTTTCATTGGTCTTGTCAGCCCAGAAGTCTACACCATTTAAATTATAGGAATAAGCAATCAATCATGTTGAACTACAAAAAAATGGCTTGTTTTCAGTCTTTCTTGCCCTCCTTAAATCAGTTCTTCAATTGCTGTCAAAGATTTTTAATTGGATTGTGACACACATTATTAACAATACCTCAACAAGCTGTAGGATGTGATGGAATTATTCAGCAGTCATTGATTTTCCTGGCAGTAATCACAAATGTTTCCAGCTGTAACTAATCAACAGTAACCCTGTGAGCTGAACTAATTGCAGAATAAAAACTTTGACTGTCAGGGGTCTGGCCAAAGATGGATTTGTCAAGAAAAACAACCAATTTATTTAGTTTTGATGGAAACACAATGTTGTTGGTGTTCAAAAAGACCAAGAAAGTGGGTGTTTCTCCTTGAGGATTACATCATTTTCAGTTATTCCAGTGAAGCTAGCTTGTTAGTAGTGGTTTGTGTGCAAATTAACAACTAGTATTCAGTATCTCCCAGTTATTTTTAAAGACATCACATCATATGTTTTATCGTAGCAGTAATACATTTTTGGACATTAGGAGGTAGCAAAACAAGCTGTAAATACAACATTAGCATACAATGTTGATAATATCACCAAGTATGATTAGCAAATAGTTGTTTTTCACACCAAGAATATATGTTGCATCGTTAGTATTCATTTGGAGTCATGTTTCAAACTACATGCCAAGCAATATTTACTGTCATTTTAGCTTGTTTGGTATGGTGGCTCTCTCGCTGCTAAATACTCGAGTACGCCAGTTAGCTCGTTGCTAAGTGTGTCCGCTGTGTGGTGCTGTGAAAATAATGTATGAGTTTTTTTTGTTTGTTTGTTTTAATTTCTAAAAACTGTTGCCTTTGATATTTTTAAGAGAAAACTTGAGGTGTAAAACCAGACGAATGCACAAAATTATGCCCTGTAGAGCTGATAGTAAGGTGATAATTTTGTGGGAATAGCAGCGAAACTAGCATTAACTGAAGCAGTTAAAATGCATAGCTGTCAAAGTTTTCAGTGGGAGTCATCAGTGTGATCTCAAAGCTGTCAGTTGTACTGTCAAGCTTGACTAAACATATGTCAGTAGTGTCAAAATTGGGGAAATATGTAACAAATAAACACATTTTAGGTGGTATGCTCATTTTTTCATAACAGCATAAAACTTGATACACTTTAGTGCCCTGGACATCATCAGAAACTGAGCCATCACAAAGGCACTGTGTTCAGCTCTTCTAAAGGGAAGCCAGTCCATCCTTGAACTCTTAAGTTGTGGCTGCATGAAAGGCTGACGGGGGCGTTGCAA
Organism: Amphiprion ocellaris; assembly: GCF_022539595.1. Lineage (NCBI taxonomy): Eukaryota > Metazoa > Chordata > Actinopteri > Pomacentridae > Amphiprion > Amphiprion ocellaris. The sequence continues at coordinate 15,080,449 of NC_072771.1, read as the reverse complement.
ATGAAAAAAAGAAAGCCTCCTTAAAGTGTGCAACTCTGTCAATGTGGAGGAGATGTGAAGGAGACAGTAAAACATAAGTTCAGTAACAACAAAAGAGTCAAACATGTCTCTGAAGTTACTTTTGAAGTAAATCTCTGTTTGACACATGCATTTTAGCAAAAAAGTTCACATTCAAAATTGTTCTACAGTCAATGCATTGACGGGGTGATTGAACAGAAGGATGGAGCATTAAAACTTTACACACGGCTAGCCCAGGTTTTCAGATATTGTGATTTCCTTAATTCACCATTAACTGTTCACTGTCATTTTTTACATCAAAGGCTTATTTCTTACAGCGGTGAAGACAACAACGCCAACAATAAGCTACAGAATAATATGCTTTCAATATTTTAAACCTTGTCTCCACAAAATGACATTCACGTACAGCTAAACTGCATTCTCAATGATGTTTTAGAATGAATGTATTTTCTCACCTGTGATGTCATAGGAAGGACATCCAGTTTGAAACAGCTACTAAAACTTCTAGATGATGTAAGTCAGCATCCAAGCTTTCACTCAGGAGACTGGGGTTGCATCCCCTGAGGGGCTGTCAGTCCTAAACTTAAATTTTGTTTTCACTTGCTGTATACTTCAGGATTTCAGCCACTTTCTGGTTAGATTTAAGCACCAAAACCGGGTGAAAAGTCTTAGAAAGGGGTTAAAATACAATCCTTTAACAACATGTTTGAGGATTCTCCATTTTCTGGGTCATTAGGGTGATGAGTCCCACTCCTTTCGTTAAAGACTATGATTGACAACAGCTCATATTAATACACCTTGGACTACATGGAAGATCAGGACTTGAGTTTAATATATAAGCACAGTTCCATATTTCAGGCTTTCCTTTGTGCCTCCAATGTTCTGATGAAAGATAAAAGATTTGATGAAAGAACAGGAGCTCAGCCTTTGTATTGAACAACATGATACACATGCCAGTGTGTGTGTCATGTACAGAGGCGGCAGGGTTGACCACATGAGGCTGTTAGGAGGTGGTGGAGGAAATGTGGGAGAAATTTCCTGCTGACATCTGAAGAAGTGAGAGATGGAAGTGTGAGAGAGAGAGTGTTAAGTGGATGTGTGGACATGTATGTGGCTGTGTGTGCGTGACAGGGAGAGAGAATGAAGGGGAAAAAAAGAGCTCCATTGTGTGCATGTGTTTGTGAGTGCTTTTTTCACCATGTGTATTGCGTGGGAAAAGAATGAGGCTGCTGCACTGTGTATTTATGTGTGTGGACGGGGTGTATGAAATGAAAAAGAGACGTGAATGGAAGTGAAACAAGTGCAAGTACAAGTTCAGACAGTGCCTTTCAAATAAAGATGACTTTTAAGAAAAAAAGAAAGAAAAAACAAGAAAGCAATCTGCTGAGATAGACATGACACAATAGGCACACACGTGTGTGTGTGTGTGTGGGGGGGGGGGCATATACACTGAATAAGCTTTGGCAAAATGTGTGCGTTTGTGCGTGTGAGTGCAAACGATGCATCATTCTCATTCATCTAGCTCAGAGTGTGACGGCATCAGTTCAGGCTGACTCAGTGGTTGGAGAGCGCTCTGGGGTGGCTTTTAGCACCACACAGGAGTGTTTGTTTTCGTTGCCGCCGACATGTTGCCTCACTCTCTCTATGGCAGCTCGTTTTCCTCCCTGTCAAACAAAATCACCATGATTTCTCTTTTGGTAATTGTCTGAATAGTCACACATTTAACAAACACTCAGATGACAGCTTGTGTCACTGTGAACCAGGACCATTTTACTGACCAGGGAGATGGCTGTTGTCATGTGTTTTACTTAAATCCTCAAGTCTGCGTTGGTGTGTAGAGTTTTGGAAAGATCCATCATCATCAGGCCGAGGGCAGATTTAGTGTGGTTCTTATCTTTAGAAAAGAGTATTGCATTTTGGAGATAGGTGTTGCTACGACTGCAGTGATACATTGCGAGACTGCAGGCAGATCTGAGCTTCCTCTCCTCCTGTCAGTTGTCTCCGGCTGGGATTCCTCTAGCTCTGTCAGCCTCCTGCTGTGTGAACAAAGCCAACTCCTCACACCGGTTCGGCTCACAGCAGGACGCGCTTAAAAATTCAGCTGACGTCAAAACACTCCTGCCATCTTCTGAGTTAGCCAGGAGAGGGAAAAAAAACCCTCATTTTGGTAATTTATGTTTTGAGTAATGAGGCGACCAAGAGAATAACTGTCAAATAGTGAGTGTTCAGTAATGCACACAGGAAAACAAGTTTGTTAGCATTGAAAAGCTTGTTGTTTTTCTCCTTGAAGAGGCCTGCCATTAACATCCCTGGTGTGTTTTTAGCAGCTTCACCCGTGGAAAACCTACTCAACAGTTGGTACAGGAAATATGTTGGGCTGATTTGTTGACAGTGCGAGACCAACGTTACACATTTATAGGAGTTTATTTGTTATTCTGCTCCACCAATGGGAATAGCTGTTGCCGAGGCAACACTTCCTCTCTCTCTCTGGAGAGTGTGAGGATAGGAAAAACCCGAAGAATGACACCGGGTTGTATTTTGGGCTGCAGTGTGTGGGCTGAGCAGCAGAAATCAGGGAGCTTCCTGTGACAATAGGTGGGAGGTTCACAGGACATATTGGCCTCCGTAGAAACTTCCCTCCCGTCAGACAATCTACTTATTAGTCTCTGGAAGAGCCCGTGGGAAGTGAGACCTGTGATATCTGGTAGTATGTGATCTCTGGTTTAGGCTTCAGTTTCTGCAAGCACCGTATTTGTTACTTTGGCCAGTAATTCTCCAACAGCTGATTAAGCTGTAAAAATGTCTCCTTTTCACTTTAGACTCAGTAGATACAACGCAGTATTTCAGTCAAACAACAGTTTTTTTTTTTATTGAGAGTAAACGTAAGTTTTTAGCTCGACACCTTAGGAGCAGCAGATCAGAAGCTGGCAGAGATCAATGCACCCAGCTGTGAGGAACCGTAAAGAAACAGAGCCCGTGGAAGCATGCTGGGTTGGCAGTGGGATGAGAGATGCATCAGCTGCAGCAGCAAAGAGATCAACAGCAGAGGCTGAGCAAGTGAGTTTGACAGCAGAAATAAACTGCTCAATTGGTGGCAGCCAAGTCAGCCAACACATAAGCTGATGCAGAGCGCAACGCCACTTAAGTCTTTTCTGATGTGATGTTAACACTGTCAAGATTACATTTTCTTTCATATTCAAACAAGTAAAACATGTCTCCTCAGGTGATAGTCCACTTTAATTTATTTAACACGTAATGCTGCATTATTATTAACACAAGCAGTATGTTTGTCAAACAAAATATCAAATATGATGATTATTAACAAGTTTTTATTATAGTTAGTATAGCTTGGAGCAGTAAATCAACACTTGCAATAATTGCATTAGCTGTAATAGTGAATTGTTTTGATTTTGTGACTAATCATCTCTCACCTCATTAATCCTATTAATATGTTGTTTTATTGCCTATTTAATACTTGGATGCATTCCTAATGGGATTTTAGCAATCCCTTTTGATGAAAATGAAGGATTTCACCTCAGCTTAGCATTTCCATCTTGAAGCTGCAGTGTGCCGATGACAATCTCAAAAACATGGATTCACACTTTTAGGGTTTCCCATGTAACAAACCAAAGGAACCAGTCCTGCTAGCTCGTATGATGGAGCTTCATTAGTCTTTATTAGAATTAGCTCCCAGTTTGAACATGTATGGCTGACTTACTCTATTACAATTTGCCATTGTGCGGTGTCGAGGAGTTTTACAGTGTTTGTAGGTGAGCTGGTGTGCTTGAGCTGCAGTGAGTGGCACACTAATGTCTATTATTTTGTTATGAAGAATTTTTATGGGTCCACAATTGTCTTGGGTGTAGCTGAGCCAGGGATGCAGCAACTGTGTCCCCTAAAATGGTGAGTTGGGGGAATTGGTTTGGTTGAACATTTGAATGCATGAAGCACGGTCAATAAAATGGCTGGGTTGCCTTATTTCCAGTATGGTAGGTTTCTAGACCGGAGGTTGGAAGTTTGAAAACATGAATATGTAGGTAATGCATGGGGCGGAAATGTGAAATGTGCAGCCAGTGGAAGACTTATACCTGCAATATACGTCTGGTGAATCTGACCATCTCAGCAGCTATGCACAGAGAAGCCTCTAGTCTCCCCGCTTAGTTAATGCAGCACTAACAAAAAATCACATTGAAAAGCATGAAAGAAGGTGTTCCATTGTGAGATTTACTCAAATTCAAACAAAGTAATTATTTCTACATGGACTGTTGTCTAGTAGCAGTATTTTCTATAAACACAACAAATAATTTAAATGTCAGTATCACAGTCAATTTGTTTATTTGTAAGAAGCCAAAATCATGATGGTGATTAGTAGTCCATTAATTTTGCAGGCCATGCTAGCAGTAGTACTAGACGTAATGTGAATGGAAGGAACACCTGTGAAAACACTTACAACATACATCCTTTCAAACAAAGAAGTCACATGCACTTTCAACACAAACTGTCCTTGGAAAAGAGGATAAATCTTGATCTGACTCCACCTGCCTTCCTTTGTCTTGCCTCCAGTGTCTTATACCTGAAATATGGTGCATGCGTGTCTCTCTGCTCTGTTGTTTCCTTTGTGTTTGTCAGAAGTGTTAAACAGATTTAAAGCCTGTGTTTATTGTTGTGCTGCACCACCCTGTTATCGCTGCATTCCCTCTATTCTCCTCCCCTCGGCACCCGCTGGCCAGATGGTGTCACTCCAGGAGCTAATTCAGCCCTCGCACATGTGTGCTGCACAAACACTCACAATCTCACGACACACACTTCAAACGACGTACACTACTTTGGATTTACTTTGATGCACAAGCACACACACACACACACACATTGAAACATACTCTGACTGACTGTGAATAGCTACTTGAAATAACTGCATGCACTCACAAATGGATAAACACAGATGCAGCAACACAAACAATCTCAGGTAGCCTTGGCATGCGCACTGACAGCATATACAGTCCCACAGATGCTTAAGACATCGAAACAAATGCTGCATTCACTTATTAAATCACTTATGTGCACACATATAACAAGTACATAAACTTTTCATATACCGCATATGTTTACATCCACACATAAACAAGCAGCAGGTTACCCAGCCATAAGAACACTTAAAGGGTAATAAAATCAGCAGTTTCATTCTGCCTTCACACACTCCACTAGCAGAAAAATGCAATCAAATGGGTGTAGAGAGCAATAAAAAAGTGAGAGGGAAACAGAGAAAGAAAAGGTGGTTTATCACCACCTGCATATTCACTATAGAAACATTGCAGTCAAGAGGAAATCTTCAGGCCCTGAGCCACTGGAAAACCACCGACCAGGCTCCAAAACTATCAAAAACATCCAGATACTAGAGCTCCCTCTTGGTCCTGTTTGCCTTCATATTCTGCTTTTGCTCTTCCAAGTCTGACTGCAGCTGGTTTCAGTTAATATCAAACGAAACGCTAACTGAGAACTTCAGTGGTCTCTTCTAGATTTGCTTTTAAAGTAGTCCATTTGTGTGGTGAAGAAGAGCTGGCAACCCTAATGTAACTCCAGATATGATTCAAAATGTGATCCAAAATCTATACCTGCTTTACCCATGACGCTCATTTGTCAAGGCTTTTGGCAGATGATAGCCATCATCATGGATTTTTCTGTTGTAATCCTAGTGGCAGTTTGGAAAGCTATGATGTATAATCATGCTGAAGTCAGGAGTTCTATCTCAGAGATTAAAAAGGAATGACTACGTGTCACACAAAATACTGTCATTTTAACAAAGATTCTTCTTATATTTCTACTTTATTGTACACCGATGTGCATCTAGTGTAGACTTTATACTGTGACATCCAGTCAGCGTTTTCTTTTATACCTTTCTTTATTGGAGGAAGGATTATCTAAGAGGTATAAAACTACAGGGACGGGATGCTATACTTAGACAGACTGACTCATACCATCTACGAAGCTGCTTCATTGTTTACATGCAATTTTAGAAAGTGTCTTTTATGGCCTAGAGTAGTAATTGATGCATGATAAAATTGGAAGAAGTACTTTCTTTCTCTTTGAGACGCTCAGTAGTTGTGTTTATGTGTACTATGTCTTCAATAATAGCAATGGGTTGGCTGATTGGGTCCTAAACAAATTTGACCTGGCCTTGTTTCAAATAAACAGTGTACTGCAAACACCGACTTTTTATCTACTCGGACCTGATGATCCATTTGCACCATTAGTCACATGAGTTGAACATGTGCAGCTTCAAGTCTTGCAATGCCTTTTCATAACACAACATTATTCTCTGTTAAATAGAGAATCAGAAGTTCTAATCTAATACTTTTGTCAAATTCAGTAAATATCTCTTCACGGTCCACAAGCTCTCCAATCTGTATGTGGCACGGCATAACTTTTGTCATCCACCAGAGTCTGTAAGGGTTTATGGACAACGATGTCAAGGTGCAAAATTTTTGACTGCAAGAGTGCCAACTGTAAACAAACTGTACCTAAAATGTTCTAAATTCTCCAGAAATACCATGTCATGTCTACATGTCTATCCACTTTGCTCAGCAAACCTCAGGAATAATCACATTGACACAGTTCCAATCTGTAACCAGCTGCTATATCCTGTAAAATGTGAGGAGTCACAGTCAACCTTTCAGAAACACCCATGTGTGTTTTTCTACGTTCAATATAACGGGCAAAGCAGCCATCTGTGTAGTAAACCAATGTGTACATGTTGTAGTATAGCTTTGAAATCAAGAGAGTTTGCTTTGAGATTCCACGTGGGTTATGTGGAAACCATGAATTGTCCTTAAATTCGAGACAAAGTGGCGTGTCTGGTGCATGTCGGTGCTCATGACCAGGAAAAGGGGGCAGGAAAGGGAACAGATAATCAGGAAAACATATGATGGTATTAAAAGTAAAAGAACTCAATGTAGAAAAATGTCTTCTGCAACTATTGTGCTATAATACAGCATATTATAAGATTATTAATACTCATCCATTCATGTAAAAGCAGGATTTTGCTTATGTAGTGACTGTAACCAACTGCTCCTTAAAGAATTGTAAAATTATCCACACACTAACAATAGCCAACTCTAAATACTACAGAAAATATTATGATGTAGGCTTCAAAGATGTGTCATAGCTTCTTCAATGCTTTCCCCTTAAATCCTCCTGACCCTTATTCTCAGTTTCAGTGGTGTGTGCACTGGTGCAAAAAGCACGGTGACAAAGTGAACAGCAGCATGTGTTGCAGAAAGAGAATAAAGTAACAAAAGGAGGGAGGAGGCCTGCCTGCATGTTGGCTCCTGTTGGCTGGACGAGTGTAGCAGCTAGCGTACCTGCCAGGGATGAACACCTCACATCCCCTGTTCACATTCCCCTGCTCTCCCACAGCACGTACGGCAACACCGCCAAAAAACTAGCTTACACTCACAAAGGATTAGGCCTTTAACTGTGAAGCCAAATGAACAGGAAAAATACACCACATCGATAAACAAAAGGTGAAAAGGATGCGGTTCATCTAATCCATGCACTAGCCAATTATGCAACATTGATCACTTTAGAAATGTGCGCTCTCTCTTGTTCACTGGCTGATAAGCTCTTTGGCACACAATGTGTTCTCATTTCTGTCTTCGAGGCAGGAGCCCTCTGATTATATGCTCTGAGAGAAACAGGGAGGCTGAGTAAATGAGTGTGTGCTCCAAGTTAATCGAAGGTGTGTTTGATGTAGCTGACGGCAGCATTACAAGGAAGGTGTATGATCTGTTGTCTCTGTGGAGCGTCGCATGCACAACACTACTAAAAGCAAGCAGGCGCTGCGTGATTAAATCAATCCAGTCTACATCACGACAAGTCAGAGTGATTTATCTGACATGCCAAGAGCTGTAGTAGTGCGTACGAAATCAGTCCAACAACTGAGCAATAAATCTGCACACAACCACACCTCAGCCAGCTTTACCAGAGCTAAAAACCGCTAAAGTGGTGCAACAAATGACTGCTCTGCTGCTTTTACATCATATGTAAAGATGAAAGAGGTGAACTTTTGAATACCTCTCACATTACTGGAAAATGCACAAACCGACACAAGCAAGAGCTAAATACAAGTCAAAATACAGCTCATCTCAGCTTTCAGGTGGTTAATGCTTACTGGAAATGAGTTTGGTGCTAAACTTTGTGACTCCAACCTTCTAAAAGTTGAATGTCAGCCAACAAGGACATGCTGTAGCTACATTAGTGCTTTCATGGCCCAGAAAAACGATGCTGAGAGGTCATAAAATATGTTGAATAGGTTCATCATTATTTTTAAAGGACGTACATAGTGCTTAAAGGTCCAATTAAATTTCACTATTGCTTCCTTTAATGCGATGGAAATAGTTCTGAAGAAGAATGTTGCTGCAGGATATTAGTGATGGATCAGTCATGCAGGAAATGTAAACCCAACAGTTTGATTTGAAGAAACAGGCACAAAGCTTGGTTAAAAAAAATTAGATGACCTTTGTATTTTATTTTAACTTTACAGTTCTACACATGGCGCAAGGTCTCAACTGAGGCTTTTTTTCAGTCAGAAAGTTGAAAGATATTTCCAGGGGATTTTTAGAGTCATTGTGTTTTTCCTTGAAGTGTAATTAACATGTCGCATTCCCTTCCACGTAAGACATTTGCAAAGGCTCAATATTTTAATTTGTGCTATGTTTAAATCCATGTTTTCTTGCTTGAAGTTGTCATTCCCATAACTGGGCATAAATCTTGCCACATACTCACTTACACGATACAAAATGAGGATTCCATTGTAAAAATATAGTTTAATAGTGTAATTTTTATTTATTTTTTTTAATGCCAATGGTGTCTCACAAAAACTACAATATTATAGAAGTAAACTGAATTCACCTACACTATCGTTCAAAAGTTTGGGGTCACCCAGACAGTTTCATGTTTTCCGTGAAATTTTCCATTTTTATTCATGTGCTAACATAATTGCACAAGGGTTTTCTAATCATCAATTAGCCTTTCAACACCATTAGCTAACACAATGTAGCATTAGAACACAGGAGTGATGGTTGCTGGAAATGTTCCTCTGTACCCCTATGGAGATATTCCATTAAAAATCAGCCGTTTTCAGCTAGAAGTCATTTACCACATTAACAATGTCTAGGTTGCATTTCTGATTCATTTACTGTTATCTTCATTGAAAAGAAAAACTGCTTTTCTTTCAAAAATAAGGACCCCAAACTTTTGAACGGTAGTGTATATACTTAAAGAAACGTATCATATCACTTAAAGTAAGACTGTAACATATAAGGCTTCTAGTTTCAGGACGCCATGAAGTCTGCATAAGGGGGAAGGAATAAGTCAACAACAGGTCTGTCACCCAGGAGGCTGTGGTTCACGTCCCATGTAGGACCCTTAATTTTAGACAGAAGTTTTGTTTTCACTCGTTTACTTTTGGTTTTAAGTCACTGTTTGGCTAGCTTTAGAAGAATATCACTCTTTGACACCAGTTTCAGAACAATAACTACTTGCTGGAAACGTGATAACTTTTAGGCATCCAAACTACTTTGTTACAAGTTTAAAGCTCCTCCTATATTTTCTGGATTACTATGGAGTTGTGGTCCCGGTCCATTTAATATATGATAGATGGCTGAAAATGAGTGACAGTAAAACAATGAAAGTAAGTTAATATCTGTTTGTGATGCATCACAAATGTAGCCAGAAACAAATATTTTTCTCAAAAAGTATTTGAGAGTTCAGTTTTGTTGTATAGAAGGTTAAGTTTTGTGAGACAGTATCAGCACAGAATAACAGATCAGCCATTTGCTTCTGTAATCATAGATTGGTGACATGAATGAAAATCTACCAGATTCAAATTGATTTATATTTATTGCATTTGCTTTATGTGATATTGGTCCCTGGAACTAAAGTCATGAACTAAAATCTGATTTTAAGTGTTCATGTTAATATTTCTGCCACATTGACTAATTTTCACAAGGTAATGTTTAAGTGACTGTTATATTATAGTGCTGAATTAGGCCTCATATTTCAGATTAATCCCACTCTATAATCTTATGACTCAGATTCAGTCCTTTTTATCAATCCCTTTGTAGCACCTTCTGTGAAACTTACGTTCAGAGATATGTAATTGACAGTTTTGTTGCAACTCCGTTGGCGAGCAGCAGAACAGTAGCAAATTTTTAAGGCAGCCCTGTAATCTCACTGTGGCACCGCTTAATGTCAAGGGAGGTGTATCCTGCAGAGCTCTTTGTGTCTCCTAAATAATTACTGGTCTTAGAAAGAAGAGAGTGCAGTGGAGAAAGCGCGATGATGTGCATTAGACACCACCATCTGTCTTTATCTCCCTCTCTCTTTACCCACCCAGTCTATTTTTCTGCACTCCGGGCTCCATTTGTGAAACTCCTTTGCCTTCTGGTTTATGCATGCCTCACAAAGACCCCCTTACCCTTTGCAAGAAACTTCAGGGTTGCTGACATTCCTCTGTGCAGAATGCATAAACCTTCCTTTGGGAACTGAACGTGCTTCCACGGTGGATCTCAAGGCCCCGGCAGAACCACGTAAAGCCATGCACTTTGTTGTTGCCGGCATAGAAACCTGTGTTGGATTTTATGCACTCGTACCCACACACACACACTTGCACACACACTCTACTCCCCATGCAGCCTGGAACGGCAACAAAGCTTTCCTGTACTGTTGCCAGGGTAACGTGGTCGGGTCAAACTAGTCCTCTCCTGTTCCAGGCTGAGACCCCCCCCAACACACCCCTCACCCGATCGTCTTCTCTTTTGGTTTTTATGTCCATCCTCCTTATCTTCTCCTCTTTCCCCCTCGGCTCATCATATCTTAAGACACTCCTCCTCTACTGCGTGGTCAGCGTCACACGTCTGCCTCAGGTTGAACAGGATAAATTGAGGGAGATCCACCACTTTTAACAATTTATCCTCTTAAAAATCATGCAGATGGATGACAATACTCTGAACAGAAACCGCTTACTGGAGGACAAAACACAAACACGTTTTATTCTAATGATGCAGCTTGCAGTGGCCCTAAAGGTGACGTCATCTTAATATAAAAATGAAATGTATGCGTTTCACATATGAGAGCCTCAGACCTTAACTTAGCATCTGCTGCAATGTACATTTTTACCAGAAACAAAGCAGTTATTTGCATTGTTTTGATTTGTAAATGAGTTTTTAATAATATAGAGTACAATGAGGCTGATTCATTATCTGCAAAAAAAAAAAATATTTGTAACTGTTTCCTAAAAGAAAAATTCCACTTCAGGCATTTGGCATATGGAAATTCTATCACAACTAAGCTGTTGCTGGCAGACACAGTGATGAATTACCCTTCTTCTCCTGCAGCTATTATAGATCTGCCGTCTGAGTCGTGGACTGTGAATAAATGGAAACAACACATATACACAATTAAAATCTGTTTATTACTGATAGAACCCAGCAGACACGAGGCAGCAATGAGAACACTTGAAAATTTTATAATTTCATAAAATTTTAATATTAAAATGAACCCGACTACTTTCTGGTGCTGCAGCTGTGACAATGTAATTGATGGTAGTTGAAATGCTGACGAATACACCAGTAGACTGACAGGCACGACACATTTTTACACCGAGACATACAGCGTTTTCACTAACTGTGGCAATGTGTGTTACATTTTGTCCCCGGAGCTGGTCTGTAAATTCCAGCAGGGACATGTTTACACATGAGGTCACAGAAATATGACTATGTTGATATGCTTCCAAAATCTAATTATTGCGTATCCCCCTGGTGACGAGTGGTGTTTTCTTTAGGGTGGCAGCTGCTTCACAGGCCACCCTGGAGGCTTCACCACAACCTGCCACCGTACATTAGCACAAGTGTGAGTTTTCAACAGCTGATTTTCATTTCTTTACTCCTGACATTTGCTTATATTTGTGCTTTACTAGACTGAGGTGAAACGTGATAGCCGTGTAGCATGAAGGCCAGAGTGAGGGTGGTGACATGAATGAAGGGTCACCAGAGTCAACTGGATTTAAATTAGTTGCAGTTGCTTGAATGGTTATCGCACTTTTCAAAGTTGTAACCCATTTGCACCATTAAAAGGAATATATGTCTTATCTGGCTTGTAAGTGTGAGGCCTAAATGCATGCAGAACACATTGGGGTTGGGAATTCAGTTGGAGCCAGACCACAATTGCAGCTGGTCATATGTGATTGGAACTCAGCTAAGTGCAATCAATGTAATCTGTACAGCGTAAAGGCATTTTTAACAACAATTTTTTAAAAAAGTCATCTGAAGTTGAAAGTTCAAGTGACTCAGTGTGGCACTGAATCTTCTCCTTTTGAGAGATTTCTTTCCATGACACATTCGGGGTCTGGAATTGCCAATTACGGTAAAAGTTTTGACTCTGATTGACGAGTGGACAGATCTGATTTCTCTGCATATTGCGTACTTAAGTTACAATTAGAGAAAGTGTTTGGGTGTTGAAATCAGGAGAGATTGACAGGATTTTAATATCCAGATAATATCTGCACCAAAGAAAAGAACTGATTGATCGTTAGGTGGTGATAAAAAGGATAATATGTGGAGATACAAGCTACAACTGTGCCACTATTGGTGGAAAGTTCAAAATCAGACATATACTACCGTCCAAAAGTTTGGGGTCAAACTTTTGGGGTTAAAATTTTCCATGAAAACGCACACTTTTATTCATGCGCTAACATAATTGTACAAGGGTTTTCTAATCATCAATTAGCCTTTCAACACCATTAGCTAACCCAATGTAGCATTAGAACACAGGAGTGATGGTTGCTGGAAATGTTCCTCTGTACCTCTATGTAGATATTCCATTAAAAATCAGCCGTTTCGAGCTACAATAGTCATTTACCACATTAACAATATGTAGATTGTATTTCTGATTAATTTAATGTCATCTTCATTGAAAAAAAGCTTTTCTTTCAAAAATAAGGGCATTTCTAAGTGACCCCAAACTTCTGAACGATAGTGTACTTCAGTAAATTATTATAAGTAGGGATGTCCGATAATATCGGCCCACCGATATTATTGGCCTGATATTGGCATAAAAAAATGTAATATCGGTCAATTTCATTATTGCTTTTTTTCCCTATCATCAAAACCGATAAAATAATCCTGGATTTTGCCAGCATTTACCGGCGCACAAATGATCACATCATCAAACTGCGTCGTGAAGCGTGCAAACAAGTGTGGCTGCAGTAACAAGCTTGCTGTGCTTGACTATTAATATGTCTGTGGTTTGGAATTATTTCCAAACCCACATATATTAGTATCGGTTGATATCAGAATTGGAAATTGAAAGTTGGACAATATCGGCATATCGTTTTTTGGCAAAAAAGCCGGTATCGGACATACCTAATTATAAACAATAAATGCATGACAGTGGCAGACGGAGATTTAGATTTTGTTTTCCTAAGTTCTTCGACCATACAGTAAAAGTCCTTTTCATTTTCTGTTTGCTTTAAATGATATCTCTTCTTGGGATAATGCTAATCTCATAACATTGCTAAATGAAAAGGTATTAGCTCACACACTGTCATCCAAACCCTCAAAGATGATGCCAATCCTCCTTTTAGATGTTAAGCACAATCACAGATGATTATGTCAAACTGTCAAAATAGTCCATGTAGCTGTTTTGTCTCACTGTGTGTTTTCTACCTGAGCTGAACCAAACAGATGATATCTCACAGGGATGTCCTCCGGAATGCTAATCAGGCATCAAAATTCCTGGAAGTTTATTCTTAATTGACGCAGCCACTCACAGCAGGTTTGTTTTCACAAAGACCTGTTTCTATTGATATTGAAGGAGATATAAAAATTGCAATCCATCTCCTGTGTTAATGATTATTGATGGACAGTCATATTTTCAGCTCTGCCTTAAGGGAGGAGAATACCTGCTCCTGTTCCCAGCATCTTCTGTTGTCACACTACAGCTGCTTTGTCCTGGTAACAGCTCTTTAAAAATGGCTCTCCAGGTAATGAATGGCATGACAAAAAAATGGCTCTCCAGGTAATGAATGGTATGACAAGTTGCCCGTTAATACCGTCTGCTTCCTCATGAGAAATGAATGTGTTTACTCACGAGGGGAGAAGAGCTGCGGTGTGATATCAGCGAAATAACATTAAATCCTTCTGTCAAGTGGTGTCAACTCGTGAGCAGGGTTAGCTTAGCAACCTTTGGCCATGAGGTAAAAATGTATCCCGGAGGATTATGATGAGATAAGCCTGATAAATTAATTGCTGTCATCAGCACAAAGCTCTGTTGGTTTCCTTCAGCTCTGTATTAATCTGCTTTAAAGGGTACCAGTTGCACAAAGGAGATCTATATTCTGATTGAGTCTGCTGAGTTAAAACTACTTTGGCACAGTGCGGAAATAACTGTTTTTCCTTTCTCAATTAACAAAAATCAGTCTCCCCACAGTCAGCGTGTGTCATTCTCAGCCTTTAAATGTGTTAAGGTACATTTTTTTCCTCCAAACTACAGAGAAGAAAATCTCATAAACACAAACACTTTGTGCGTTTCCAAACAGCTTCTCCGGGGAGACTGGGAATTGTACCAGCAAGTAAGCAAAGAAACAGTTCAGCTACAATCATGTTCAGTGTAGCACAAAGTAATTTATGCAAGAATCCTGGAGTACAACATTGTTATGAAGGTGTTTGTGTGGGTGTTTTTAGGATCTTTGCTCTTACAGATTAAATTTTTGCCTACACTTGAATTGCATTTTGTCATAAAAACCCTCCGTCTGTCCATGACCAGTGGCTAACACACCAACACCTTTTGTCACGGAAGGTGTCATTCATTAACAGTTATGGGGCTAATGTGCTACCCATCTGCTAACCTCCCACCCTCGGAGCTGATAATTTGATTATTCATATGGAGCACTGAGCTGACTGTGGTTCGGCTGAATGCTGCTGGCTGTGAACAGATGTTGAAACGTGAACTAGCAGCCCTCTGGCCTCGACTATGTGCGGCGTCAAGCAGCGGTGTGTCATCCTTTGCCGTTCAAACACGCAGTGATGCCCACCGATGGGCTTTGCCAAGCTGCAGCCTTATCTTATTTTCAGATATGACAATAAGAGGCAGCAGAAGCCCAGGAGGAGGATACAATTCAATCACGAGACACACAAAGAGGGCAGCCAGGCAGTCACCACTGTTTTCCACTTTATGGCAGATGTGTATGTGCACCAGTGTGTGTGTGCTTCCAGAATTGGAGGACATTTTGGCTTCAGATTTTTTGAAAAAAATAGACCTTTTACAATTTTCTGCTCCATTTGTATCAATAATAGGTAATAAACTGCCAAAGGCTTGATTAGCATGTTTTATTTGTTGTTTGCCAACCCTACTCTAATCACAGTAACGTGGTTGCTATTCCATGCTATTGTTGGCTTTTTCTCAGGTGTAGAAGCTAGATATTTAGCTAGCTTTTGCTGTTGACCAAGAGGACAAACTCACTGATGAAAAACAGTAAAGAAAAAAGTAAAAATTATTAGTCTTTTCCTGATAATATACATAACAGGGTTGCATGAGGTAGAATGAGACATTCAATCAAGGCTGACAATGTTATGAAAATATGAAAAATAGAAGAGAGGACATAGCTTTGCTCTACCCATTGTTTTGGAAAACTGTTTGATGATGTTAATTCCAGCGTATCGTGTGAGTCGCTGTTTTCTTCTTCTACCTGCTAAAAAGGTTATGCTAACAGGATTGGGTGCATGTTGTGGAACACAGGTTCCATGCACGATAAATACTATCTAATCATCTAATCAATGAAATATCATAATACCAAAAAAAGGAGATTAAGTTTAAGTTTTTGGGGGTTTTTTTTAGATTTGGTCTCAGGACAAGTACATTTACACAACAACTGCATGTTTTAGTATTTTGTACATTGATTATTTGAAATTTGATGGGTGGGACGTAAAGTGTCCTCCAATTCTGGAATGACCCACATCGTGTTGGCCATGTCTTTAGCCTTGCCCACACTGCCAGTGCAACAAATTGCTTATTCATGTTGTGTCATGGGAGATGAACACAGTAAATGATAACAAAATTTTAAAAAAAGGAACACAATAGACATTAGATATAATGAAATATATAGATTGTATGCAATTGGTCAGTGGTATTAGAGGGATTTAAAGCCAGTTGGAGCTCATAGTGCAGCACCTTATAGTGCACAGTTGTAGCGTAAGTTGATATCATCAATGTGCCCCAGTTGGCATTGTTTACTGTCAGCCTTTTCAAAAACCTGGTACCTCTTTCTGACTGCCTCTGTGCCATGACGCAGTCTTTCCACTGAGGTTTGCTTTGAACTCGGAGACACAGAAATTTAACTGTCATGGTTTATGTTGTTCATTAAGTATCACTGTCAGTTAAAGTCAGTTTGGAACCTTGGGTGAACTGATGAGGTTCAAATTACAGTAATTACTCATTAGTCTTCAGAACATTTTCCTAATTAATTGATCAATCTGTTGAACTATAAAACATCCAAAAACATTTAAATATACCTGTCAATATTTGATAAACCCCATGATGATGTCTTCTTGTGCCTTGTTTTGACTAAACCTCATAAGATATTAAGTTTGCAGTGACACAAAGCAAGGAGAACCAACACTTGAAATGATAGAACCAATTAATCTTTGCTTGAAAAAAATGCTTTTTGTCGATAAATTCACACACTTCATGCCTCTCTTTGTAGGAAATCAGTGGCACATGTCAGCATAAACTGATCCTGATGCTGATCATGTGTAGAGGCCCAACAACAAGTTGATGTTGAATACAGTGTATGATCAGTGTTGTGTTGTATTTATTACATTAGCATATTGCAAATGAGACATCAATATTATGCTGTTTTTGCAGACACTTTCATTATATCAAGTGAAAAATTGGTTACATCACTGCTTTCAGAGAAATACAAGGTTTTTAATTATGACTTGGGTGCAGACTTTAACAGGATTCAAATGTCAGACACTGGTAATTATGATAATTTATGAAATCTGCACAAGACAAGTTGCTGCCTCACAGGAAACAGGGAGTCAAGAATTATTTGTTTTTTGTGCTGCACACTAACAGAAGTTGTCAGGCTTGAGCACCAGTTTGATACATTACAGTAGCTGTAACACTACCGTACAGCAGGCTAACATTTTTGTCACTCTGGTTGGGGTTGAATTGAAGGAGAAGGTGAGAATGAACCACTGAGTAAGATAGCAGGCAGTTATGAATTGTGTTTGAATTCCAATAAACAAACAGCATTTCCATACAGGCTGTAGCTGAGGCATGAAAAGAATGATTAGTTAAAGGGGGAAATTGCTTGGTCATAGTGTAAATGTAAAGCGACTATATTTTCTCCAGTGTGTTTCAAAGCAGCACTTCATATCATAAGCTCATTATATCTGAGCCATAAAATGATTACAGG
This sequence comes from Amphiprion ocellaris, assembly GCF_022539595.1. Classification (NCBI taxonomy): domain Eukaryota; kingdom Metazoa; phylum Chordata; class Actinopteri; family Pomacentridae; genus Amphiprion; species Amphiprion ocellaris. The sequence continues at coordinate 15,062,958 of NC_072771.1, read as the reverse complement.
CTCCAGTAAGGCATTGTTCTGCTGTTGACAGGATTAAAGATGACTTTACAGAGAGCGAGTGAGCGTCACTGCTCTCTGCTCGAGTGTTGTTTGCATTTTATAAGCCAGAAGTGAAAGGGGCCACTAGTTGCGACACATCCTCTGTCTTTTCTTTTACACATTCATCACCTGCGAGTCTGTCTATCCATCAAGAGCTGTCTGCTTTGTGCGACGTGGAATGACATTTTTCATAGACTTCTTGTCACTTGGTATACAATTGTTTCAAGGATTTTTAAGTAAATCCTTGGGATCCATGAGTGCAAGTGCAGAATTCCAATGACTTCTTTTTTCTTTTTGAATGTTAACAGCAAGGTCTTGTGTCCACCAAAGTGATTTTTGCCAGTTCAAAACAAAGAGCGCTCTTCTGAAGATGCCCTGCTGGGAGGGCTTGGGGGCGCTTTGGAGGTGTTTTTGCAGCTGAGATGCTTCGGTTGCTATGATACAGAATATCTGTAGATGTAATGTGTTGGAAGTACAGATCGACTGACTCACTTAACAGACTGTAGATCCCATAGTGAACAAAATGTTCCTCCAAACATTGTTTTTTTTTTCATTTTGGCAATGTGGTAATTAACTTCTCCATTGTTGTTTAGCTGTACAAGTAGAATGTGGTGGTTGGTTGGCGTCGCATTTGTCCCGGTCATGCTCAACTGTGACTGGACGGCTGGGTAAAAAGTGAGCGCAGCTTTTTACCAAAATGTTAACATCTTTCAGCTCTAAGCAAACAGAAAGAAAAGCACTAAGCTTCCAGCAGGTAGGGTGGGATAGATGCTCAGGGCCTTGTAACACTGCCAAGGCGTTCAACAAGAATAGAATAGAATAGAATAGAATAGAATAGAATAGAATAGAATAGAATAGAATAGAATAGAATAGAATAGAATAGAATAGAATAGAATAGAATAGAATAGAATAGAATAGCCACTTTATTGTCAACCAGAACATACACTAGTGGGTGCACATTATGACTGAAATTCCGAGGTGTAATTACATGGTTTTCTCATTGCAACCAATTGAAAAAATGTGTTGGTCTCAGGATAAAACACTCACACAAGTTTTATGGCACCCACTAACACTGACTTGCTGAATTTTAAATAATACTTTTAGTTGAGTTTATCTAATTGGTTTATTACTCCGCAAAGGAACGTGGCAGAGTTGTGTGACGATCGGCGTTGGTTTGTCTGTTTGTCTGTTAACAACATTACTCCAAAATGGACTAATGCATTTGGATAACATTTTCAGGGAAGGTCAGAAATGACACAAGGACCAACTAATTAGATTTTGCCAGTGATGTGGCTTATAGTCTGGATGCACATATTTGTTAAAGATTTCTGCATCATTGCGAGATAGCGGCACAGCGTCACTGTAACTATGACAACAAGTGAACGCTACGTCAGTTGCCTGTTGACAATCACATTATTGTGATCCTACTACAAATCGGCCACTGTCGGAAATGATACAAGGAACAATTGATTAAATTGTGGTGTTGTTTCCGAGTCCCATCAATTCCTGCCGCCTGCTGCATATTTAGGTCACGTGATTTGGTATCCGTACATAACATACACATGCACAACACACGCCTGTGCTCAGCGCAAGGTCATTTTGTTTCTGGTTACATCTATATTAAATGGCCACATTCTATGTTGCCGTGATTTCTGATCATCAATAACTACTAAACAAATGCTGCATTTCCGACCGTGCCATATGGGGAAATGAACAGCCTTGGTGGAGTACTGCACTTTCAGTGCTTTTCTTGTTGTGACTTTTATTAACAAGATCTCATCAGTGCACGCTGCAGTGTATATTCTCGATGCATCAACGTCCCTACTGTATGTATAATCTCTCTGACTCTGAGCTCTGTTTTTCTGCCTGCAGAAGAAGACAGGAGTGGTGAAGACACAAGAGAAGAAGGAGCGGTGGAAGGAGAAAAAGGTGGCAAAGCGGCAGAAGAAGGATGACGAAGAGGTGGAGGAGGAAGAGGAGAACGTCCAGCCGGTGGTGGATCCTCTGGAGAACGGCTTCCTTCATCACGCCCAGCGGGAGCAGGAGAGGATGAATGAGAGGCTGCTGAAGAAGACTTACTCCAAGAAGAACAAAATGGTCAGTGCCTGCCTGCATGTTGTGTTTGAAGTCAGAATATCTCACTGGACAGGCATTGGAGATCAGTTACAAATGTTACAGATATGTTGCATGGGCCGCTGGTTTGTGTTTGTGTGTGTTTTGCTGACAACAAAGGAGAGGTGTGCACTGGCAGTGGGCATGAAGGCAGAGGAGGCAGCATGTGGATCCGGTCTAAGAAGTTGCTCGGCCTTTTTCTCCTGCATTTTTCATCCATATCAAAATGCACCGGAGAATTTGTGGAAAAGGATGAACTGATGAGTCATGTCAGACTTTGTAACACAGTGAGACACCTTAACTTCATCTGAGAGACACTTTAGTCCTCTCTATCAATGCACCATCAAACCACATCCTCGTGTTTCATTCAAATCGTGAAGGCTGTCATGTGGAGTTTTGGCCTATTTAGATCTGCCTGAAATTGACTTTGTATTGCCTGAGTCATTTTGAAAAATAGTTTGTGTGATTATGTTTTGCTTATGTTTTTCTTGTTTTTTTGAAGTAGAGGACTTTCACGTAACTCCCATTGTCCTGTATGGGCCACGAAAGCAGAGCAGGATTAAACAGAATCTTTGCTAAAGGTTTGGTAAACCAGTGGTTAGTGGTGATGTTTCTCACATTGTGCTTGCTGGTGAATTTGAGCTCTGACCTTTCTCTGACTGCTGCTCAATGTGACTTTTTAATGCTGTCAGATCACTGTATTTGACTTGCTTCTGCACTAGTTCCTTTGCCAGCGAGGCACCTCTCCTTCTCCTACTAGGTGTTCAAAAGGAAAGCTCCTTTGTTATGTTAGCACTCGAGTATTTTTGTTCCTCCCTTGATGCTGTTGCCTGCCACTATATGGATTTGCACTGTGGTCTCACCATCACTAAATGATAGGTGGATAGTTAGTCTTGTTTTTGTGCTAATGTGTTTGCTGGGTGGTGATAGCAGCTTGTTTAATTGTTGAGGGAGTTTCTGCAAAACTACTGGCACAGCAGTGACACTGCAGTAAGACAGCAGCCAATATGGAGGTGTGGACACATAACAGGAGCCTGTCAGGACAGCTGTTTGGGGACTGCAGCGCTTTGTGGATTTCACTTGCTGAAACAAAAGAGGGAAACAGACAAGTTAGAAGTGTATCATGGGGGAAGGCTTATGGGAAATCACTCAAACAGCATTTGGATCTCACTGCAGGGCTGTGACTTTGGATGCACCAATGAGCCTTTTTTTCTATGAAAACTGTTTATATCGCATCAACAAATTGATAGTGTGCTGCCTTCAGGTAGGTTTACTCTGCCATCCTATTCTTGTTTTCCTTCATGACTGCAGAAGAGGTTTTGTGTTTGTTTATGCAGATAGAGGACTGCCAATATCCCCGGCTTCAAGCACACTGCTGAGCCCACAGTCTCTGAGTCTGGCCCACTGAGATAGCCCATCTATGTGTTAACAGTTTGTTTAAATGGGCGGATGTTTTTATGCTCCTGTCCGAGGCCAAGATCCACCGTAGTGCTGTTGAGGATAAGAGGGGAAATGTAGTCAGGAAGCCAAACTAAATAATGAGGCTATGTAGCCCGGAGGCCTCCTCCACAGACAAAAATATCTCTCTTAGATAAGATTTCCTGAGGAAGTTAACATGGCTGAAAATGAGTTTGGCTGTGATATTTAGTTTGCTAAGAGACAGTCAGAAATTATGTATTTAGCCGATGCTCTTATCCAGAGTGTAAGTGCAATAGTCTGCAATTACTGAAGCAGATCTACATTCCAGTGCAGATAACTCTATAATATCAGCAAACTGCTGCTGTCATGTTAAAACCCTGTAACTCCTGCTGCACTGAATTACATGTTCAACAGTAATTTCATCTGAGGATTTACTTCTAATGCTTCCACGGAGGTTAAGCTAAATACAGTTGTAATTTTTCTTCCTTTTCCTATATTTTTTCATTTCTGCACATGACTTTGTCCCTAGAAAAAAATCACAGTCATTGATCTTTAAACACTTAATCTTGTTTCTTAAATGATGTATTGGAGATGCATCAATAATTACTATAACCTTCAGATAGTAGTTTATTTTACTGCTGTCTGCCAAACCACAAAATCACAAACAGCTTGTTTAAGGAATAGATTATTATTTAATGTTGTGAAGTGTTCTAAAATGTGCACGGTGTCTCGGTGGTTAGCACCATCACCTTGCAGCTAGAAGATCCCCGGTTCGCCTGGCCCTGGGATCTTTCTACGTTGAGTTTGCATGTTGTCCCTGTGCATGCATGGGTTTTCTGCAGGTTCTCTAGCTTTCTCCCACAGTCCAAAAATATGCTGAGGTTAATTGATAATTCTAAATTGTCCATAGATGTAAATGTGAGTGTGATTGTTTGTCTCTGTATGTAGTCCTGTGATAGACTGGTGACCTGTCCAGGGTGTCCCCTGCCTTCACCCTAAGTCAGCTGGGATAGACTCCAGCCCCCACTGCGACCCTTATGAGAATTAAGCGATGTATAGATAATGGATGGATGGATGGATATCTATTAGCCATATATTTCATTGCCAGCCAAGCAATAAAAAAATATTTGTTAGATATTGTACAGGTGAACATGGCTCTGGGAAGAAAGAGGGAGGACGGAGAAGAAAGGATCAGGAACCAGCAGAGATACATTTAGAGGTGCACTTGTAAAAGTTATTGTGAATTAGCAGTAAATTTCAGCACACTGCAACCACATTCATATGATCAAGTTGGACTACATTCAAATTATTACTCCTCCAAGGAACACGGCGAAATTATGTGACGACTGACGTTTGTTTGTCCGTCTGTTTGTATGTCTGTTAGCAACATTACTCAAAAATGCATTAATGGATTTGTCTGAAATTTTCAGGGTAGGTCACAAATGACACAAGAACCAACTGATTAGATTTTGGCAATGATGCATATTATAGTGTGGATCCACAGATTTGTTCAGGATTTCCGTATCATTGCGAGATAGCGGCACGACATCGCTGTAACTATGACAACAAGTGAACACTACATCAGCTGCCAGCATTACAATTAATAGAATGAATGGCAAATGTGTTGCAATATTTAAAAAGTTTGGAAATACAAGCAGTGTACAAGTTTGTGTACACAACAATAAGAGGTAAAGGTCAGAAAATCTGTTTCAACATTTTATAATTTAGCCTGCCACAAACAGTACAAATCAACATTTAACATGTTCTGTAGGTTTGAGTTCTGTGTATCACATTGGAACTGCTTTACAGTAAATTCCTGGGTTGCTTCTCATTGCCAGTCTGGTATTGATAACTGATGTGCATATATTTTGAAATGCGCAGAGGAAACTCTAAAGGTCACACGCCTGCATACAGTCTCCTTGAAAACTGCAACAGTCATGAGGTTAACACACATACCAGAAATTCTCTAAAACTGCAGTTTTGTGGTCTAACTGTGACAGCAGCCACATTGTTTCAGAGGCTATCTGTGTCAGTGAACCATTGTAATGATTGTCTCTTTAGCAGCTTGGCGACTTGGACTTTTTGGACATTTTGTGCTGGTTAAGGCGCATTGATCTCACTCATGCATTATTAAAGTCCCCTGAAAACACCTCGGCCCTGTGATCCGTAGATAACAGGAGGCATCTTTCTTCCCAGCTGGATAGATCTATGAAGTACTGCTGGCTGCCTCTGCCCTGGTGGTTCCCTGTTGCTTTTGCTTAACTTTTAAACATTCCAATCCCTTCCTTTTTTCTTGTGTAAGTTGCTTTCTTTAATCTCAGTGTCTGGCTAAGGCGTTGTCAGTCCGTCTCAGCGCCGGAGAACAAGCAGCTAAAGCATCTTTCAGCCAGTCTTGACTTCAGTTCAGAACTAAAGTACGTCTTGAATACGTAACTACAACTCCCAATTCCCAGTTACATTATTACTATTTTGAGCACTAACAATTATGCTGTGTTCACTTGCTTGGGAAACAACGACATCCGAGTGCAAATCACAGTGCAGATGAGTGAATCTCACGACACGATCATGCTGCATGACTAATGAATTATGGAAAACACCATGAAATATGAAGCAGCTCATCTTCACCTTGGTAATAAGCATTTAGAAAGCTGCTGAACAGATCATGTGTGCTTTATTTATAATTGCAACTGGTTATTAAGATCACACCTGCCAGCTTCTTCTCTTTTTTATCCAATCCCACCTCCTAATAAGATTCCTAAATTGTTCCCATTAGGAATTTGTGCATTTGTCGACACATTTCCACATATCTGTGCATATTTGACCACATTCTTGGGGGAAAAAAATCTGTATCGTGGGAGCCTATAAGCACTTGGATTGTTTTCATTCCCATTTATCTGCACACGCTAACATTTCCTCGGGTTATTGCATTATGGGATGGAGGTAGTGATATCAGTCAAGATAGATCAAGTGCTTGCTCACTCACTATCTCTTCTGATATTTTTATGAGTCTCTGTGACTCTATTCTGCACATTTCAACGGACGGTTACTGCCTTTTCTAGAGTGGCTTACAAAGATTACAGCAGCTGTAAAAGTTTAACATCAAACCTTCATTTTATTTTTGTGACTCCAGTGTCACCATGTGAGAGGAAGCGCTGGGAATATAAGAGAACAGCAGATAGAGGAATCTGTTCTCACTCTGGGATGTTTGCCTGCGCCTATCTCTGTTTCTGATAGATGGAATTCAATGCATATAAAACACATCCACTCCAGATGGGCTGGGCTTCAGTGTGGGGAGCTTTGTAGATTTTCATCTCACAGAAAACATCACAGACAAGAGCATCAATAAATTCTACAGAGGGGGAGATTTAGATCCTTTACTGAAGTAAAAGGACGAATACCACACTTTAAAAAATAGTCTTTTTTTTTAGTCTTTTAAAGCAGTCAATGCAACAAAATGTTTCATGTGACTGTCACACGATTGTATAATTTGAGTATGAGTATTCATGCATGAAAGCAAAAGAAGAACTTTACTGTTGTAGTTGGTTGAGGTGGGGCATATTTTGAACTTTTTTTTTGTCCAGCTGAAACTAATGGTTGTTTTCATTATGTGCTCTTCTGCTGATCACCTTGTTCATTAATCGATTGATTGTTTGCTTTGTAAAAAGTCTGAGAATACTGACAAAATGTTGTCACAATTACCCAGACCTCAAAGTGACACCTTCACTATGCTTGCCGTGTCCAGCCAACAGTCTACACCTCAAAATGCTTAAAAATGCATTGAAATAATTAGAATTCTTAAAAAGAAAAAAAAAATGCAGAAAATCTCCACATTTGCAAAGCTGGAACATTTGACAAATTACTTGAACAATTAGCACAATAGCAATAGTTGCCATTGTCTCAATCGACTAGTCCATTAATCGACAAATTGTGTTAGCTGAACTTGTTTGAACTGTTTTTAATGAATAAAATCTCATATTTTATAAGCTTGACATATGCTTTATCTTAATTTGTAAGTAACTAGTAACTTAAACTGTTAAAAGATGCAAAAAAAACTACAGATGGACTGTTTCCCTCGGAAATGTAGGTGAGTAGAAATGAATTGTGTCATGAAGGACTCAAGGAAAGTAGAAGTACCTCAGTACTCAACTACAGTATTTCAATACATGTACTTTCCGCCACTGGAACATTCATATGGTTGTTTAGTATCAGAATTGTCTTTAACTTGGCTTAACAGTACTTTGAGTGCATTTAATCTGATATGAGAACATACTGTAAATGTTTTCAAGCAACAAAACAGACCAAAGCAGATGGGAATACATACATAAATATAGTAACAGTGGGGGAAAAGGCAAAATAGAACAGGTATCTTGGTTGTTTTTACCTGTTTATGCTCTAATATGCCATTCTTTTAGAATGCTTCCCATCACAATGATCACCATGAATATGCTGTTGTTTCGCTTGTCCTTCAGTCTGCCCTCCTTTCCTAGTGTTCAGCTTAGTTTGTCCACATATCTTTCTGTGGTACTGTCTAAGCAGAGGAGGTGTCCCTAGTGTATGTCACACACTATGATCTGCAGGCAAGGTGATGTGTTGGTCTCCTCAAGGCACCCTGGGGTGCCAGAAGCCCACCAGAGGACAGAAGCTGCAGTGTTAGAGCAGAGTTTGTCACAGGGTGGTGGTGGAGCGATGACACTTGATCCAATTAGACGACTCACCAGGACCTCGGGAATGACTGAATGTGTGTGTGTGTGGTTCTGTGTATATGCACACCAAGGTTCACGGGCTGCTCGGAGCTATTTCTGCCATACTCATATGCTGTTTGGAGATGTTTGTGAAGGCCACTACTGGCATTGTTTGAATTGGATCACTTTGTTATGTGTCAACAAAAAGAATCACGATCATAGTTTTATTCGATTGCTATTTTTGGCAAGAAATTCAGCCTTGAAATCCAGACTAATGAAATCCTCATTAGTCATTATCAGATCACTTTCTCTGCTGAAACTCAAAAATAACAAAAATGCAAAACATAGCTCCTTTAGTCATCCACTTTTAAACCCAACACAAGACACATGCATATACACATACACCTGTCTAAGGCAATGCAAGGAAATAAACTAAATAAGTCACTTGTGTTATATACGGAGTGTCCCTAAGGTCTGGACACATAGGAAATCTCATTAACTATATATTTATTATTTTTCTCCACAGATTAAATATGATTTGAAAGAAGTGAACTGGTACTTCTCAGTGGATGTGAAAGATGGACATTTTGAAAGACAGCAGATGAATTTCATGCATGTCATCCAAGGAGGGTTCCACTTGGCTTTTCCACAGTGGCGGAGGTGGTTAAAAAGTTTTTAAAAATGGGCAGTGTCATGGACAAACCTCGTTTTGGACAACCAAATGTATCAGACGAAGCTAAAGAAACTAAAGGCAAAAATTCATGCTAGCCCCAAAAAAATCACTTCCCGAACCCTAACCTTAACCACTAACCATAAAGCTAACCTTAACCCAGCCCTGACTATAACGCTAACCTCAACCCCTAATCCTAAACCTAATTTTAAAATCTAACCTTAACCTCAACCATTAACCCTAAGGCTAACTTTAACCCTAAAAACTTAAGCCTAGCCCTGTCTATAACCCTAACCTCAACCACTAAATCATACTTTAATGTTGATTCTAAACCTAACCTTAAAACCTAATCCTAACCTCAACCTTTAGCCCTAAAGGATAACTTTAACCTGATAACTTAAGCCTAGCCTTGTCTACAACCCTAATCTCAACCCCCCAAAATCCAACTTTAATCTTAAAATCTAACCCTGATCTTAAACTTCCGGGAAGGAAATGACTGGACGTAAAAATGATTTATATAGTAAGGAGTAAAACCAGTCAGGAATGAAAAAGCTCTGCAAGGGAATGACTGGACGTCATTGACGTAAAAACAATCCAGAGAGTAATGTAGGACCAGGCAGATCCTGATAACATACGTCAGCCCATGCCTTGCCTTTGACTCCCCATACCAAAGTGCGTAGTCGTCGGGGGAAGCGGGGGGTTTCATCAAGATAATTTCAACAGACCTAACTCTATCTTTCAATATGTCCATCCTTCATGTCCACTGAGAAGTACCAGTTCAACTCTTTCTTCTTTTGACAAAGCCATATTTAATCTGTGGAGGCAAAAAATTGTAGTTAATGAGATTTCCTATGTGTCCAGACTTTAAGGACACCCTGTATTTCTGCAAAAGGCTAATATATCTAAACCAGTACATCTGACCTGTGTTGTTTTTATCTGTCATTCTCTGCTGTAAGACATCAGGAAAGCAGCTTGCAGGTTTCCCAGCAACATGATTTGACCTTCAGTGTGCTTCGAACGGGGGTCATGAATAACACATAATACTGACTTGCTCAAGCAACACGCCGATAGCCAAGTACAGCTGCACACACACACATCCCCATCCCTGTCCATTAGTGCAGTGCTTCACCCCGTGCTCCACAAACAATGTCATGTAAGAAAGCATCTCTGGACACTCTATTATTAGTTAGCATCCCCCAGCCAGCCCTTCAGTATCACGCCAGCCTGTGGACACGAAGCCAGCATCCTGCATGCCTCCTGTCATACTGTAGTTGCTTCAGGATTACTTCCCCGGCTTCATATCTAAGTGTGTTTATAAGCAGTAAGCCAGCTGGAGACAGATCAGATTAGCTGGGGCATTAACAGTGCAGTGGAGCATAGTTCAGGGGCAGCCTGAGAGCCGCGATAGACGCAAGAACACCGCTGCCCATCGGTGGTGGTGCGGTGGTAATGGGCGGGCGATCAGGATGACTGATAACGGCAGGCTGGTTGTTATCTGGGGAGCAGCGACCCTGAGCGGTAGCAAGTCTGCTCAGGAGACGCCCGGCAGACAATATCTCTCTGGGCTAACTTTGCTTCCAGCTCATGTACACTGCAGATCAAGGTGAATCCTCTCTACCTGAGTCACCCCGGGACAGTCGCCACCCTGCAATTTATTATTCTTGGCAATTTTGATGCCACTGAACTTAATTTTATTCTAAACTGCTGCTGGATGTAGCACAGCTTAATATCAGCAAAGAAGCTGCTTGTTTAGGCGACAAGGTACAAGATTTTTCATTTAAATGACATTTGTTTTGCATTAAAAATATATTTATTCCATTCATTCTCCCCTGAGGCTTAGACCTTTTGTTCACTTTCCCACAATCTGCTTTTGAAGCTGCGCTTGATTGAGGAACTGTTGCACTTTTAATGAGATCAGTCTTAAAATATGAAATCCTTGATGTAATTATAGGGTTGGAAACCCTGTAAGAGGGAACATGATAGTAGAAGGTCTTTACTCCTGTTACTCAGGTTAACGCTGCAATTTTACAAAGAGCATTATTAGATGAGTGGATAATGAGGTACGCTGTGGAGGTGTCTGCAGGCACATTGCATGCAGGAGTACTTTGTGTGTTCAAGTGTGTGTGTGTGTGTGTGTGTGTGTGTGTGTGTGTGTGTGTGTGTGTGTGTCTCTGTGTGTGTGGGAGAATGACAGGGATGAGTGGAGGACCATGACTTGTAACAGACCTTGACAGATGAATTACTAAGCTGCTTGTAACTCGAACATGTATCCGCGATCACACTGCAGATAATTTGTCTCAACCGCGTCAAAGACAAGTTAGCAGATGATCACACACAGGCCTGTACGAGAGAGATAAATGACAACATGAAGAGTTTCATTCAGTCATTAGATATCAGATTATTAAAAAAAAAAAAAAATTAGTACATGCCATCTGATAATCTGATTGCTGTCAGTGGAAATTCCCCTGAGATCTGAGCTGTCTTTCCTGTGAATTCCAAATATTAAAGTGACTATAATCGTGTGTCATTTGGTGGAGATGCATTTTCATTTTAAAATATGCTTTCTTGAATTAAAATTCTTATTTCCCAGCGCCTGATAACAGAGATGATATTGTACAGCATGTTATTAAGCAGTATAAAACCCACAGAAATGCAACGTGAGCCACATTAGCTGTGACTAAAGCTTATGCAGACTCTCACTCAAATAGGTTAATTGCTCTGAACTTCATTCAAGAATTTCAACATTTTTCACTCCGCCAAGGAACACGGCGGAGTTATGTGATGATTGGCGTACACTACCAGTCAAAAATTTGAACACCTTCTCATTCAATGGTTTTTATTTATTTGTATTATTTTCTATATTGTAGATTAGTACTGAAGATTAACACTTTTTTGTTTACAACATAATTCCATATGTATTCTTTTATATATTTCATGTCTTCAGTATTAATCTACAATGTACAAAAGAATTAAATAAAACCATTGAAATGAGAAGGTGCGTCCAAACATTTGACTGGTAGTGTACATTTGTCTGTCTGTTTTTGTCTGTGCACAACATTACTCAAAAACGGAATAACGGATTTGGATGAAATTTTCAAGGAAGGTCAGAAATGGCACAAGGACCAAGTGATTAGATTTTGGCAGTGATGTTGCTTATAGTCTGGATCCACGGATTTGTTAAAGATTTCCGTATCATTGCGAAATAGCGGCACGACATCACTGTAACTGTGACAACAAGTGAACACTACATCAGCTGCCTGCTGACGATCACATGATTGTGATCCTACTACAAATCCACCGCTGCGGAATTATCAGGACTTATTCGTTGGAAATGATTTAACAACTGAGCAGCTTTGGCAGAGTTCTGTGCTCTCTGAGTGCTTTTTTTGTTTTGTTTTGTTTTTTTTTTTGTGAAGGAAAAGTTTATAAATTCACACTTACAGTCAAACATTCTTATTAGAACACTTTAGTGATTCGCTACACGGCACATCAGTCAATAGCAGTTGTTAATGAAAGAAGAAGCACTATTTTTCCTACAACACAACTTCCCAGTTGAGCCTGGAGTTTTGACCAGTAACCTTATTTAGATTGTTTTCACAAAAATAATTATTTCTCTCATGTAGTTTGCCAGTGGGAAACATGACTGAAAAGGCAACATTTTTAGACAGAAGACATCTTATTTTGGTTTGTGTGTGAAGCTACAAATTGGGAATGTTTCAAATGACAGATTGATAACTTCATTTTGTTCAATAGCTGGCCAAGGAATTACACAACAGCACATCTGCTCAGTTTATGGCACAGTGTTTACCATAGTTAGAATCACATAAAGAAGAAGCTCACATTTACCCAGTAGAGAACAGTAAAGTCAGTTAATTAGAAAAGAGATCAGACAGGGAATACTTTGTTGACAGGTAATATATCAGCATAATAAATGCAGCACTAATAATACTGCTGTATTAATTGACAAATGAGGCTTTATATAGATGAAAAATGTTGTGTAAAAGCAGTCACTTATACTACACTTGATAGCACAAATGGCTGTTTTATATGCTAATTGAAAACTGACTAAAGAAAGTCAAGAAGTAATCTGGTACTTATAACTGGAAGTGATAGAAGAGACAAGATATTCTAGAGATAATAAGTAAATAATTCAAACTTTCTTTTAAAAGCAAACTGTAGAAATTCTGTAGGTAAAACTGGTATATTTCAGATTTTTGGTAAGGTGAGTGAACTTGAGAATCTCCCTTACCTGAGGTGATTTTCCTATATGAATAAGCGTCTTGGAGAGCGTACCTTTCCCTGTGTGCATTTTCAAGTTTCCTAAATGCCATCTATTTTTGCTCAGCAGACAGCCTGACCGCAGTGGATTTAGTCAGAGGAGCCAAACTCGTCCCCATGGGTTTCCACTGGGGCTGGCGGTGTTGACTTTGCTGGGGATGCCAGGGGATGGCTGGGAAAGGATGAGAGAACAGTCCCATTGGTGTTAAAACAGAGGTGGGGGAGGGCAGAGAAGGATTTCGTGCCTGCTGCTCCAGTCCCAGGGGCTGATTTCGTAGTTGAACTGGGTCCCAGTCAGAACTGGCCCCAGATGGTTAAACTAAAGAATCTGTAAAACTCAGAGGTGGCAGACATTCCTGTTATGACTGGTCTGTCAAAATGGATACAAGGTCCACAGATGGATGTGGCTGTGATAAATGTGGCCCACAGGAGCAATCTCAGCAAACCAGAAATTCATCAGCTAGTTCAACTGCTACCTCCAGGAATATTTAGCCCTCGTAGGATTTCTCCTCCAGATCCATCATTCCTCTGCTCCCGAAGGCCACAGGCTTCCAACTCTTTAAACAAGGAGAGAAGAAGAGGGGAGAGAGAGAGAGAGAGAGAGACAGAAAAGACAGAGAGAGACTGAAATAGAACTGGAACTATAGAGAGGGGAATGACAAAGAACGGCCGAACCCAGACAACCTCTGTGCCCGCTGTGCTCAGCCAGGTGAATATTGCATGGGACAGTGCACAGTGATTAATGTCAGGCCATGTAAGGTGCTTGGCCGGGTTGCTGCACTGTAGGTCCAGACACACACACACACACAAACACACAGGCAAACACACACACCCCATCACTTTTAACAAGTCATAGTCATTGAGATACAGCAGGGCGACTTCAGAGCAACCACTCTGGGGACAATTAGGCCTGGGAACATTAAATTAGCATGCTCTGTTGGAGATGGGGATATTGCATGCTGGGATTGGACTAGAAGCTCCCACTGAATACACTGTGCTCTGTCTGATATTGCTGCATGTGGTAAGAGCATTGTTATAGGAGACGGTTAATTTTGCATCGTGGTGCAGACTGTTTTTTCTGTGCGTTCATTAGGTTTCATACTCAGGAGGCTTGCGTTGTTAGCTATAATAAATTTGTCCGGACATTATTTCTCTGTGGTTTCCAAGCTGGGTACTTGTGATTACTTTCTTTTTTTAATGTAATTTATTAAAGTGGGACCTCCCTTGCTACATCATCTTCCAGTTTTGCATCTACTGGAGAATCTGTAGCTATAGCAACAGATATATTGCTCCGGGTAGATGTTTAACTAGAGCAGACAGCAGGGAGAGACACTTTATTACACCTTGTGCTTTATGATTTACAGTATCATTGCGGTTTATATTACAGTAATGTTTAGGGAGCAGTTCAGAAATGTGTGCTCCAGGAAAGCACGAGTGTCTGGAGTCATGTTCCTCCAGCTACAGCTTTCGACAAAGTAGAGTTTCATAGTTTGAGCTGCACGTCATGTGAGGTCAGATTTATTGTGCAACACGTTTATCAAACAGGCTTATCAAAAAGGTGTTGTACAGATGTAAACAAGAAAGAAGATTGTCGACTGTACGATACAAGGCCAGCTGTGTGTGTGATGATGTGTGCATGTGCAGTTTGCACAGCTCACTTTTAACAAAAAAAAAAAAAGCCTTCTCTAAATCGACTTCTTTCTTCAGGTGTCACAGGAAGCACACTGTCGCTTTGAACCTGAGCAGTCTTTAACAGACACCGAACACCACAGTTCAGGGGAACAGAGAACAAAGTGTTAGAAATGAGGTCGCTCAGCCCAGATTCTCAGATTGTGCTGCCTTTTATGTCACTTCAGTACCGATATGTTGCAGTCAACCGATATCTGCCTCAGAATGAGAATGAGATTGCAAATGTCACCTATCTTTGTTATGATAAAGGTTTCTTTGCATTAAAGTGCATTTGCATTTTCCCTTTTTTACATTTTAACATGAGATCTGGGGCTGCACAGTGGCTTGGTGGTTAGCATTTTCACCTTGCACTTAGAAGATCCCTGGTTCACGTCCAGACGTTCCCGGGATCTTTCTGCATGGAGTTTGCATGTTCTCCCTGTGAATGCGTGGGTTTTCTCTGGGTTCTCCGGCTTCCTCCCACAGTCCAAAAACATGCTGAGGTTAATTGGTGATTGTCAGTTGTCTGTAGGTGTAAATGTGAGTGTGATTGTTTGTCTGTATATGTTTTCAAAAAGCCTGCTTGTCATCTATATGGTGTGGCAGCTGACAGCATCATTTGTCAACGTACATTTTTTGACAAATTTTCTGCAGGTGGCACTCTTTTACTCATTTACCCAATTATGATGGATCTTATTTACCAGATGAATTTATCTAATATACATAAAATGACAGCAAATGTCTGCAAATAAAAAAATCTTTATGATGTGTGTTGAATCACAAGTGACTATTAAAATGTCTAATTTTCCAATCTGTGAGTTTATTGCACTGTTACATTCTCAAAGGTGATCAAAACTTGCCCAGAGAAAAAAAGGGAATTCTTATATTGGCTTTGCGTTAGCCACTTTGAGTATGCAGAATGTCAGAGAAAAATAACAGCCTCAGGATAAAATAATGGTATCAGCCTTGAAAATCACATATTAGTTAAACCCTAGAAGCAGGACTGTAACTCAGCACGGTCAGGGGTCAGATTTCCTGGCCAACGCTCTGCCCAGAGGCTGGCAGTCGCATTGTGTGTGGTGCTGTGTTACATAGTCGGCTTTAAGGACAGAGAGATCTGGTGTTTGTTAGAGAGAATGGAAGTGGGTGGCAGTCCTGAGCCTTTACTGAAAAGAGAAGCCTCCTGTACTTGTGAGAGATCTTTTGTTTGGAGGCCTGTGTGTTTTGACAGGCCTGAGAGGGGGTAAGACAATAGAGAGGCCACACTGTATCCTCATGCAGCCGGCTGCTACACTCCACTCGTATTGTTCTCCTTCGTCATTTACAAATGCCTCATTCTCTCCTTGTCACAGTTGCATCAATTTGTTTTAGTTCATTAGCGCTTCAATTAGCACCTATTTAATTAGATTCCATTTAATCTGCGCTTGGCCTGAGGAATGTGTTTTTGCATGTGTATTGCGATGTGTTGTGCATCTTGTTTACTTGAGTTTGTTGAATCTGTGTGTGCTCCTCAGTGGGGTTCGGGTGCAAATATCTATGTACGTTTTTGTATTTCTGCATGTAGGCTTGTGTATGTGTAGATTATAGTGTGCGCGTGTGTGTGTGTGTGTGTGTGTCCCTGCTTGGCGGCAATGAAGCAAATGCCTGCGTGACTGCATCTGAGCATTTAAGTGCCTAAGTGTGATCTTTCCCACTTTTCTCCATTAGGGTCACTACGTTAATGGGATCTGCCGAAGCCCCCTGCCCCTGTTTTCATAGCCCTGAGCCTGGTAGGGTGGAGGGGGCCGGGGGAGGGTGGTGGCGACTAGCAAAGCTGGACATTAACTCAGACGGATTAAATGGGATTAGTGTTGTCACTGAGACAGATGTGATCTTTGCAGAAACAGCTTTGTTTTCTAGCCGTGCTCGGTTTTGCCGCGGTACAACACTGACCCCTGCTGCATCATGCTGCCATTGCAGCCACGTATAGGAATAGGTGCCGCCGTTAACCCTTTGGAAGACTGCATTGCATCGTCCATTGGGGGTCACTGTTCCCATTTGAAAAAGAAGATAGGAGGCCTCTGCTTCTCCCCTTCTGCCATTTTGATTGCCTAATGTAAAAGCATATCAGGGGGTTGTAATTTTGAGCCCAGGCGGTGGATTGTTTTGCAGGTTCCATCAAAGTTTCGTGCAGTGTCTTGTAATGTCTGCTTAATGCGGCTTTGAAAATATTGCAATGAAAACAGCATTGTCCAATAATGAAGTGTCGTTACCGAGGCTCGTGTGTGGCTCGTAAATGCAAGACTGTCGCTCATTACAGCAGCAAGTAGCACTGCTAAACAAGGTCAAATGAAACCACATCAGTCGCAAATCTCCTTGCGTCAAGCACGTCCTACAATTAGCACCACCGATGTACGGAGTAGCAGAAATGTTCACACTCAAAACGAGGCTCAGTATGTTTTAATGGGTTGTGATTTAAGGGATATTGTTCAGACTTATGTGCCTTCAAGCGAGCAGCATATGTTTGGTTCCTTTTTGCGTCTTTTAAAGGCCATTCACACAGTAGCAATTGAACCAAGGGCTATAATTGTGTTTTCATGTACTATAGATCCTGTCATTAGGCCCCTGGGTCTGCAGGCAGTTATATGATGACAGCTGACAAGAGGGTGCGGCTCCTTTGAGGAAGGGGGGGGGGGGACCACACGCACAAAAGCCACAATTACTTCCTGGACGGTCCCCAGAGCTCGGTGGTTGGAGTGTGTATGTAAAATGATGTGGGAGAGGCCATTTGCAAAACAAAGAAAGGGGAGGTGGGTGGGTGAGAATGATTGCTTTTGCACGATAGAGCATGTATACCCTGAGGCGGGGGGGGTAAAGTGGCAGACTGGGGGTTGACACTCCCCCTAGCAATCCTTGAGGAGCAGGCTCCAGATGGAGGTGTGATGTTCTTGTGGTTGACCCCTCGGAGGGAAGAGGGTCAGGGTTTGTTCCCCCCAGCCCTGAGGGGAGGAGATGGCCCAAGGGGTGGAACTCATGCATATGGGCATGAAGTGTCCAGTATGTTCAGTCTGAAGTCAGCGGGGCAGAAATACTGTTTTACAAGTTTGAGTTAGAATGTGATGCTGAGAACTATCAGTTTGTGTAATATATATTCTTATGGAATCTTAACAGCAAAGTTTAGTATTGACTTTAAGCATGTGGGAGCAGGTGTCAATTTGTCAAACACTTGATTATTCATTTGGAAATTAAACTTTTGTTCGGTAGACTTCCTTTAAGGACCAAATGACTCACACTGTGACTCAAAAGTCTTTCAAAAATGATTTGAAGCGCTTGCATTATTAGACCACCGCACATTGCAGAACATCAGGGAATAATTGGAACACGTGACGTGATTGAAGTCAAAGGCCAGGCTCGAGCCGTGACACTCAGTTGTAGACATAACAACATCACCAATTAGCAGTGAGTCGCTGCAGTGCTGATTGGATAATATCTTAGTGGTGCAGTGAGCTGTGAGAATGTTTTGCAGGGTCACAAAGCTGAATTAGCCTGGTCGCGTTCAGTTTAATTAATGACCCGATAGTGGTAGTATAATTGCTCTTCAAAGCGGGGTCCCCTCTGACACTGATGGAGAGCAGCTCCGTACATAGCAGGCTAGCTTCAAATGCCCAGGTCAGCTCCCGCAGGTCTCGCCTTTGCCAGCTCCCCCTTCCCCCCCACAGCCCCCCAAACCACCAGCCCCCAGCCTCCTCCGCTCCCATAGCCACACATGGATAGATATGACTTGTACTGGTGAGCATGAAATATTCAGCAGCAATTTCCTCCGCGTTTGAAATAATACCTTGAAATGTTAATGCGCTCCCACTGCTTGTTTTAAGTGGAAGGCATCCTGAGGTGGCTGTGTTTGGACTGGGCCGGTGCGGGGGAGGGTGGGGGGGTTGGAGGGTGGGGGGACCTCTGTGCTTTAACTGCTGTTGGCGTGAAACTAATATGCTGCACTGGAGAATTGCCACAGCCGGGCACTTGGGTCAAGAGGAGAACGCTATTCTTAGTAGCAGTACCTCGACCTCCCCAACACTTGTAGACAGACATGCTGAAAAATCTTCACATCACTTGCACAGACCTACAAATGCATATAGACACATATGGAAAGGTATGGATGCACACATGGACACATAAAAGCCGTGTACACACGTCACCTCTGACATTGATTTTCGTTAGATTCACAGTGGTTGGCATGTTGACAGGTTCACCAGCGTCCTTGGTTCTAAATGTGTCTATTACCGGAGGATTACACAAGCCCAGGTTTTATACACTGACAGGCCATGATCTGATATCCGCTGCCATTAGCCGGGCCTCACCCACTAGGTGCCTCTTCAGCCTGATCCTGCCAGAGACATTGCGATGCTATCGGGCTCAGTGATGCCTCCATCAACTGATACACCCCCGTGGATTAGGAGGGGACTTGCCACCGGCTGTTCTGTGGTGAGGAAGCATCGCGGTGTGTCTGCAGAAGCTGACACGGCTCAGTAAAAATGCTAATGCTGTGAGCTAAAAAAAAAAAAAAGTCCAGGTAGTGAAGTTTGCATATCAGGCAAATCGAGATTGTTGCCTTCTTATTTGTTGGCTGGAAGCACATACAGAAATACGGAAACACACACACTCCTGTTCAGATTTTCTTTCCGCTCACAGTCAGATGCAGTGAGCCTTGCAGGGGAACGCACACTTGGTTGCACAGGTCCTCCATGCGCTTGTGCCCTTCAGACCTGACAGGAAGGCATTAAATATTAGTGGCGTTTTACGGCGGGTTTGTAACATGGTTATTCCAGTCACTGGGCTTGCCTGTCCAGTGTCTGTGTCCACTGTGGGGCCTTGGTTTGACAAAGCTGGGACAAAAGGTTATGGCTAGAGGGAGGCCAACAGGCCTCTGAGCCTTGGACTGTGAATACACACACAAACACATGCACACACACACGCACACACACACACACACGTGCAAGCAAGCATACACATAAGGTTGAAATGCATGACTGGGCACATGAAATTTCACACAGACTTGCTACAGAAATGCCTGCACGTGCCTGTGCAGCAGTTATGGCACATGGGACATATGCATACAGCTACTGCTTACGTTAGCCCACATGCTGTGAACAGGCAAAAGCACATGTCACACATGTAACACACAGGATGTACCGGAAGTGAGGCCAAAAACAACATCTCTGCAGTAAAGTGCAGTGCAAAACAGCTTTGCAACAGTCCTATTTTTTTTAACCTGGGTAGTTTTTTTTAAAGTAGTTTGTCATGCTGTATATGCTTGTACTGTATTAAAGAGTGTTTCATTAATTGTCACCACTAAAGGAGATGGAAAGACAATAAATTTAGTGGGTTATAGTTCAGTAAGACTACAGTATTCCATTGTGATAATTAAACTGCAGGATAGTGGTGTGTAGTGTTTATTTACTATGACAGTAATTGGGGTAAGACTAAGGGTACAGATTTTCAACAATCACCTTGACTGATAGTAAACCTTATTAACAACCAGTAGTTGAGTGGTTGGTAAAATTAAAACAAATGGAGTGGACACAATGCTTTTTCCTATCCTTATGTTCACTCTATAATGAGAGTTTATTTGAATATTTTGTAAAGCAAACACCAGGTTACTGGAATTTGAAATTAATAACACAAAATAACTAATTTTTGTCACAATGCAATGATTGGCCTGACACAAGCCAAAGCAAAGACCTACTGCTGAGAATGAAGTTTTTCACCTTGTTAACATGCCCGTATGCTATATAACAGAATTACTCCAATATTTCAACTTAACATTGTGTAGCATAGAGAAATTTTACACTGTCTGAGTAGAGTCTTATGTGAGCTGAGTGTTTGAACTGCTCTAAATCATGAAAGGGTGACTGGAGGAAGAGCAGCGACTTTATTGATCTGCACATTCTAGAAGAAGCAATAGTGTCCAGTTTCACCTAAGGAATTTTAAGACATGAAAGGAAAATTTTCTGTGGAAAAACTTTCTTAATATGCAACTCTGACATACAAAGCAGAGTTTTTAGCAATTGAATGAATGACTGGAGAGGGATTTAAATTGCTGCACAGCTCTCAGGCTTCTTTTGAAGATGTAAATTAGATCAGACAAGATGTGTTGGACACATCTAACAAATAAAGTCTGACTCATTTCTCTTTTCAACAACAGGGCTGTAGTCCTTAAATAATCTTAAGTAACGTGTAACATGATGAAATCCAACTTGAGTCATGATGGTATTATATAAAATAATATGCACATCTCATTTACATGCTGGCAGTGACTTGTAGTGATGGGAGTCACTGTAGCTAATGCTAGTCCAGCTGCTGATAACAGCTGCTCAGCTGGAGCAGATATCCATAAAAAATGGTCACACCAAATTTATCAATCCAGGAAATCTTTCATTACTTACTGCTAATGTATACTCAAAGTAGGGGAGTGTCATTGATAAAATTAATGAATTTTTAATGCATGTAGTTGAGCTAGCAGGTCCTGGAAATTAGCAGTGCAGCTACAGTGTGACTTTTTACTTCCTTAGACAGCAGGAAGTTTAATTTTACAATTTGTGCAGGCCTCACAGATGGTCAACAAACATCCTTAACTCCATCTCATTAAATAGTAAGCGTCTAGTGGCCCAACTGGATACTGCATCAATTCTACATGACATTTTGCATCACATGTCCCTGATTTTCTGCATCAGTGGTAAGTATAATTTAAACCGATTAATAAGTAGTCAGTAACATCTTAAGTTAAGATTTACCAGATGACTATAGGATTATTTAACATCAGTCAGGCA
The DNA here is from genome assembly GCF_022539595.1 of Amphiprion ocellaris. NCBI lineage: Eukaryota > Metazoa > Chordata > Actinopteri > Pomacentridae > Amphiprion > Amphiprion ocellaris. The sequence continues at coordinate 15,041,284 of NC_072771.1, read as the reverse complement.
CTATTGGTGTGTTGTTGCCTTTTCTATGTCAGCTACTCAGAGAATCCAGGCCAGGCCAGGTCCTGGCATGTTTGTCTAGAGAGTTTAGAAAGCTGAGCACTGCCACCTTTAGTCTGTATCGCAAGTTTCTCAATTAACACCAACAATGGAGCAAGAGGTGACAGTACAGACAGGGGCAGCTGGGATATTAGTTTGCTATTCAGCGAGGATCCTTTGCATGTCTTGCCACATGACAACCTCGCTGACACGTCTGGCCTTTGGGTGGCGCAGAGGGGTTTGTCGCAGCAAATGACAGTGACCTCCCCAGTGCCCCGCTCCCCCACCATCCCCTGGTGGAATTGATTAGGCATAATTGGAGGGAGTCAGAAGCTGAGGCAAGTGGCACTAAATAAATTTGGGTAGTGTTAATTGCAGATTCCACTGTGTCTGTGTGTGGCAGTGTGAGGGGTAGAGAAACACTTAGCCACTGGCTGACAATGGAGGATTAATTGGTCTCCCCCAATGAACATAATTAGACTGATTGGTGGGAGAGATAAAGCAAAGGTTTTATGAGTGCAGCAGCACTGTCAGCACTAAGAATATCATCCCTCCTCCTCCTGCTTTCCAATTCCCCTTCTGTGCCTTAGTCCCCTGTACAAAGTTAATGCTCCTTATTCCTCTTTTAGCTGTAAGGGAGTTGAAATCCCTGCACACAGGGTAGGAGTAGATCACAGGTTCACGGTTACTGAGCCTTACAGTGATAACATCTCTTTAGGGGAACACTGCAATCTTCTGTTCCAGCTACAGTGCAGCCGATGTATCCATGTTCTTTGATTACATTAGTTACTGAGCTTTTACCGGTCATAAATACAAAGAGCAAGAGGATCCTCTGCCTGATGGGGGAGCTACCACGCATTTAAATGTTGGGAGGGATTCTTGTCCGCCGTCCAGACCATGTGAATCCAATTGTAGCCGGGGTTCATTCCTGCTCCAAGTGGAAATGATTTGGGAGCCCCAGAGCATTACTCAGGCTTGGCCAAGACAATCGGCAGCAACAACAGCAGTGACTTGTGGGACTCAGGGCCCCATCACCACCCCAGAAATCCAGTGAACAAGAGCTGGGCTGCACAGAGCTCCGACAGAGCCCTCTTGGATGGTGCCCAGGTCTCAAACAGAGAGGAGGCCTCCGCAGACTGCTTCAAAGGGGAGGGCGGAGAGAGAAGAACAATACATTTGACAAGATTCATCAGCAGAGGTTAACCACAAACGGCTGCATGCTAGCTGCTACTATAAATATGACATGAGAAGATAAGATGAATAACAGCAAATGGAGGAATCAAAGAAGGTGTCAGAGGCTTTCAGAATTTATGCCTCGCACTCCACGGGATCATGGTTTGACAAGGCGGGTGTTGGGTTTCTTGGAGAGAAAAAAAAGATGAAAGATGGTCTTGAAAGTGAGAGACAGTCTTAATTCTTTCATTAATTGGCTAGAATTTAAAACATAGGTTGACTGTTTGAAGTGAAGTCTGTGCAGTAAAGACCCTAAACAATGTTAGGTGAGATTATTTCCATATTGTGCTTTTAAAAAAGGGTGAAGCTGCCATGGGTTCTTTACATTTACATGTATTGATTTCACCCACTGCCATTTTTAATATATTACATTAGACTGCACATTTTGTATTTTGATCCTGCCTTTTCTGTTTAACTATCTATCTTCTACAGTTCGACATTCATTAAATCATCATTGATTTACCCATCTTTCTTTGTGGCTGATACATTTTATCTCTGCTTGAGCATAATGCTAAATCTAATTAACAGATAAATATTTTCATGGCTGTATCCATCATTTTCCACCCTGTTCGATTAAGTCACGCGTCTAACCTCCCTTTTCCGCCCAAGAGGTAAAGCAGCACAGTGAAAACTGACCTTTCTTGTTAAAAACATCGTCTGAAATCTTCAAAGAACTGGAAACAGCTGCACAAATGTTGTTTCCATGGACACCTGTCATGTTTCTGCCTAGCTCTGAATGAGAAAACAATGTTGGGTTTCTGACCTGAACCAAAGACTGAAAAAGTCAGCAAGCTTTCCTGACTGACAAGCAGGCAGCCTGGGGGGTTGGCTGAGCTGAGCAGGGCTGCCAAGGGCTGGGGGTTGAAGACCTTGACTCCTGCACCCGTGGTGTGATGGAGAGACTTGGCCTTCCAGCAAAAAAGAGACGGAGGCTTCTGCTCAAAGCCGAGGTACCTCAGGGAGACATTTTGATGCATGATGGGTGGAATAAAATAAAATAAAATGGGATCAACCCTAGCAGCAGCAGTTATTGGTGGAGGGGAGGCGTTTGCTGTAGCCCTCTGGCAACACTCAACCTAAGGCTAGCTTTGCCTTCTATCTTCAATGTTTTACTATATGGAACTCCCACTGGTGCCCTGAGAGAAAACGGCCTGTTTTAAGATGTTCAGAAGAAATACTAGCACATCGACATATCCGTTTTAACTCAGCTGGGCATAAAATAGGGAAGTGGCTCCCTTTTGAGGAGAACTCACTGACCTTGGCAGGAACTCTGAAAGAATACAGCCAGATTTTTGGCTTTAGTGTTTCCTTTTGTGGCTTATTTTTACCATGCATGTTGGAGGGGGGCGGGGTTTGGTCACTGACTTCATCATATCATAAAATTATTAGAAAAACACTAGGTCATTTGCTCAGCGTGCTTATGCCATCAATTGTTAGTCTTGCAGACTGCTTCTTTTCTGTTTTCTGCTTTATTTTAATCCATTGCTTTCGGTAGTTTGCTATGAACGCCAGATTCTGTAATGAATGAGTGCGCTATGACAAACTGTTTCTCTCATAGATACTTTATGAACTTGCTGGCTAATAGAGGGAACTTCATTGTTGCATCAGTTCCAACTGAGCCCTGTATCCTCCATGATAGATTGTTGCTCCCTTTGCGGCTCTTTCTACCAGAGTAGAGAGGCGGGGAAACAAAGGAGAGGTGGTGAGCCGACACGTTCACAAGAGAAGGCCATCTCATCGTTTTGTCTCACAAGTTGTTTTACCTTGGCCGCCGGGTGGCTCCCACCTGGCCCCACTGGGGTTGTGACTGCAGAGGGTTGGCCAAGAAGTCATGGCCACAGATTAACTCTGCTATTTATGGCCCGAGCCCGTCTAACTGCTGCCCCAGAGATGGGAAATATTGCTCACTTAGCAGGATTACTGGGTGCCGTAATGCCCCAAAGGCCTGCTTTATGGCAGGTCATAAATGTTCCCAGGGAGAGGCAGCGAGAGTCGGATTGATTAGCGCTCCGGAGGAAAGTCGATCTGTTACCCACGCCCCACTGGGGAACGCTGTGATGGATGTTTCCGGGAGGTGGAGAGAGGCACTGAAAGGGAGGGGAGGGCACTTTGCTGTGCACAACGCCAGTCTTAGACATCCCCACAGTGACACAAGATGGAGGGTTCCTACTGCTTGCAGGGCCACGGGAGGTTGTCAGGCAGTCACAGAGCTATAGCCACTCAATGCAGCGGCCCTTTGCCATCCCACTGGCAGACAAATGGAGAGGCGACCTTGCCACATGCTGCCATTTACCAACGTCCCCCTTGACACCTTGCGTCCCCCAGACATCTGTCATTTCAAAAGATAGACCCCACCTGCACCCCACACCCCCTCTGGGGCATTCATTTGCTGCAGTAGAAGGTCTGATATACAAGCTACAGTGAGCCCTTTTTACCTTCACTGGATGTCACTACTGTTTTAATTCAGATTATATTAATAGTGTAGCAAACTGGATATCCTTAATATATGGCCCAGTGAGAGGATCACCTCTGATCCTGACAGTGTTGGCAGTGAATATATAGGTACAGATTCATCTTGGTCACATAAAATAATACAAATTTAAAGCATAAAAGAATTAAATTGACTTCTTATGGTACATGTTGGTATTCATCTATGTCACATCCTCAGTTCTGGAAGTGAGGACACTAATTCCTTTTAAGAAACCAACTTTGTTCATTTTGCTGGATGAGGATATGTTCGAGGACATCTGCCCAGCAGATGACCATCATCATCCTTTCAGGCGCTGCCGCTTTTCCAGGTTTAGAAAGGTATTTACTGCCATGAAAGCACTAGAAGCATCATAGCGACAGTGTCGTCCTCATCTTCATTCACAGAGGGTTCCGTAAGACTAATATGTGTGTGTATAGTACAGTTCTCCTTCAATTTCAGCCCTTTGTGTACGATAATGGAATGGACAAACAATTAGAAACACTTTTTAATATAACGTAGTCCAGTGTAATACAACCTATTTTGGTTTTAATGATTAACAGAAAGTAGAATTATCACCTTTCGGATGCTGCCAACAAAATTTAATATGTGTAGGCTTCATTAAAGTAGAATTTATAGTTGAGCTGTAATTTTTAGTGGATTGAACAGTCTTGCACATGTGTTGTTAAACCTTCCTATTTCCTTGCGTAGGCAATGGTGCTGCATTAAATGTTGCATTTGATTGTAGCTCAGTCCACCTTTAAAGAATGTTTTTTTAAAATATGAGCTGTGATGGTTAGTATAAATGGTATATTACTTTCTTTTTGGCATTATTTGCTCATTTGTAAAAATAAGCATTACGATTTACTGTCATCCATAAATTAATTTGAGAGTTTAGCATCTAACAGCTCCGTTAACACAGCATCTGTAACAACTCGGTGCCAGAGGCAATAAATACTACAAAAATAACAGCATGAAAGCTAAGTGGTAGGACATAATGTACCAGCGCTCTCTCCCCAGGTAGTACTGATTCCTTTCAACATGGTGCTATGCTCGCTACACCTCTCACCTCATCCTTCTGGCTCCCTGCTGTTCTTCAGTCTCCCTGACATGCCTACACAGTTGGACTGCAGCTGCCCTTATACAGGCCTTTCACTGGCTTAGATATTTGCCAGATGCCTGACTTGGGATATTGGCTGCATCTGTGTGTGTGCTTTTGATGTATGAGATTTGCAAGTGTTTATTTATGTGCAAATGGTCATAATGTGCACATTTGCACATGCATGTACTGTATGTACTTAAACAAATCAATATGCAAATGATCATGCATATGTGTAAAGTACAAGAGAGTGTGCTGCAGCATCGGCAACCATTTCTCATTTTATTAGGCACGGAGGTACACAGCACGATGAAAGGGATCATCAAAATGACCTAACTGCTGATGGAGCGCTGCTCTTGTAATTTATGTGTGCCTTTGTCTGCTGTTTCAACTTATGTGAAAGTGTGTTAGGTTATTTAGGAGACCGGAAGCTCTGGGGAGCCTGCCTTTCATTCTAATACAAAGTCCCTATGACGTATATCTGCTGTAGGATTACTAAAGGAACCACATCAGCAGGTGTTTTCATTTTGTTTCAAACTGTGCTCATTTGCCGGCTTTTGTCCATGCAAAATTGGTTGAGTCCTCTTCTGTATTGGACTAAACTCACATTTACCTACATACATTAATACATTACCTGTACGAGGAAGATCGTCATTTTATGGCTCTTTGCTTCATAACGTTTCGTCTTCCTTTGTCTGTGTAACTGACAATCCAAGCTTGTGTTTTTGCCACCATGCTGGGAAGGAGTTGCTTTTCTTGTTTAACATGTTAATTCACAAGAGAGGAAAAAATGCCTGTCACCCAGATAAAGCTGATTACAACGCTTATCAGATACATGCAGATAATTATGGTCGTAATGCAAATGGAACAGCAGTCAAGATAACACGAAGCCTCTCCACCATCAAAAAGCATAGCAGGTGATGAAAAGATAGCGGATGATAGAACAAATACCCGGCAACTGTTTTTGGTAAGACAAAGCAAGCATGTCATGAGTTTACAAAGCATGCCACATACCAGAAATAGATGGTCAATAAGCATGGAAATCCCCTGAGTGTCTGCCGCTATATCTGAATGCATCTGGACTTTTTGTAGAATGATAAGCAACTATGAAGGTTTTTATTTTCTCATTTTCATAGTCTCTGGCAACTGGTTTGAGTTTATTTATGCATAGTGAAAGGTTTACTCAACCTTGTTTGTTTTTCTGGTAACTGTTGACTCAGCATTGGTAGTACTGTAGAACAGGGCTCTTGGATGGCAGCTATAAGCCTACAGAAGCCTCTGTAAGCTTCTAAAAGCCTCCTTCTCCTCGGCTTACAGGTATGATGTATCCTTTCTTAGCGTTCCACTGTTGTTAGTCTTATCTTATGGAGTACAATGGGCCGGCCCCATGCTATCACTCATCACATACCACACCACGAGGTCAGCCTAGGCACAGATAGGAATAGATTATTAAACTAAGAACAGATGACATTAAATGGGTGTTTATTTGATGTCCTATTTGGAAAAAGTTCTCCTTATTTGCAGTTAGCCACCAAAGCTACAGTCATTATTTCATACTTTGATGGGTTGGATTGGATTTATTCAGCTATCGTATCTTAAAGCTATTGATTTAAGATACGAATACGATAGCTTCAGAAATTATGTTTATTTTTGTGTTTGTCTGCATTTGCACTGGACTTGGACACCTCCTACATAACACCATTTGCATGATCTAACATGGAGGAAAACCTGTACAAACCAGATGAGATAGGGCCGCAGTCCGTCAAACCAAGCTCCGTGGGATCATACCAGACTAAGCCAGATCAAACCAGGCAAGAACAGACTAGACTGTGTTTAGTAAGGCTATTGTTTTTTATGACGTCAGATGTTCATGGTGGTTACACCAGCAGAAGCCTGTCACATAGATCAAGATAAAGGGAAGCATTTATCAAAGTTCATGCCGCAATCTTACACAAAACTAAGATAAAACTCTCACGTCCGTTCAGCTTGCAACCTGTTTGGTAGGTTCACAAGAGCAAATCCAGTGTTCCAAATTAAACAAACAGTGCTGAGAAAGTACATCTAGTCTCTGAGTCACTCTGCATCATCCCGGATGTCAGCTGAATAGACTGACATGGCCATTTGCATAGTTTATTTTACTTGTGTTACTCACTTGCTCAGTTCTGCTGCTGTTTATCACTACTCCTCTACACTATACACACAGTTCCCCTGTCAAGAAAATAGGGTCAGTTTTAGTTACCACCTGGCAAATATGAAGGTTTAAGGACACTGTAAAGAACGTATGTTTAAATCAATTGGCAGCCAAAGTTTAAATCTGTTTTACTGTGCAAATGTCTGTTTTATAATCATGTAATTGTAATATCACTGACTGTTGAAAGACAGTTTAATAAGATACATTCCACAATATGCACAATATTCACAGGAATTAGAAATTAGAATTAAATGACTGACTTGACCAAGTAATGAAATTTTTGCAAACTCAGATTTTACACCAAGCTGTCAAACAGGCAAGTTATAACAAAGCACCTAATAATCACACAGTATCATATGAACACATGTATTCAGCTATATATCATGGTAGAACACTTGTATTGCTGTTTTATGCCCCATCCAGGGGACACAACTTGAACAAAGCCCATTTTTCCCAAATCCCAAAGCAGCCATAGACAGACTACTGAGATTTAACAACTGAGTCACTTATTTACAATGTGTTTTGGAGCAGATGGGGCAAAGAATTGACTTCAAGGTGGGCAAAGGCTAAAATACCAAACAAACACATTTATCAAGTAAGGTATAATAAACAGAACCTAACAAAATCAAATAAATAAATTACAACAGAATAAAACACCGCCACTAAAATAAACAGGTGAAAGCAGATCAGCTGAAATGGCAGATTGCCCCTTCACACTCCTGGAGAACAAAAACCACCAGCATGGCAAAGATCCCATGAACCACAAGGCTCGCTTTTGCAACAGAAACACATTTGGCTAGTTGGGAGGAGAGAGATGAGTTCTGAGCACACAAAGAGCCGCTGCCATCTTGAAGTATTTTTGTTGCATGTGGATGCAGTGAGGCAGCGTTTTACAGGAACAGCTTTCTTCCTCTGATGCTGCAAAGCACTCGGCTTTGCAGAATGGTGAATTCATGGTTTAACTACTTCTGACAAGAAATGAATACTTAAGTATCAAATTCATGTATTAAATCACGGGTTTAATGTACCTTAGCCAAGCCTTTTTTTTTTTCTTTTTTTCTTTTTCTTTTGCCGTGTTCCCAGTGAGGGATAACACTAGCAAATCAGTTGGGAAAGACAAAGCCAACAAGCATTAAGTAGTGAAGTCAGGGCCTGGTGTATACTGGACACTGACTTCCGTTCTCCATTAGATACCATAGAGGGAGATCTCTTGACATTTTGCCCCTCATCGCGGTGTTATTGCTGCTAAGCGGGCCTTGATGTGCCATCGATCTGACCCAGACGACCAGGCATTCACATCCCTGTAAAAACACACTGGGGATGGAGATGTAGAGCAATGCGCCATGTTGTGTTTGCTTTGTGAGCTCCCTAAGGCCTGGCCTCCCAGCTCCATTTATCAGGAGTGTTTGCACAAGGGGGTAATTTGTAATATTCGCTCAGGGCTTTAGAGATAGAGCACTGGGACAAAGGGTAGAGAGGATACCAGCAGCTTGTTTTCATTGATCCAAACTGTAGTGGAAGTTTTATTTTGGAGCATTATTCCATTTGGTTTGTTTACGCTCATCCTGCCAAGTTACGAGAAGTTATGTGGACTCACAAATGACTTGACACAGATTTAGACTAAATGTACTTGTACAGATGTTTGGAATACTCTGCTAAAAGTTTACGTTTAGACTGAAATATTTACTGAATGCAGTTGGTAACGTGCTACTTTACAGAGGATAGTGGCAGTCATCATCTTGAACACACAGCCCTTTTAAAACATGCAAAACCCCCCATTTATGCTTCTCCAGTCTAAAATACTTCTTTAACATCAGGAAAAACAATAATTCCATTTCACAATGCCTCCTCATAGCTCCGATCCTCCACCATTAGTCGCATCTTTTACTACTTTTGGTAAAGCAATAATAATTGGGATCATCTAAGTTGTGTGTTGGTAAAGAGTACACATTGTATTAATGAGTAAATAAGGAATACAAGACACAACATCAAACTGTACACCACTGAAAACAGAGGTTTAGCTTGGAACATACAGCTCTCCACTCTGCTAGCTAAAGGATGTTTGAGATGGTATATAGCACTGAATGAACTTGGAGAAGATTGGCCCTACATTTCCATTTAGGACTTTACACTGTGGGACCTGTGAGTGAATGCAGACATTTGCCCTTGAAGTAAGAACACTGCTGCAAAGAGGTCAGAGAAGATGAATGCAGACATTGCACATGGCCTGCAAGATACTCTACGGTGTCACTTCTCTTTGGAGTCCAATTCAGTCTAATCTGAGCTGTATTCAGAGGCCTATTCACAGACACTGCAGAGTAGTATACTGTACCATGCTGTAAACACAATGCACAAACATGTGTTTCTTGACCTCCACAGTGTAGGGTTTTCAGACTATTTACATCCGCAACACTGCTGCTCTTCAGTACAAATCGGAGGTGAACATGCCTCATTAGGTCTAACTTTTTCATTTTGCACCATTTCCTCTCTGACATAAAAGTCTTTGTAGGTTTCAAGCGTGTCAGATCTGTATCTAGACCACTCAGTCTCGTGGATAGTTTGCATTGTTCAAAAGCAGAATGTATGTGAAGCTTAGGTCGCTAAGTGTTTTATATCTGTGCATTGCCTCAGCAATTCACACACACTGCCAAATAGACTGCATATTGATTCTTTATGATTTGAAAAGTACTTGGTATAGATATAACACAAGGCCACTGTGGTGGAATATATCAAAATTTTATTATGGAAATACCCATACATGTCAGTATTTAAGTCAGATTATCTGCCTTTTACTCACAACATCCACTGCTGAAAGGCTGAAGCACACAGTTTTGCTGCACCCCAACCTTGACAGGTAAACATACATCTACAGTTGTCATACAGATGTATCTACAGTGAAAATACTGACATTGGTATTGCTAAGAAAAACACAACTGCTGCCATTTATGGGCCCATATAGCGTCCTGGAAAATAGTCTTGTGGCGTTTTGATCGCCGTAATATGTTGCAATCAAAGTAACTTCACTCAATAGTGAAATGCAAGGCAGACGTGGTCTCTGGCCTTGCAGCTGCTGCAATATAAAAGGATGGAGCGAATGAAAGAGAGTGGAGGATAAAAAAGCCTTTCCATCCGTGGAAGGTCAAGTAGATAGGCAGTTTTACTATATCTCTGTGACAATGGTTCTAGCAGAGATTCACTGAACAGCAGTGTGATAGAAATCACAGAAAGGTAATGGTGGAGGTAGAGGAATAGTGGGGTCTTGTGGGAGCAGTTTTTCTCACACTACTGCTGCACTATAGATTTATGTGATTTGAGCCCACCGTCTCCCTCCCTTTGATGAAATTCAATAGCTAGACTTATGGTAAAGTGGTTCTAAGCTTCAAGATGATTGCTGACCGTCTCCAAAGGTGGACACAACTAAACAGTCAAAAAGTGCACGCATCTGTGTCAAAACATTTGAAAACAAAATGGTACACCACAACTGATTTATCCTTAGAAAAACATCTGAGCACACACTACAGTTGTGTGCTTCTAAAAGCATTTGCGTCATTAAAATTTCTTAAGAATGCCCCGAGGCATCTTATTACGTAAACCATCATTACTGGGCTTTTTGTAAGTGATATCCATAATCATCCATTAGCTGTGACCAATAGGAGTATTAGTCCTGTGGTTTGGCCATGCTGCAGCATAGCGTTAAGCAACAATTCAGGATTAGGACTCTCTGGCCGAGGGTTTGCTTGATTGTTGACATAGCACAGTCCAGGTAAATGTCAAGCAGAATGAGACTTCCAAGTCTGTAGCTCACTCCTTCGCTCCATCCATTCCCCTCATCACTGCTTTAGTATTGATCTGAGGCCAAATGTGGTCTCTTGTAGATAGAGGCTTGGGTGTCTGGCAGATGAGGTTAGCTGTGATTTGAATAAAAGGCAATTCTTGTTCAAACAGCCCCAGAAAAGCCCTGTGGTAGATCGGTCATACTCCTGCATCTGCATCTGATTCACAAATGTCCAAACATAAATCACCATACCTACATGGTAGACTGTGTTTCTTGAGATGTTTGTTTTGGTCCAAAAATAGTCCCATTTGGATTCCAGGATCTTATTTGTTCTACCTGTACTCCCAATCTCCATGTTCTTGTTGTTCTTTTTCTGTCTAACTAGAGGCATGCAATTGACTTTCAATAAAAAGTTCAAGGAGTTTGGAATATCTGTTTAATTTAATGAGTTTATTTTGTTTATTTTTGGTGTCAGCATAGCAGTTAAAATGAAGTTACCACATCAGATTTACTGTGTCTCATTTATTTGCACAGAAATCCCAAATCAAAGCAAAGTTACTTAACCAAACAACTGTGTAGAAGTGGACAGAAACACAGGCGTTTCCTCCCTCAAAGAGTCAAATCATAAAATCAAAAGCAAGCTGAGGGACCAATGAAAAGCAGAACATGAATTAAATTCTGTACATGTAAAGGTAGCAAGTGCACAATCAAGTCAAAATATGGTAAAGTCATACCGTTGGATAATGTCAGATTGCATTGAAGCCAAATCAATGTTGTAACAAGGAAGACATCATTCACTAATTTTGTGTTTCAGGGTCTCATTTGTCAAATACAATGAATATGTGAGGTCAGCGTAAATATGAAGTTCCTCTCAGGCAAAACTTGAGGTTGTAGCTGCAAGTTTAATGCTGCAAGTTATTAAACTGATGCACAGATCGTCTGTGTTCCTTCTTTTATATGCATGGCAAATCTGCCTTCTGCTACCTCCCTACTTTTATGTTTTGACTCTTAAAGACCTTCATTAATAGTAACAGTGCAAGCGGACCAGACCTTTGTTGCCTTTCTCAGGAGCTCTGGTCATGCTGGTTGTTGTGGTTGTCTAGTTGACAGATCCTCCTCCACCATCCTCCAGGCCTGCCTCCAGCTCCTGGTCCGGGCTGAGTCTTTGAAGGCTAGCTGTTGAGATTCAGCAGACAGACGCCTCCTCTGGGGAGCTGACATCATTAGAGAGGAGAGCAGATCCCAGCTTCTCTTCAGCTTCAGTAAGGGAAGGAGAGAGATAAAGAAAGAGAGAGGGATTGAGAGAGGAGGAGTGGAGGGCGAGTTTAAGCAATGCAAGGTCAAGATCGCGGCACAATTACCCTGCCAGCATTGTGCCCTGGGAGGCCAAAGCCCCTGACTTCTCACCCAGCCAAGGTCAGCTGGGCTGCTCCTCAAGACAATTAGCCTCCCAATATTTTCCTGTCATTTCCTCATTCACTGCTCACCTCCCTCTCTCATCCCCAGCTACTTCTCCTCCTGCCCTGAGAGGTAGTTTGTGTGCTGACAGCTTGTGGCAGTCAGTTCCATGCTGTGGACACCGTCTTCTACAACTTTACATGTGTGCATTTCTGTGTATATATTACCGTTACATTGTGCCATCAAATAGGGTTGCAAAAGTCCAAACAAAGGCATTTGACAAGTACAGAAGCAATACACTATGTTTTCTTTGGCAATAAAAGTGGCAGAGTTTCAGTCTGGAAGCTGTAATATTCAGTGTTGGTGAACGAGGTTTTAGTTGGGGCCTTGGTGAGCACAGATAAACTCACAACAGTGAGACGGCTAGTTGTGAATATGGGTTCATTTTTGGTGTCTTTATGCCCTGAATGTAAGACTTGATGTCCATGGTGACATTTTAACCCGTGTTGTACTGAAAAAAAAGGTGATTAACAGTTCATGTTAACTGGTTGTACACTGGTTGATTTTGGTGTCCAGGACAAAAATGGATATCAAAATATTTTAAATAACCTTTCATTGTTGAAGTTTTTTGAAGTTCTTGCATTAAAGCATGCCAAGCAAGATCTTCAGGGCACTTTAAAAATGTATCTGTAGGAAAACAGACTATTTCTTAATGTTTTCTGCCAAATATTTGCAATGGTTCGATTTCATCTCTCTAAGAAATTAACAAAATCAAACAGACTGACATTGTAGAGATACACCAAGAGGAAAGGCACTACACTTTTCAGCATATGCTGTTATACATACTCTATGCACATACTGTTTATTTTCTCTGCAATTATAGCATCAGTAGTTACATTATTAAATTTCAATGGCGTAAATTAATTCAGCCGTGGCAGCACATTGTTAACCAAACAGCTGCTGGCATCACTATATTCCACAACAAGGAATGGTCTAAATGTGAGATTAAGTCACCGTTTAATTAAGTCATGTTACTTAAATGGTGTTAACACTCTACTCTTTAAAGTTACACAGATTTACATTTCGACTTTGTTTATCTCTTGGACTGTTCCATGCGTTCCCTGTCATGGGAGGATACAGGAAACGGCTTCATCCGAGGGGCCTTGCCAATTAGAATGCACAGCGAATCCCTCTGTAAGCTTATTAAATCACTATTATCCCTATTAACACAATGGACATGATCCTCTTCTTCCAAAGGCAACCTCATTTTATGTAGTGTACATCGCAACAAGCAGCGCCTGTCAGATCATCTAACGTCGTGAATATGCTCGCACGCACACACACACACAAGACACGCATAATTGTACGCAAGCACTCGCAGAAAGCGAGGCTCAAATCCCAGCACATGTCAGCGTTTTGAGGGATCATATAGATGCAAATGCAGCCATGTAATTGCACAAGCAGTAGATCCACGCTCTCAAGGCAGGATGCTGTCATGTCGACGGCTGATTCCATCTGCTTTTCATCGTTTCTTTTTTCATCCTTTCCAAGACCTGATTTCCATACCAACCCAGCGCTTTAGAATCCTCTCGTTTTATCTCCTCTCCGCCTCCCTTCTCCTCCTTCACCACCTCCTCCCCCGTCCTCCTGTTCGAACTCAACCTATTTCTTCAGGTCCAAGCAGAAGTGATGGAGCTGACAGCAAAGAGGCAGATGTCATAGCCAAACACCAGAATGACAGGGAGGAGGCCTCCTGCAAAGTCTCTGTTCTCCCCTTCCCTCCTCTCCTCTCATCTCCTCTCCTGAAGGTTCCGACTATCCTTGCCTCATGTCTCTCTATGTCTGACATGTACAAACTCTTTTCATGGATGTACATTGCAGTTTTGTAAGGAGAGACCCATCAATCCTTGAAACCTCTACCCCAAACCAGTCTCCTGTTGGTCTCTCCCCCAGTTTCCTTCTTTTTCAGAAGCTTCTCTGTCTTCTCATCGCCTCTTTTGACCTCCTATTATGTGCAGCAGCCTTAATATTTTTGCATGTCAGGTGCGCGAGCTGCATGCTTTCTGCATCTGGGCTTATAGGGATTTAAGACATTCCTTATGCAGGCCTGCATATAGATAGATAAAAGCCAGTGTGACGGCAGTGTGATGCGTTACCAATCTGCCAATTTGCTGCAAGTCAAAGGAGCGATGATCCTGTGCTTGGGAAAAACGACTTGGCTAGAGGGAAATCTGAGCAGTAGGGTATGCCAAGTTTTTTTTTTTTTTTTTTTAAATTGTGTTTATTCCTAGGATTGAGGTGGATATTGCATATGTAAACCACCTGATTTCCTTTTGTATTTGGTACAGAAATCTCCCCCCACCTCCCCCTTTCTACGTTTCATTCCACCATTTAGGAATGTGTCTGAAAATCAACAAAATGCCTTCTTTTCAGGTAATGCATCTTAATTTGAAGTTTAACATTTATATTAACTAATATTGTTATTCAATATTACATCTGTATCTCAATATCAGGCATTATAAAAAGGGCTATCCAGAGTTTTTCCTAATGAATCAATGAGTCTTTTATTTCATAGAAATCACTGCATTTTTCTGTTATTTCTGACCATTTGATAAATAAAAGTATATCTAATATGCTTGAGTAAATGAAACCCCAACTAGGAAGACAGGTTCAAAATATATTTATTTTTATTTTTGATCCTTATCAATATGGCACTTGTGATTTTCCTTAAAAGGTGCCAAAAATTCCTTAATGCAGGAAAGAAAAAAAAACATGAAAAATCTATTTTGGAATATTGTGACGTTAAATAGTGTTAGCAAACATACAAGATATCCACTAAAATATTTTTAGCTTGACATTTGTGTTGTGCAACAACAACAACATGGTGGGAAATTGGCAAAATGAAAGAAAATTGCTCAGAATAATGACAAAATGTAAAACTGTGTTCATCTACATACATGATTTTTGCATCTTTGTGTTTTATTTAACTTTGTTTTGCAAAGAAAAGCAGCTTGCAGGCTTCAAGAACGTGTAAATCTAACAATGGTAAATACAAAGATGCAAGTACTTGCTGCCACTTACCACCAGTCTGAATCATTTTGACCATCAAAATCTGCTGCAAAATTGTGTTTACAGACAGGTAAAACATTAAACAGCACCCATTTCAATAGCAGAAAAGACACAGGTGGAACTAATGCTATTAATGGTCTATTTGCTCCATTAAGTGCCACAGTAAACAATTCCTCTGCTCATCTATTTGTCAGTTTTGTTTACTGGTCTGAATAGTAGTCATTACAGCCTCCCAGGGAGGATAGTTTTGCTATAGACTGCCTTGTTGGCATTTATAGAGAGGAAAAGTTGCTCTTTTGGTGAGCATTACCTGGCTGCATATTAACATTCCACTGATCCATTAAGTGCAATGTAGAAACAAAAGGCTCCTGACAGCAGGAGTCAGTTCTTAACCTCCTGTAATGTATTGTAGCTATAAATGGGATGCATTTACATAAAGATACACATTGCGGCTACACAATTATTTTCATCAATATTGAGATCAAAGTGATTTTTCATGATTGTTCATTGATTTTAGAGAGAAAATACATTTGTTGTGCTTTCACATCATCACATGTTGTACTACATTTTTGCTCTTTTTCCCGAGAATTAAGTACATGCAAAATACATACAAAATTGCACCCAAAACACCTCACTTGCCAATCATCTGCTCAACAGACAGTCATTGATATTACAATAATACCTCACATGTTGGTGGCAGTAGAAGGTAGCTAGGTGGTTCTACACTATGAAGCTTCTAGTCTCCATTCAGTGCAGCGCAGAAGTAAAACAACTGTTAGACCAAAGATTACTTTGAAAAGAGTGAAAGAAGGCATTCTAATGTGAGATTTACCCAAATTGAAACTAAATGGGCTGTTTTCTATAAGCAGAACACACATTTTTAACGTCAGTATCACAGTTGACCACCTTCATTTTATTGTTAGAAGCCAAAATAGTGATCATAATTAACATTTGATTCATTGTGCAGCCTTGATACACGTATAGTTACATGCATAACCGTACATATACAGAAATATGTATATATTAAGTATATGTAAAGTTTTTTGCAAAATGCAGTCAGCCTTTATGATTTTTAAACTTACCAGAAGTTTGCATCTTATGATGAATCATGTGAAGTCGTGGTCTTTGCTTCTCTACTCTTAACAGCAACATCTACACCTACATCGTAGAAAGCATTCTTGATTTGCTGTGCAGACATAAAAGTTTTTTCATCACTATTCAAATGATTTCGCCGTCACTTATTCTCCCCAGTCTACTAGTTAAACATTAACTTACCATTCTTTGCTATTTTAGGCAGTTCTCCTGTGTACACAAACTTTTTTAGAATGAACCCAGCTACTGAATTTGGCAAAACAACAGCCTTTGATAGATTTTTGCATCATTATTATCTGCTTCATTCGTCACTCCTCATATTGACAGACAGCTCCACCTCAGTCTAAATGACATCTCTCAGCTCTCCATCAATTCTGAGCCACGTGTGAGCTTTGTTCTGCGTCAAATTTAGTTCATGAACTCAGCTGCCCAAGAAGCATTTAGTGGCCGAGCATCCAAATAGTTTTGAACCCCTGTAATTTGGGCACAATATGTTGAAGAGCTTTAGATCACTTGCAGCTCGTTCAATATGGATGTAAACCTATTTGAAGTAAAGCTCAGACCTACCACTTATTTTATTTCAGATCAAATGTGGTGCAGCACTGAGCCTGTCCAAATACTTATGGTCTGGAATGTATATTGTTACCTTCCAGCCAACACACACACACACACACACACACACACACACAGATAAATGCATATGCACCATACCACACATACATACACTTCAGCTCTTCTGCTTCCCCCCTCCCCTCCTTCATCTAACACATAACATTTCCTCCAAAATTTACTGGTACTCTGTGCTGTGCAGGCATGAGATAACGTCCCAGAAGTTTTCCAAGGGCAGGACGAGAGCTCAGACATCAGAGGGAAGCCGCGTCGAGCCGAAGCTGATTCATTACATGTGTTGCATCTGCCTCCTATTAAAAAGCCCAGAGCTCTCTGGCTGTCTCTCCTGGTCTCTCTCACTCACTCTGACTGCAAACTACCTCCTGACTCCTCGCCTAGACCTCATCACTCTCTCTCTTGAAAAATACATCTTTCTGTCTCTTTCCTCTAAACTTTGAGTTCCTTCTGATGACAGGCCTCAGCTCCTAAGTTTTGCGGATTAGCTGTAGCACCATAATATGAAGTTAAATCAGGATGAGAGTCTCCAAGGACCAGACAAATATTTTGGGAATAAATCTCTTTGTACAAGAAAGATCATGCTATGTAGTGTTTTTAAATGTGACCATTTGGTGCCTGAAATTTTACCCCATTTTCTTATTTTGTAGTCAGTTTAGCGTTAAATTTACACATTGTGTGCCCTATATTCTCTTAGCATGGTGTTTGGGTTTTTTTGGTCTTGTACACCCGGGCCATAAGATGAGGCAGTGGGTGAGTACCGTGGGTTTCATGGTCAGACAACACCCCCTAGTCTGGGCTTCATTCCTCACAGGATGAGTCTGTGTGCCCCGTTATCACCATTTAGCTATTGAAATTTAGTGATGTTAGGCTAGTTGACCTCAAAGCTGATTTTAATTGCGTTAACTAGATGTTAAATGTGTGTCAAGGTTAGATCATACATTTATCCTTTTCATTTTTATTCAATTATGTAAATTTATTTAATTTTATTTTTTTATTGTGGGGTTAGCATTACAAATGTGATCTGTATGTCTTCATGAATAAAGTGGCTAAATTAAAAGTAAAACTTTTTTTCTCCTGGTTATGAGTAGAAATAGGTTATTAAAATGTCCAATAGTTACTGGTATTGACTGAAATTTTTACACCATGATAAATTTTTTAAGTTTAATACGACTTTGGTTGATTTGCTTTTGGTTGTTTGTGTGTTCTTTTTTAATTTCCGACAGATAAGTCCCGGAAATAAATAACGTGATTGTCAGCAGGCAGCTGACATAGTGTTCACTTGTTGTCATAGTTACAGTGACGTCGTGCCGCTGTCTTGCTACAATACAGAAAACTTTAACAAATCTGTGGATCCAGACTATAAGCCGTATCACTGCCAAAGTTTAATCACTTGGTCCTTGTGTCATTTCTGACCTTCCCTGAAAATTTCATGTAAATATCTCAATCCGTTTTTGAGTAATGTTTCACACAGACAGACAGACAGACAGACAGACAGACAGACAGACAGACAAACCAACATCGATCGTCACATAACTCCGCTGCATGCCTTGGCAGAGTAACAAAGACATTTACACACAGTTTTGTGTTGGAGTTTGTTTTATTTTAAATTATCATTTTTACTGCAAATCTATCTCTGTTCCAAATATTGATTATCACACTCTTTGATTACTAATAATTGACTATCCAGTATCATCTCTGATAAAACAATATTTCCAACCCCCAATTTAGTTGTTTGTGGTATTATTATCACCTTAAAATCACCTCGGTGTTTGGCTCTAACAGCACATTCCTGGCATTTATTCTTAGCAAGCACTGCTTCTGTTGGCTGAAGTGTAAAATGCATCATATCCTTTTTGCCACTGAATGTTTCGACAATGGCAAATTCTCACCCAGGCAGAAAGCTGTCATTAACTGGCACAGTTCTATCATTTATTGGCCATATGGACCCCAGAAATATAGACCCCGAGGAGGAGTAGATGTTGCTGCCAAGATAGCAACTAATGGGAATTGAAATAAACAATAATTTAATCAGAAACAGGCAATCAGTTGGGTCTCTGTTGCCAACTGTTATCGTCACTATAATGACAGAAGCCTCAAGTGGAATGAGACACAAATGTGAGCTTACTGTAAAGGCTTTTACAATAAGCCTTTATTATCCATCTTTTTAGTGTCTGACATCAATAGTCGGCATAGTTTCTAGTCATTTCACTTATTAAGGATCTCTTGGTTTATTCTTGGCTTATAGGTGTCATAGGGTTTCAGCTGCTGGTGATCATTGGTGGATAGCTTCGCATCAGTAAGTGTTAAAGCAGCAACATGTTGATTAGAAAACATGATTTTACCCAGACATTCGCATTAAGGACACATTTCCTTACCTAACTGAAGAACATTGTCTAAAGTTGAACCAATTGGAAGTTTCAGACTGTCTTCAACTACATTTTTTTTAATCACTTGCTCATTTCCTTTTACCCCACAATCTCATCTTCAGTGTTTTAATTATGTCGCGGTGAATGATAGCTGGTTTTGAGGTGTGTGTCTTTGGTGGACTTGTTAAAAGGAGCCTTTTTGCGGCGCATACGTGAGCTTCAGCTGATAATTATTTCAGATTACATTAGAGGAAATTAAACATTTCTTAAAGAACGTGTGAGGGCGACAAAGTTATCAAGTGCAGACGCAGGGTGGGGGGGGTGTGTGTGTGTGTGTGTGTGTGTGTGAATGTTGCACTTCCAAAAATGTAATTTTTTTCTGACTGCTAATAAGATCATTTTCAAGTGTTAAGAAATAATTAATGGTGTTACAACAGTTAAACCGAACTTTTACAATTTTGTACATCAGTGGTACACGGTGCCCAAAGTAGTTGGTGGTAAAAAAAAAAAAAAAAAAAAAAGTGTGTAAATTATCAGAGCCAAAGTGACATTCCCTATCATTTATACAAACATGATGTGTGAAGTGTTTGAAACTGGGGTTGGGCTGATATTAGTGGAACCAGGTTTCTATTATCCGCTTGATGAATTTAAAGTTAATGACAATATCTGTATTTTAATTATTCTATGACCTACATATGGATTTGTTGAGGGTAATGTTTTGTTATGAGTTCAATCTCTGTGTGTAGTCAGACGTTTTGTCATTTCGACATCTGTCTGGACCGCTGATCTGTCCCACCGACACACTTTTATCAACTGATAAGAGTGTTTACGCCAGCCTTATCTCTGTCCATTTAAGGGTTATGGAGTTGAGAGCCATAAATGATAAATCCTTTCCACGTGAAACTGTTGCAGAATTTCGGATAGATTAGGCATGCCTAAAGTTATTATTGTCACAGTGTCAAGCGCAAAACACTTTGACCTGCATGTAGGAGGCAAAGTTTATCTTCTGCTGTCAGACATCTGAAAGATATAATCAGTACTCTGGTTGATGTATTGCTACATGTCACAAATATTCTGAAAAAAAATCTATTTTGATGCTTCAGGTCAGTGTTGATGATTAGTTCTTTTTTTAAAGACCACATGGTAATTCCGGGAAAAATAGGGAGCACTGCAAGAACAATTGTGAAGAAAATACAAAGTCAGGTGCTCTTTTAAGGACAGAGCCAGGAATCAGTAAAACAAAAAAAACAAAGAACAATCTCATTTTTTATTAATACGTGTCTTCAGATTAGAAATAAAAATTATCCCTTATTGCCCTCCTTACCTCAAGCAATTTCTGTTCTTTTTTTTTCTTTGCTCCTGTCACAGTTGAAGTCAACTTGGACTGCAATACAAAGTCCTGCTCCTTTGATTTTTTACTTTAGAAATAGCCTGCAGTTTAGCCCAGTTTAGCTGGATGTTTGTCAAATGACTGTTGGTCACAGCTGAGTTACTAATGACTTCATGGTTGTCTCCGAGGAGTGCAAATTGTTTTTTAGTCTTTAACAGAGTCTTGATTACTGGAAACATTTTGTTTTTGGCAAAACTTTAAATGAGACATGTAGAATAACGTGATTTTGATGAAATTTCACAATTTAAAAGTTAAATTTGGTTACATTTTCTGACAGAATGACACGTCACACAGAAGTAGTTCAGGGACCATCGGCAACAGTTGTTTCAGTTTTCACAGTTTCTTTGTAATATATACTATCGTTCAAAAGTTTGGGGTCACTTAGAAATGTCCTTGTTTTTGAAAGAAAATCATTTCTTTTTAATGAAGATAACATTAAATTAATCAGAAATCCAGTCTAGACATTGTTAATGTGGTAAATGACTATTCTAGCTGGAAATGGCTGATTTTTAATGGAATATCTACATGGGGTACAGAGGAACATGTGTGGATGCTAAAATTACGTGATTTGTCCGCCCAGAGCTGCACAGACCTCGCGGATGCATAAAGCCCCCCTACTCCCCTAATGAGGATTAAGCAGTGTATAGATAATGGATGGATGGATGGACCTCACATTACAGACAAACCATGCATCTATAATCAAATTTTATTAGCACAATCTAGACATGAATTAACAAAAATTCTAATCATCTCAAACGTCAGAAAACAGTTAAAGGATATTTTATTGTATTGCACTCTACATCTGATAAAGGCTCTCTGAGTAGAAACACATTGGTTTATCTATGGATAATTAAAGGATTTGTATTTGTGAAATCAGTTTTGGTTACTAAGGACATCCATTAATTAATGGTGACAGTCATTATATTTCATCTTCACTGCATGGTCAGTATTTTACATTTACCTATCATTGTGGCAAATATTAACCTGGTAAAATGTAAGTTTGCATTATTATTGTTATTATTAGAACAGCAGTGATGAGAAGGAGTGGCACACAGCGCTCGCTTAATTGGACCTTAACTAGTGCACTAATAGCATTCAATTATTTTTTATTTCTGCAACAGCAGTCATCATTAGTGTTACAGGTAACACCAGAAACACCTCTTTGTTTGACAGACATGGATTTGGAGTAAGACCGAGGTCATGAAGTTGTGCGTAAACACCATTAATTATGAAAGAACATTGTTTTTGGTCTATGTGAAAAGTTATCATGCATGATCAAGTGAACTGAAATTAACAAGTATGCAATATGTCTAAATAACACTTATTTTTGCTCTACTTAGTTTAAAGAATATACATATATTGTGCATTTTCCATGCTTCCCCCATCACCTTGACAAGTGATTGAAAGGTCTGCTGAAGTAATTATCGAATGGAGAAATACTCTCTTACTCTCCAACAGGGTTTTGCTGACCACAAAGTGCAAATGTGGCATTTCCAACAGCATGTACCGCAACCTGGAGTTGTTTTACTGAGGTTTTTGAACGTGCCCTCTTTTTTTGAAAGCCGAAGCGAACTTTGACTTGCAAATAATCTGAGTTTTAAAAATAAATTAAGGCGCAGCCTCGCGTTGTAAGCATGCATAAATCTTTTGCAAAATTCAACTCTAATAGCGTGCACATAAATCAATGCTGCACGTTACTCACGGAGAAACAACACTTAGAATATCTGCATAATGCTGGTTTCAGAAATAAAGAGCAAAATGCAGACCCACAGCACTGCAACCTTGCTTTCCTTCCAATAACATCATTAGCATTTTGACATCATCGGCCTAATTGTTGTTTGGTAGCTTTGAGAAATGGTTGCCTTGGAGTGTGTGTGGGTGTGTGTGTGTGTGGGGGGGGGGGGGGGTCTGCTGTAAGGCCTTGTGCTTATCAGTGCAGGACAGATACTGTTCCTATGGTTCTGGCTGACAGGTGAGGTGTGTGTGTGTGTGTGTGTGTGTGTGTGTGTGTGTGTGTGTGTGTGTGTGTGTGTGTGTGTATGTGTGTGTTGGTTGCAGTTGTCAGTGAACCCCCGGGACAGGTGCTGAGGGATGGGCTCGTATTTGGGAGCAGGTGCACCTCCTCTTACCCCCTTGCTCCTCTCTTGCCTTGTTCCCTCGCTCCCCCAGGAGGCATATGGTGAGAGTGATTGGAGAGACCCGAGGCCCGCGGGGAGCGCTCTTCTCCCCAGTTCATCTGTTGTAGACGAGGCCCTGCGGGACACTCAGCCTCTCCTGAGGTCCCCGTTGGCTGGGAATCAGGCCGAGGAAGGCAGCTTCGCTTTCAGGTTGACTGCTTTGTTACAGTGTTGGGTGGTCGCGGTGGCCACCCCAGTTAGCTTTACACTCTGCGGCATTCTACACCGCAATTTTGTGCGGAGGATGCATGCCAAATGGTTGATAGGTCACGCCCTCTAATTTGTTTTCACCGTACCTCATTTGTACGCAGTGTTGCTTTTAATCTGCCAACTCTTGTCATGTCCTGGTCTCATTGCTTGGAATTGAAACACCATCCTGCTGCAATTTCACTGGCTCATATTTGTAGACCAGCTTACAAATGTGGTGCAGTTCTGAGTGCAGCAGGAGAGAGAATTATGGGGGCATTTTAGGACTTGTATACTATGTGTATCCCTTTTTATGTGGTCATTTATTATAAGGCGAGCTCTATGAATAATGTATGATTAAAAGCCGTAATGGATACACTGGGACTCGTCAAAATAAAAGCAAAAATCCATTTGCTCTCCCTGTAGTAAATCCACTAGCTTGTCCTTGGGCTAATTTCCAACTTGGGACTTGTTGGAGGAGTGAGTGCATGTCTCGATAGCAATTTCAAGAAAGGGAGGTGTTGGTTGTGCTGTAAAGTGAGAGAGAAAAAAGGAGGGAGAAGGAGGAAAAGTGAAATGACACATGGATGAGGAACAAAGCCAGGAACACCTCTCTCTCCTGATGCATCCCTCCTTTATCTCACTCCATCTCAGGCTCTCTCTTTCTCTCCTTCCCTCACTCCTGTCTCTGTCTCTCACCATCTTATAGCTCCTTCCCCCTGCCTCCAAGCAGCTGCCACTTCTGAGCCTGAAGAAAATGAAGGCAGATGAATCAATTTGGCCTGTGGCCCTAAAGTGCACTTGTCTGCACCCCAGCTTGGGCGGGGGGGATAATGAGCCGATAGATTGAGCCGGTGCCGGAGCCCGGCACTGAGCGCCGAGGTGCCTCCGCCTGCCGCACCACCGGGCCACACTCACACTCACGCACACAAACACACGCACACACACACACACACACACACACACACACACACACCGCTGATGCCTCCCTGAGCAGCGGTAGCAGCCTGTCGCTGGGTTAATGGGGGTGAGGGTCCTTTGCGCAGGACACTTTTCAGAACAAATTAGAGGAAGGATCCGTATCCGTCATCTTCAGCCCTCCCTGTACTGCCCCTCGTCTCCTCCTCGTCCTGTGCACGGCAAGCCCAGAGAGGAGAATGCAACGTGGTAGTGTGGAGCATCGAGACAGAAAGGGAGGAGCGGGCAGGGGGCAAGGTCCAAGATCCTCGAGTAATGAGGATTGACACTGGGACAAGGTTGAGGCACAGCCTCCCTCAGCGCTGTTGACAGGTGACGGTAGGCGAGGGAGAGACAAGGCAGAGTGAAAGGAGCTGGACCAAGGAGAGGAAGCGAGGTCAGAACTAACAGCTTCTCTGATTCGAAGAGGAAAAAGGTGGGATCCTGTGCAGCCATTTGATGCCCCCCTGAAACCCCCTGTAAGGTGAAGAGGGAGGGAGGATCAAAGGAGCAGGACAACAAAGCATCACCCGCCAGCCTCTAGCCAGCTCCCTGCTGACAAGCGGCAGATTGATCGACACTGCCAGGGGAGTGAGGAAGAGTGAAAGGAAAAGGAAAGTTAGCCAAGCCTAGCATGAACTGATGTGAACCACTGCTGCCTCCGTCTATGCCTAGACTAGCCCTTTCTAAGCAGGGGAACTGTGTGACTTCACACAGGGTTAGAGTAGTATAAATGAGCAGACCCAAGTCGGCACTACTCAACTTGGGGGGAAATTAAGATGCTGGAGGGCCCTTTGAAGATAATTAAAGAGCACAGAGCGGCAGCCTCTGGAGACGGACTGCAGACATGTTCAATACCGAGACTAATGGAGCTAATTTCCAGTACGTTATTCATGTAAAACACAGGCCCTTACTTAGCCATGTATTTTCTATTTCTCTTCTGTCGTCTTAAGTCATCGTCTGTGCCACACCTCCCCTTCCCACACACACAGATTACTTACTTTCACTTGCTGCTTCCTCCTGGTTAACCTTGGCCCTATACTGCACACCCCAAATCTCAAATGTAAACAAATTGTACCCACATAAAGAAATCTTTTTAAAACTGTTCCCTCAGGGCTGCCCAGAGTGCATTTCAGAGGCATTACCTGGCAATGGACAGGTGTTTTGACCTTGGACGTGGTCACAAATCGGGAGCAATCGCATTTCAGAGAAGACCATTAGCCCCACTCTCAAGTTCACTGACTTGTCCTTTGACATAAATGAGTAGACAAAAAAGAAAAGAAAACAACACATGAAAGCTGTACAGTTGGGAGCTTAGGACCAATTAAGAACCTCCCCAGACAGGAAATTAGTCCCTACTTTAATCACAGGCAGTCAGGGCTGCCAATCTTTTGTCAGAGTTGGTGAATTCCTGCCTAGATCAATTGCTATTCTGTCCCATTGAACAGCAGCTTGGGGAACGGTCCTTGCACGCTGCATCATTAACCTAGGTGCCTAATTAGACGCTGTGCTCTGATCAATAGCCAAATTGATTGCTGACTGGGTAATGTAGCCCTCAAGCCCCAGAGGAGACGGAAACACTTTAGGGTGCCTTCAGGAATTTGTCAGCAACACTGATGCTGGGTAAACAAAGTAATCAAGGGCAGCACTTGACGGCGACGCGACGGCGACTGTACGTCGACGCTCTGTCTCTGCTGCCGTGCCTGCCAGCCTGCCAAGGAGGATTGCTCTCTTTGTGCTTTCCTTGAGAGGAGGAAATCAAAAGGGCCACCATCTATTTTGAGATTCAAGGAGTGATTAGGCTGACAGCTAGTCGAGAGAGAGAGAGTGAGAGAGGCAGAGGGAGAGGCGGGTAGAGGTGGAAGTCAAACCTGATTAGGCCCACCTGCCAGGTTTCTCTTCCTTCCATCTCTACACCCTGATTGCTAGTCGGCAGCTCCCCCTTCTTTTCTGCCACACTCACCCCACCCAACCCCTATCCTGTCACTATTGACCTCAGCGCTCTGCTAATGCCCCTTGGCCAATCAGCATGCTTGCCCTGGCGGCGGCAGGGTAATTAAAAGGGAATTGTGTCTACTTGGCATGTGAGCTGTTGGGCACAAGGGTAGACAAACACTCTCTCTCTGCCGCCCTGCCTCCCTCCCTCTCTCCCAGCCAGGTGGTAGCGTACAGGACCTGTCAGATTAGCTGATGACCCTTTTAATTCTAGCCCAGCCGGGGGCCATAATTGATATTTACCGGGAAAGGTTAATTGTAGCAGTGATCTGCTTAAATTACAGTGGAGATCAGGAGACCAGGGCCAGACACCACACTTGCCACCGGGGGAGCTGCTACACGCAAACTGCTAGTCAAATGGATTACACCCCACGGCCATCGCTGCTGCACTCCAAGGTGGGGAAGCAGCCCGGGACGATGTGATTGGCTGGTGCTGCACCAGCACTGAGTCTTCCTTGCTGAGCTCGCCAACCTCCCATCTGGTTGGGAATTTGGATGCATGCCAACTGTGGGACTTGATGGCCTGTAATAAAACAAACCATCCATGTTGGCATTGGGGTTACCGTGATGTTGGGAGCAGAGCACACATGCTGGCTTTTGCACATTTAAGTTTCTAATAGTGCATATTTCGTCAACAATAAAGACTTTTTCTCTAAAATATTGCTTGGTGAAGGTGGGAGTATGCATATTACTTAGTTTTGTCTACTTGCAGTTGTTGCTACAATTTTCACTTTTTTTTTTTTACTGGCCTCAAGCTATTTTTAGCCTTCCAAAGTTAGCTAATGAATATTCCCAAGCTGACTGAGGGAGATCACTGGATTGAGATCGTAGTTTTGCAGCAATGTGCATATTTTTTAGCAAATGCTAAGGTCATATGTGCGCACCTTTTTTAAGGAAGGAAATTTTGCACTTTTATTGTAGAATAAGCAGTCCCTTAAATCTGTCAAAGTCAACACGATAGGACTGAATTTGCACTGATGCCCTAAATGAAGTAAACCCAGCACAGATGGGTTTACTTCATTTGCTCTGCTGTGTTCCTGTTCCTGGCTGATACGTCTAGCACCAGTTGGTTGAGGTTTTGGGTTCCAGGTGTTTTTGCTACAGCCAGTTCTACTTTGCATTTAGCCAAAGTACAAACTGACACCACATCAACTCTGTGTTTCCTTTCAGGCTGAGAAAAGAAAGCATATGGCCCGCTGAGAGTCAGTTGAACCCATTGTAGTTATGCTGTATTGTCAGACATAGTTAGATGCCTATAGATAAAGATGAGCGACAGAACATAGGATCATCTGGAGCATGAGACACTGTTGTCCTACTGACTCTTTAGTTTTGCGCTGTGACTATTTGCAGTGTGTCTGGACTTTTGCTATGAAATCGATTGTTTTGGTCCCAAGGCAGTTTGAAGCTCTTTTTGCCAGTAAACACAAACTTGTGTCAGAGGTCATGTAAACATCATTACACAATCCAAAAAGTCACCACTTTAACTCCTGCAGTGAATAGTGACATTTAATTATTAAATTATTACAGAAGTATACATCTATCATATCGCAGATGAATAATTTTAGCTAGAAAACCACCTGTACTGTTATGTTTGCATGTGTAGGCAGCCCAGAGTTTTCATATGTCATTATATGGGATTCTTTTTCATCCAGCATGTTCTATGCAGTCAGTTTTCTCTTCATTTCAGTCACATGTGAAAGCCGGTAATGCTCCATAGCTGAAATCATTCTCAGTTGTATTAAAGCCTTGTCAATAGTTCAGTACATCATGGGCTGACACTGGATTAGAAAAGCCAGTAAATTCAGTCCATTCATGTGCAGCATCCAGGACTAAAAGACAATCAACAGTCAACAATAGCACAGGAATATGTACATTGCAGTTTCTTCAGTTTATTGTATAGTAAATATGAGATGCCTTTGGTACCGACTGATTCCTACAACAGCATCTAAATGTATAATGTTAGAAGTTGTTAATCATTCCTTTTTAACCATGCAAGATTAGTGTCACTTTAACAAAGATAGTAGCAAACATTATGGTTACTATATTATGAAGCACATTTAATTTTTCCTATGGTTTTCAAGAATCAAAAAATGAAAAAAAAGAAAACCCAGCATCACTGGCGTAGTCTTTTATGTATGATCTTTTATATAACAATTTTAATCATTCTTCTTGGCGTTTTATTAAAGAAAAAAAAGCCTCCTGGTAGTGATTTACAGTTATATCAGAGCCACTTTTTTATTTTATGTCTCTCAAATGTCTGAAAAGCAACCATAAATCGCTGCCTGTCAGACTATACTGCTCGGCTGTAGACATAGTGGTTTGGTTCATTAGATAAGTACATTATTTGATGATAGCCTCTTGTCTTGTGCAGATCAAACCCTTGGCGTTACGTCCAGTCAAAGTCAGCGAGGACGAGACGGTGCAGGAGCTCAGTCGGCCGCACAGGAGCAACTCCAAGGAGCAGCTCAGCGAGGTACGTCCACGGTCAAGACCTTTCCCCTTTCCACAGACCTGTTACTGAGAACCAGGTTATCCATTTTCACCGGCCGAGGCAGGGAACCCCAAAGTTGGGATATAGAGAAGAGGCAGACGAAAGCAGCACTGAGACTGAGATCAGAGGGCAGCTGTTGCAGAAGCTCCTGCTGTTCCCACCTCGCACTTCGTAAAGCCCCTGTGCGCTGTGAAGAAGCCTGGCTGGCTGGCAGCACACAGACAGGAAATGATTCGGCTGGTCACACAGCATCACCTAGCTGGCCTGGCATTACTTAAAGCATGGCGCGGTTAAATGTAGCCATGACCTAACACAGCTCAGCCATGTGTGGGTTGACCTTGCCAACCCCAGAATGGAACGAGTTAAAGAAAGTGTTCCAATTATCGCTGCGCCGGCATCCATATGCCAGCCCATTTAGAGGATGAGTAGGTGGCAAAGCAAAATGGAAGCCAGGCATTGGTTCAGCATAAGGGATGAAATAATGCAATTTAGATACAGGGGAAGTAATGAGAATTTATGCAAAATCCCGAGCGGCTCATTTTGAATGAATGTAGAAATATGCTTCCTAACTAATGCCTGTCAAGCAGGCCTCCCAAACCTAACTAAATTCAATCAGACTGTTCATTTAGCTGACGAAAGCAGGAGGAGAGAGAGGGAGAGAGAGAGAGAGAGAGAGAGAAAGAAGAGGAAGGAAAATGTGCAGCTTCCTTCTCCAGCAGTGGTAAAATGATGGAAAGAAAAAGATTTTAATGAACTTATTAAACACATTGTTTTAAGCTATTCAGTATTCCAATTGAAAATCCAGCCTGATGAAGAAAAAAAAATCTCCCAGCATAATTTTTTTCCATCTTCATGCTCTTTTTTCCCCTAAGCCTCGCTGCTCACTTTCTCTTGTGCACTGCCCCCCCCCCCCCCATCCCCGTCCCCGTCCCCTTCACCCCCCTCATACTATTTCTCTTGAATTTGTGTAAAAGGCTGTCTTTTAATGAAAAAGTCAGGAGGAAGAGGCGGGCTTGTCAGATAAAAGACCGACGCTTGTTGACAGCTCTGACAGGGATATACGACAAGCACTAAGAAGGAGGGGGCACGAATGGAGGGGGTGGTGGAGGTGGCGGTGGTGGAGGTGGTGGCAACACGGGGGAGGGAAGGGGAGGCGGGGGGGCACTGTTGAAAATTGCACGCTGTAATCACCGACGGTGTTAGATGTGGCATGTCTCTCTAATCTGCTGCCAAATAAATGGTGCACAGACGCTGATCGTTGTAGCCGTGCCATCTATATCTATCCATCTCTCCCTGCCTGCCTTTACCTCTCTCTGTATTTCCATATGTGTCTGTACTTCTCTCTGCTGGCTCTATTCCACTCAGTGAAGGCCTGGACGTGACACACACACTGCAAGATTCTTCAGCAACGCCGTGTCACCGTCTCCCTTATATTTCTTATATTTTCAGCTCCATGAAATCTCCACCACCGCACTGAGAGCACTGCTAATTTTCGTAAAATACGCTCCACCACATCAAAGTGGCTCCCCAGCTTTAAGAGCTCTTAACTAATGATGCCGCGTCGGCAACGAGTAAAATGGATTTCTCTTGTCTTACCGCCAAAGGAAATAGAGACAAATGCGACATGCGGACGCGCCCGCCTGCCCGCCTGTAAAAACAGTCATGCATCAATTTGGGAGCAGGGGGTAAAAAAAATTGCAGGGGATGCTGTTTGTTCATTGCCATGGTTGAGTCTTTATCTGTTTATTTTGACTAGGTAATTGTGCCTGCAGTGCAGCGGGGCCCCGGCACTAAGCCACACAAGGATTAGGGAAATGTGAGGTGGTAGAGGGGGGTGGGTTCCACTGCATCTGTGTCCTGCGGAGGAGAGGGTGGCGGTTGTGGTGCTGTGAGGGTCTCTAACACCCTCCTGTATTCTCTATTGTCTACCCAAACCCACCCACCTACCTGATCCTCCTGCCACAGAGGGCAAACATGTCTGCATCCCTTTCCCTCCTCATCGTGGTCCAACATGCTCTGATTGGCCCGCCTCTTGGCATCCCTGCTACGACAAAAACCAATAGTCTGGGTTAGGAGAAGATGGACTGGACCCTCCCCTCTTATCGCCATGTTTTTCTTTTCTTTCATTTTTTTTGTAAGGAGAGTGGAGGAGGGTGCATGGAAATGGGGAGAGGATTAGGGGGTGGATTTAGCAACATTTCTCTTCTCCGGGGCTGTTTAGTTAACCCTTAAATGCCGCCAGCATCCGCCCCATCCCTCTCGCCACCAACCGCCATAACCACCACACACATACACACACTTGTCCTCCTCCCTCCCCCACACTCCCCCTCTGGGGCGGGTTCTTAAATCCTTTTGAAGTCCTAAGCGCTGCAGAAATCCATTGAGAGCCATGTATAATGGCTTTTAAGAGAGAGTGTTTAGCTGTATGCCGACCCTATGGCTTATGAACCGCTGGCGTTTTAATGGATCCCCCCTTTCCCTCCCCTCTTTTCCTCCCCTCACCAGAACTAAATCCAATGGATTGTCCCTCATTATCATTTAAATAAGCCTCTCTTTCTATTCAGAATGCTTCAAGTTGAATGAACTCTACGTAGTAAGGCTAATTCCAAATGGCCTTGGCCTCCCTCCACCTATACACATTTGCAGTTACACACACAAACACATGCATATACGCACATTTAAATGCACTCACAACATGCACACATGAAGACAACAGACCACATTCTCCCTAGAACACACTTTTGGCCCTTTTGTATCCACAGATTTTTGCCTTCTGTGCAGCTCTTCCTCCAACCTCCTCTCTGGTCGTGGTAGTGAGGGAACAGAGAGGTTGAACAGAGTGGGAATAGCCTTTTGATTCCCACAGAGCCTGCTTTCCGGTTCGCGGCAGGACTCCTCCCTAATCGTCACCACAGGAGCCGTCCTGCGAATCAGAGGGGCACACAGGCGTTGATGAGGGCTGATGCCTAGAGCAGGTGTGGGAGAATGGATGAGGGGCATTGGGAGGGTGCAAAACAAGGGAGGCAGCGATGGTGAAGGTGTGGGGGTGGTCGTTTTGGATTGAAGGTGGACCTATGGATGAAATTGGTCTAGCAGAAAAGTCCCCTCCAGAGACCGGGCGGGGGGAGAAATTGCCAATCTAGACAGAGGAATAAAAGCAGTGAAAAGTGGAAGTGGAGGGAGGGATTTGGAGATTGGTATTCGTGCTGGGCGCTGACAGACAGAGCCAGAGAACAGAACAAAACCCGGCCTTTTCTGTCTCCATTCTGCTCTTGTTCAGCATTAAGAGGGCTGCATTAGAAAACACAGGAGGAGTTTGATGGGCCAAAACACCTCCCTAAATGCATGAGGAGACATTTATCCTGAAGAGACTAATGAAACATAATAATGATTGGTTTGGCTCCTAGGAGAAAAAAAACTCTTTTCAATAAACATCCCACAAAACAATGGCGAACCAGATAAACGGCATTTAATGAAGGGCAGTGTGTACATCTTTACAGGCTGGGTTGCAAAATTTACATGAACCATCATCATAAATTATCTTTGTCAATATACAATATAAAATAAAATCCACTATATTTGCAGATTATATGTTGAAATATCTGCCCATAAATGCACAAATGCTTGTTGATGCTACTCCTAATCAAGGAGAAGAACGAATTTGTTATGAGCACAAAGCAAAGGCTTGATGAATTATGAGACGGAATAAGAACAGAAGCCAACATCTTTAGCTAGTGGGAAATCTGAGCTGTCACTCACTCTTAAAGCAACAGTTTGTATATCAAGGTGTGTTTTATCACTTTACCTACTGATGCAAGTGATGGGTTCCTTTCCATGTGTCTGTCAATGTCAAATGGCACTTTTGAAGGCACAGAAGCAAGTAAATTCAAACCAAAAGATGGTGACACCTATTTATGACCTACACTGCAACACACTGCCACTGTTACCCAACCAACCATGAGTAGATTATAAATAATTTCGTCCAAAAAAAGTCAGGACACATTATCGAAACATAGCCGCTTTATAAAGGCAACCAAGCACCCCCGAGCCTCAGAATCAATTCAGTATGCTTACCATGCATTTCCACAGACTTCCGCCTATTGTGCACAATTATAATTTTACCAAGACAACCCAAATTAAGTCCCTCAGCAGGACATGAGTGATTGTTTTCAGAGCGAGTGCCACTCAACTACCCCCATTGTGCGTCCCAGAATGAATGGGAGTGATGTGTGCAGGCGCGGGGTACAAGGCAGGGCGGGTAAAAGGTTAACGTGAATATTGATATTAAAGCGACGCTGCTTCATCATGTCTGTGTGAGCGAGTGAAACGCTCCTTAAAGGTCATCCCTGTTCTCCTCTCTCTCCCTACAGAGCTCCACTCACTCGCTGTCAGGCCGCGGCTACTCGGTAAGTGACATTTTCATGCTTCATAGCTTTACGGCAGAATTACAATCTCCAACGACCCGCTTTATGGCCCCGGCGCTCGACGTTTTAATTATGTTAAATAGAGTAATGGAGAAATCATGATATTAGGAACATTAATTCTGGCTGACTGACTGATTAAATTGCGGGAAGGTGTCCTGCGCTACCTTGGCGAAAAGAGCCTCGTTTTATTGGCATCGATCAGCGCCGTTCGCCAGTGCTGCAATTTGGCTGTCAATGTTTTATATCTTCCTCCAGTGACTGTCAGTGGAGGATCCTTTTGCTCACATATCTGACAATATGCCTGAAAGCCTTTTGCTTTCCATCCTATAAATACAAATCCTCACCACCACAGACATGCATATACGTCTACACTTTAAGGAAGATCCATAGCCGTTAAAAGTGCACGGTGATTTGTTGGGACTGACTGTGCATTAATAGGAGTCAGTGAGATGTTTTTTATCATGCAACATGCAGAGTGTTGTTCAAGGTAAATGCGCCCGAGAGGAATATTTAGTGATGCCTTGCAAAACGCCAGCCCAATCCTTTCGAACGTACACTAGCTCACAAATTGTCAGCGCAGGACTATTTTTATCCCTTGAAAGCATCTGTTGCCTTGCCCCAGTGCCTTCTCGAACTGTAAATTTGTGCTCTTCCCCTCCCATTGTTTCAATGATGTGTCTAGTCTCTGGGTAATACAGACAGCGGTCGTCCTTTATGTCCTTTGCTTAAAGGGGAACTCGTAAGAGGAACATTCTTTAAAGTGTGCTACTTTTAGCTGATGAGTGGCATATGGCAGTTCTTATTGCAGCTTGGAAGCAATCATCCCGACAAACAAAACAACTATAAATGGTTTGTCATCCTTAATCTGCCTCAAAGGACTGCAGTTAAAGCACTGAACAAAGCTTAACTTCAAAAGACATTGATCTCTGTGCGATTTCTTTTTTTTATGTTGTTTTAATAGAACATGTCACATTCCTATTCCCCAGCGGCCGCATACTCACAGATGGATGAAAACAAACAAGACCTTCCAAAAAAGCTTGTGGAGCCCTTTGGCTCGAGCTGTCAGTTTGAGTCGGCAGGGAACGAGGCCTTCTCTTTATCTGAAAGGAAGAAGGAGGGAGTCAGAGAGGGAGAGGGCAGAAATGGAGGTCTAGTTGGCTTGGAGGTGGTGGTGTGGGAGGCAGGGGCATTGTGCAAGCAAAGGAAAGTCCAGTAAGCAGGGCAGGAAGTTTCATGTTGTCTGGCTCCCTTCTCTGGCTATCCGATGGTGCTATCTGCAGCGTTTGTAGCCCCCAGGCACCTCCTGGGTACTGAGCTCTGACTCTCAATCTGCTCTGCTGCTGGGCCCGCTTGATTTCTGGGGGCTGCTTATCTGTAAGTGCTTCAGGCTTTACAGTATGATGGTTTCGAAGGCGGGGGTATGGGGTATGGGGTCAGGGGGGGCTCCAGGGAGCTGCCAGGCAGAGGCTGAGTGGGTGTGGGAGGAGGGGTAAGGCGAGGAGAAGACCAGGGGCTTTATAGAGTGTTATGGCTGCTGGAAGAGGAAGACAGTGGCTTTGTTTGTAGGTGGAGGGCTGGTTACAGGGTAAAGGGTCAACGAGGCAGACGCAAAGGCGCAGTCAGTGCCACCGGCCACCAATAGCACGGATGAACTGTTTGAATGTTGGCCTTAGGTGCCAATCACCATCTACTCGTTTGATTCTACACAAACAATAAAAAGAATCGAGCTAGTGGATGTGGTCTGGCTATCTGTCACAAGGCACTAAGAGTTAAAAAGGGGAATCTTTTCTGACAGCTTGTTTTTTTAAATTCTATGGGAGATACCTCCTCGTCTTGTTTATACTTCCATATGTCTCCCTTCCTCTGTTGCCTGCCAGGCTTGAATGGCCTCATTTGAATGGTTTCCACAAGAATGGAATGGAAGTTTCTGCGCTTTAGTGCCAACCTTATGTACAAGTAAAATTGAAGCCCCTGGAACCATTGCAGGGTGTTTTGGACATTAAAAATACCATTATGTCTTAAAATGATTTGGCTGTTGCATGCAGATCACATTGTTTGTTGGCTTAATTCATCTAATTCATCCGTGTATTTGCAGATGCAAACATGTCATGTTTAATATATATAAGTCAGATGTCTCTTTCTCTTTGTTCTGCTTTTCGATCTGAGACAACGGTGACAAAAGAGTAAGCACTAAGTAACGTTTCTTCAGTTACCGTGAAAAAAAATGCTAATTGGTTTATTAATTCTAATATAATCCATATTTTTTAAGTGCTTCCAGTTTCTTGACTAGTCGAGTTTCTGAGTTGATGCAAATATGTTTTAAAACTAGGCCGCTCTTGACAGATCATTTTTGCAGGCGTGCATTCATGTTTTAGGATTTTAGTGGCAAATGGTAGTAGAAAAATGCATAGATGGGTTTTGTCTTTTTTCTTTTTTTTTTTTTTTTTTTTTGCCTGACAGGCTTCTGCAGGGGTGCTAAAAATAAAGATACTAGCTTTTCACTTTTTTTCTTGCTAAGATGAGTACAGTTAAACACAGGAAAACTGTGGTTCCTTTTGTTAGTCCTTCCTCATACTTTTTGTCTATATATATATATATATATATATATATAAATATATATATATATATATATATATATATATATATATATATATATATATATATACAACAGTGGAAATATAATTAACGTGTTAAAATCAATTTAATTCATTTTCCCATCATGAGTGGTAACTAATGACTTGCTGATATCTGACTGAGCCAATTTTATTGTCATAACAACAAATGCTGAACTTGCCTTGACAAGTTGTAGCACAAGATAGATATGACAACATTCAACATATTTTGTAATAAAACCATGATATGAATAAAACATTAAAATACACAGACAGTAAATGTAACATATATATATATATATATATATATATATATATATATATATATATATATATATATATATATATATATACACTGTATAAACATATATATATATATATATATATGTTTATACAGTATATATATATATATATATATATATATATAAAATGTTATAAACTGTAATTTAATGTCTCATTTGAAACTGTTTTCCTTTGGTAGATAACTACAAACTGTCTCGGGTTACTAACAGTATGTTGATCCAGTTGCATTGCTAGACATGCAGTCACTTTCAACCACCTGCCCTTCACCAACCCTTCATCCCCCCATTCAGGGGTGAGGACTAATCTCTGGAGCGTTGAGTCCAGCACTGATATGCAGCAGCAGGACTGAGACTTGCTATCTAGCTCTCAGTGGAAGACTGGATATGGGATTGTTTATCAGGCCAGCTCTCTCCTGTCTGCTTTGTGCAGGCTTCATTATAGCCTCGGCTATGTTTGGGAGACAATATCTGTGGCTTGTTTCCTGCGCCGCTACCTGCTTGTTGTTCCAGTGGAGATGGGTCTGGGCTCTGGCGATTTATCATCCTCTCAGGGGCTCCTTGATAAAGAACCCAACATCCCCCTCTGCGCCTGGGAGATACGTGCTGCAAGAGACGGGAAAAATGTCAAAAAATCTCACTGCATATCTGCCCATCCTGCCACTACCCCTGGGCTGGATATAGGAGGAGGAGGAGACATTTTAGCTAAGCGAAAAAGACAACACACCACCCTTTCCTTTCAGATGAAGTGATTGAGCCTCAGTCTCCCACCCCCCACCTTTTGAAACCACCCAAGGCCACGCTATGGCTCATGTTTTCATGGACGATAAAAGCATAAAGCTTTGTCTGTGACAGTTTAATCTGACTAGTCTGTTTTGGGAGGGTTTATCTGTGCGATGTCAGAGAGTAAAACCTTAACCGGAGCGTTTGGTTTGAGCAAGAGTGCTCGGAGCTCTCAGATACACCCGTTCTTCATTTCCCCTGCTCTGGTTGTCATAATCACGTTAAACGCTAAATGAGTCTACAGAGCAGTCCCCGAGTCATGTGTGCATTCTTAAATAGCCTTGTTTTAATTGATTTGGCATTCGCGACCTCCACATTGTGACAAATACACTTCCTTGTCTGAGTGACGAGGCTTTTCACGAGATCTTTATCAAATACAAGGATTATGTCACTTAATTATAATAGAAGCCATTAAAACCTTCACGCTTTATTGAACAAAGCGACACAGATTCACTGGATTAAATTCTAAACACAGTAACTGAAAGGAAATTGGGTGGAAATTATATCTTATACTTGGAATCATTTTTGTAGCAGGATTTTATTTTTTTATTTTTTTGTTACAACAGGAAGGCTCCTTTGCCTGCAGTAAATGAAATCTCCTAACTGCCCCATTGTGAGTATCTCGGTGACTCTCTGTACATCTCTCCATCTGCCGCTCCTTGTCTCTCTGGTTCTGCCTACTTTTCAGTGGGCTGTGCAGGTGTCTCCATGCCACCAGCTCTGCACATGGTGAAAATTAGTAGAAGAAACCAAGAGCCCAGCAGGAGTGGGCTGGGGCCCTGACATTGTCCTGGCCTTGGGGTGGGGCGCTGCCTGTCAGGGGCCTCTCCATGAGTGCCGTCCGCCTTAAAAAACCTATTTGTTTATCCCCGTGTGCGGTCCGGCTTCAGATCCTGGGCCCTGCTGCTCTCTGCGCACCAGGGACCTGAGCTGTTGCCGCTAGCAACTGATAAAAATTGCTGTTAACCACAGCAGGGCCCACAACACATCAATCAACGGGTCTGCAGATAAAGGCTGCAAGCTTCTGGGGCCCCGGCTGAATGGCACGGTTGAAAATCCTTTTCCAGTGGCTGAACACACAGATAGAGGCCTGCTATCATTCAGAGTTGAGGAGGGAAACTTCATTTTCAGCAATGCAGCTCAGGTTTTGTTCTAATGGAGATGCATTAGAACGGCACTGAACACAAATGGGACTCTGGGAGAGGTCATTTGAATAAAAAGGCGACACTGTGAATTAATGTTGACCGGGCCTCAAAAAAAAACAGCCCCAGCATAGTTCAGTTGCTCTAAATGAACTCTTAATTGGTTTTGCCACTTGGCTTTGCTCTTAAGACTGCTTAAAAGCTGGGACGTTCAGCTTCACCGCATTCCACATACCCCATTTGTTAAGACTGAATTGAGATCAACGACTGGAATTTACCAGAAGCAGTACCCGAATGGCCCAAACTGACATTAGTACAAAATATTTTTTTACCGGCGGAGGCTTTAATGGTTCATTCTAACCTTTTTCTGACGGCTTCCACCATCCTTAAAGCAAATGCATGGTGATGACTTTGGTGCCTGGTAATAAAAAAGAACAATACTGATCTTTTCTTATATTAAATCCAGTTAATGTATTCCCAGACGAAGCTCTGCGCTATCACCCGAGTTAGTCCAAATGAAACACAGGCTCTCATGGGTAAAAGCATTACTTTTATCCCCCTAAGCGCAACCTTGATTATCATCATTCTTAGTTTGTCCTGGATGCACTGTCCCCTAACTCACATTTGCCCCACTTTAAACAAATAGCCCTATAATGTAACAATCAAACAATGCTCTGAGGATTTGTTTACTGCAGGCTTTCTCCCCATTAAGTTTCACGGACACTGTAGACAAATAAAGTGGTAATTCCACTTTATCATATGTTACATATACCACAATCAAGCAGCAATTACATGCTCCTTCCATTTGTAAGAGCTCCCAGTGCCGACATGGATGTTTTAATGAGGGCTGTAATGAACGCTCAGGGTGTTTGGCAAGTCTCCGAGATGTTGCTGGGGCTTTTATGGCTCCCCATTATAACGTACAATTTGCATCAGCAAATTACAATGCTCCATATCATTATCCTGCACCAAGGCTCGATCATAAATTAGAGCTCCAATTACAAACATCTATCTGGGAACGGGGAATGAATACGATGGCAGCCCCCCAGAAGCAGGCAGGAGGGAAAGAAAGCCTCCTGTGGATTGTGGGATGAGACTTCCATAGAGGTGTGATATTCTTATAAACCGTGCTTATGGGGAATTCATGCTTCAAAAAGAAATAGATCATTTTTTGGGGGAGGAAGAACGTCAACTATTCCTGTTTTGGCAGTTCCATATGTCAAATTTCACAGCACACTGCGCATTGAACTTTTAGGTATTTTAATCGCCGTGGTGCTGCTAAACACAACACCCACTGATTTAGGTGGCTGACTGTTTCACACTTCTCATTCAAAGCTATGTAAGCCTGTCCATTGAGCTGTGCAGAGGAAGGACCTCGTCTTGTGCGTCTCAATTGAGAACAAGCTCTGTCCCTTCCAATCTCCTTCTGTCTGACTCTCTCTCCCTCTCCCTTTCAGCATGATTATACACTGGAGGGAACATAATAAATCATGGAGATGCATCATGCTGCAGCTTATTAATTTTGCACCGCAAGTGTAATATTAGTCTGTGTCGTTTAAAAAAGCATCGCACCATTGCCAGTGACCCCCAAGAAAATCGGGGAAAGCCGTTTTAGTTTAGGTAAGGGCATATTTTTGCAAGCGGTTGGTTGTTTTTCCCTCTTTCTTCCTCACTCTCTTTGCTTGGCTTATATTCTGCCTCTCTCCTGAGCTGACAGTTGTTGAAGGGGAAGCAAACAGCGGTGTACCTGTGATAGCTGTGTTGCCTGTAATCTGCGACCTGTGGCCAAATCTTGCATGGAGAGTTAGAACAAAAGGCGTGCGTAGGTTCGCTGCAGGCGCCAAGCAGAAACCACCTTTACTGATGAGACAAAAGGCCTACGGGTCTCCCACAAACCCACAAGAGCTCCCAAATGCTGCACAAACAAAGCCTGAAATTAAGAAGAGCCAGAGGCAGCCCATTCCTACAGCAGAGCTAAAGTGTTCCTTTTTCATGGCCTCGGTGGATTTCCAGTATACGAGATTGTAATAGGGCAGAGAAGTGAAACAATGCTTTGCTATTTGCAGTCACAGATTTTCAGAAAGCAGGTTTCTCTTTCTTTTTTTCTCCTCTCTCTTCTCTTTTCCATCACTCTCTGCATTCACACCTCCTACCACACTTCGTGGGTTAATTTTAAAGGTACTAAATCCTCCTCTTGTAGCCTTTGGAGGGTGTCAGACGATGTTTTATTCATATTTTGTTTTGCATTTTAACCTTTCATGTCTGTAGGATCATATGCATCCATCTTTGCTTTTTGTTTGCAGAGCCAGAGCAGACAGAATGACTGCAAGCCCTTGTTTGAGTTTGAGAGGTCATGAGATGAAGAGACTTTTTTCCATATTCACAAACACCCCCTGGCAATTATTACTGCTATCTTTAATGTTTCTATGAATCCATTAGGGTTAACCCCCCCCCACCTGCCTCTCTAGCTCTACCTACATGAGTCGCATTTCTGAAACCTGTACAAAAAAGTTGTACTAAGTAGGTCATGTTCTGCCACTCGTCTTCTAATCACTCAACGAAAAGAACACGATTTCCCTCCATCAGAGCCCCTCAGCCTTGCTCCTGGGATTTCAGTGAGCAACACACACTCATTTGATTTTCTGGCATGTGCTTTCTCCTTTTCCTTTCTCTCTTTACAAACCCCCCCCCCCCCCCATTTTTTTTTACTTTGCTTAACTTGTATCTGACAGTACACAAGCAACACCTACCCTGCCTCCAACTTCACCACACACACATATGCACCACATCTCCTCCCCCCCCCTTGTCTCTCTCTCTCTCGCTGTCTCTCCGTCTCTCTCAGTGGAGAAGGTGTCTGACAGTAACAGCAGGTAAGGTATAAGATTACAGGAGAAGCAGGGGCAATTATACCTCCAACTGATGCCAGTGTGTTTATGAGGAGAGTAACTGTTAATGACAGTGTTGTGGTTTCTCCAGAGGCCGGAGCGCAGCTTAAGAAAACCTACTGTTTTTGTCAGCCTAGCTTCCTGCCATGTTGTTGTAGATGAGTTTTTTTTCTCTTCCTTTTTTTTCCTGTCCACCTATCAGATTTTTGTTCTTTCTCTTTCACTCTCCCACGCCTTGCCAACACCGAGAGCCTTCATTTCGGGCTGATGCGCCTCTGTGTTGCGGCACCAAGTAGGTACACAGTTTCTGTAATGTGCTCA
This sequence comes from Amphiprion ocellaris, assembly GCF_022539595.1. NCBI lineage: Eukaryota > Metazoa > Chordata > Actinopteri > Pomacentridae > Amphiprion > Amphiprion ocellaris. The sequence continues at coordinate 15,000,269 of NC_072771.1, read as the reverse complement.
ACTCGCATTTGGTTGCTGACTGGATTGCAAACAAAAAATGGCCTCTTAAGGTCATAGCAGCTTGGTTTGGTAAAGCATATTGGTAAACACACAACCGCACACACACACAGCCGGGTGTTTGCAACTGCAGGTCTGTCAACAGGGTTTTGGCTGCCTTGCCACTTCCCCCCTACGTGCTTTCACACACGGCAAGCAGATCGCAGCGATTGGAGAGGAGTTTGTGTTTAGATAAAGGAGCTTAATCATAATTGCATGGGGTTTCCAGTGTCTAGCACTGGCACTCTCCCAGTTGCTGTTCTCCTTGGCCCAATATGCTTGGCTCGCAGCAAGAGGTTTCAGAGGAGCTACAGGGAAGACATATCAAAACATGTACAACAATAATTTAATGGCACTGGAAATCTGGTTATTACAAAGTGGGAGAAATTCATTTGTTAAATATATTTAAGTATATAACAAACATTATATGCAGCCGTATCTAGTATTTTCTCCGGTATGCTTTTAAATCTGCTGTGCTGCCTTTCCTCACAGTTGTATTTTCCCATGTTTGACCACATGTAAATCCTTATGCCCTTCTGTCTATGCCAGATGGTACTAAGGCACTATTTGTCTTTTGTTTCCTCTGAGGCTGCACCTGTTGTGGTTGAATCTACCTGTTTAACAATGTGTATTCTCTGACATATGTTTGATGAAGTCGCACCCTTAGGAAGATATCGTTTTTATCTCTTATATCACTGGAGAAGCTGTAGATCAAAGTATTAACAAGAAAAGCATTCAGAGAGCGCAGTACTCCGCCATGGCTGCTCAGTTGTTGGATCGACGATGGATCGATTTCCAACAGATGAAATCTTGAACAAAATTGTGGCAGAAATCATGCCACTATAGAATGTGGCCATTTAATATAGATGTACTCCCAAACAAAATGTCCTTGCCTGAGCACATGCGTGTGTTATGCACGTGTACGTTTTGTGTGGATACCAAATCGCATGACCTAAATATGTAGTAATATCTAAATATGTAATTGATGGGACTCGGAAACACCCACACAAATTAATCAATTGTTCCTTGTATCATTTTGGATGGATAAGTCTCAATAAGTCCACAATAGTTGATTTGTAATAAGGTCACAATCATGTGATCATCAGTAGACAGCTAATGTGGCATTCACTTGTAGTCATAGTTACAGTGACGCTGTGCCGCTATCTGGCAATGATACAGAAATCTTTAACAAATCCGGGGATCTGAAGCCACATCACTGTCAAAATCTAATCAGGTGGTCCTTGTGTCATTTCTGACCTTCCCTGAAAATTTCATCCAAATCCGTTAGTCCGTTTTTGAGCAATGTTGCTAACAGACAGACAGACAGACTGACTGACGGATAAATGTATGCCGATCTGCTGTGTTTCTTGGCAGAGTAATAAGACATATACACACAATCACTGTAACCATGCACATGAATGTTATTTACTCTTCTATGTCCCTCATGGCTGAGAAGTTTTTTGTTTTTTTACAATACAAAACATCTCTTGAGTCCACTATAAGTGCAGTTGGACTTATGTTGTTGAAGTCTTAGATTAACTTGAGCCTCTTGCTGATTGTTTTTTTTAATCCTCCCAGTTTGTCTTTTGTCAGTCTTCAGAATGAAGGTTATTTTATTCATTGTCGCTATGGATAGTGGAGTCAGCTAAATGCCAGGAAATGTAAATGAATGCCACACTCACCCTCCAGTCTTCTGCCCACAACCATCCACACTCCAGACCCCATGCTCTGTGCCCTCAGCGTGTGGTTGGCCTTGGCCCCGTTCACACCGGGGCACATGGGAGATTAACTGGGCTGGCTTACTCACTCAGCAGGTTCCCCGACTCCCCTCCACTCATCCTGGCCCAATCTGCCAGCTAACCTCCTGCTCCGCCGAGCCATGGCAGCAGGGCACCACAAGCCCGGCCCGCCTTCATTACGCCTGCCAGATGGGCTGAGAATTAGATTCGAACTCCCACCATGGAGGGAGGGAGTGGAGAGAGATTGAAAAGGGAGGAAGGGAGAGAGGTGGTGGAGGAGAAGGGAGGAGGGAAGAAAGTTGTGGGGGAAGAAAGTAATGGTTTTTGTTTTCATTTATGTTGCAAGTTATTACATTTTAATGTAACACCCCTGGGACCTGGCAGCATTAAATGCCTGTTCTTGAATAATCGACACTAACTGCAAGCAAATGCTAGGGAGAAATGAAATTAGCGAGCGCAGCAATTTGGCATAGTGATTATCGGCTCCTTGGAGGCACTTCCTGATGATTTAAGAATGCTAACATTTAAGCAAGTCAGATCTCATTACTCTTCAAGGTTAAATCGAGCTGTGTCGGAGGGGAGGCAGATGCCTGATTGGAAATAGTGCTTCCTTGTCTCTGTCTCTCTTCATCTCTCTTTGTTCATGCTGATGTTTCTCACTTTTGCGGCAGCTGACTGCAAGCAGAACAGACTCAGGGCTGAAATCTGTCAGACCCTGATGAACCTTTTGCCAGCTCTTAATTAGATCAGCAATACTCGGTTTCCAAGGTATAATTTGTCCTTTGCCAAAGATCATCACTCGCGCTATGAGCGCTGCCATGCTAACTGTCTTAGCCTTGTTCTGAATGTCGGTGCGCCACGCATTCCCTTACACTCACATATGTGGCTGGGCCCCTCCATGAATAAAAGAAAATAGGGAGCTCTTTGAATCTACACCAAAGGGAAAGTGTTTATTACTTTTCCGGCTGTGCCACAAATGTTCTTTTATACTGTATTTGTCTCTGCTATTCTCACTCGTTCTATGGAGGCAGAAACGATTTTCAAAGCAATTTCAGCCCTGGCATCTTCTGGTCCAGTGTTTACCTCAGCCAGCCATACACATCTGTTCTCCACACAAACTTGATCCAATTAGGTGACACCAGACAATGGCTTACTCCTTCACAAGCCCAGCACAGCGCCAGGGCTCCCGAACAATACGGAAGTGTTTTTTCTTCCATTACGGGGCGTCAGATCCTTTTAAAGGTGTTTATCCACTGTCGATGTGTCAGCCCCTGTTTCCAAAAGGGGGCTCAGCTGGGGAAGTGATAGGCATTGAGGATAATGATGTGAGTGGGAGCAGTGTGGCGGATGCAGATGCACTTTACCGTGCTGCGTGTTATAAATCCTTCTCTCCACCGCGTTGCACCCCGCAAAGTTTAGGGACAGATGGGTTGGACTTTTATCTCAGCTTTCTAGATTCCGATGAAATCAAAGCATTTTTCGCCGCGGTGATGAGATTTATTTACAGCAAGGCAGGAGCAACAAAGCTACTTTGGGGAATATGTCTATTAGTTTTTCCAAGCTGTTGTTTTGTCATGCAGGGGGGAAAATCATTGAAAGTCAAATGTAATCATTCCACCGTTGGGTTATGCTCCGTCTCGAATAATAATAATATTAGTTTGGTCCCTGGCATTGCTTATATCAGGCTTGTAATTTGAATTTCTGAGACACAAGTAAGAAGGCTGATGTTAATCACAACCAATCACTGATGTTATCGTCATTGTTTTCTATTTTTTTTCTTGTTTATAACAGCTTTATCTTTCGGCACATCTAGAAATTTGGCAGTCTGAATTCATTATCTTCAGCATTTCATGTAGTCAACAAACATGGTGTCTGCAATGTGAGATTCTGCTTCCTCCTACTTACATGCTGTGTGCACTGTACCGCATCTGATGTCTCTGCATCGCATTTCATTTTTGTTGTGGCCAAAAGGATTTCTGGATTGTAGCAGGGTAACCCCAGGAATGAGGAAAAAGCCTCTAAATTGTAACCAGGCATTTCCACATGAAACATTCATGCTTAAGTATGATTAGCAGAGATTAAGGTGGGTTTGTTTTGCCTCTTAGAAGGCCCCGTGACAATTTGGAAATGGATTGAGTGCAGCTTTTGCAAGCACAGCCTTCTTAATCCTGTGCCAAGAGTTCTCACCCACCTTTGCTGAATTATTTACATTAAAGTTCTCACGTCAGCTTTGGAGCCAAGGGCCTAGAGGTACTGTGTGTTTAACTGCCTAAACCTCAAAGTATTGGAAGGATGGAAAATATTATGTTAAGTATTTCCAGGACTTTTAATGGAACATATTTTGCAAAGAGAGAGATTTGTCAGTACTACTTGAGGGGCTATTCAGTAGGTATTAGTTGACAAAAAATAATGTGTTACAATAAGTTAAGAAAGACTGGGCCCATTGTAATAGGTGCTGTAACTTGTACATTTTTCTATTTCCAAGACTGAATGCTCAGATTAAATAGTGGTCTGTTATCCCAGCCAGTGATGTGATGTCTCTCCATTCAAGCCGTTCTACGATCATGTATCCCATTTCCATATCGTCTCCCTATCATGTATATGAGATGGAGCCCTCCCATGTGCTGGATGATGTGATCCCTAGAAAGATTCATTCATACATAATGATAAAAGATGGGTTTGGACAGGGCTACTTATTTGACAATCATTGAAGTGCCATTGTGATGGATGGCAACGAGGACCTCCACCCGTCTCTCCTCCCACCCCATAACCATGGCTCCCTCTGCTGATCCCACCTTATTTATTTTCCCTGGTCTAGCTCAAGGTCTTGCCTCACTTTAAAAGAGAAATATCAAATTGAATTAAAATTGCTCGCTCACCCAAAACAGAGGCCCGTTTGCCTTAAAAATCACACATCTGTTCCCACAATTCATTGTTGCAAAGTCAATCACCACTCCCCCCCCACCCCACCCCTCTCTGGGCGCGTGGTAATGTGAATTATTCATGCCAGCGGGGCCACAGCGTGCTTCATCATGTTAAAGTGCCCATGACATTACTGATGGAGCCACCGATGCCCTCGCACTGCTAGCTATGCTAATGCATCTGGAAGGAGGAAAGAAAAGACATGGGAGCACCTCCAGGGATCAGAAGGGCAAGAACTGATCACCTACTAGAAATTAGTACTTGAAAGTCTAAGTCCTAGGCCAATCAAAAATGATTTTTACCTTGTGAAGGGCCGTGAATGAGAAAACCAAATATTAGTTTCACAGCTTCAGATCAAGCAGTCAACCTTCTTCACCATAGAGTCATCAGCCCATGAGGCGACCACATGGATCAGTGGATAGGATGCTGGCCATGAACCACACTGTGCCCTTGTTGACTGGGGACCTTTGTTGCATCTCTTCCTCTCTCTCAACTCTATAGTATCCACATTTAATAGTCATAAAATGCTGAAGAGACAATTAAGATTATGAACTACTACAGACTACAATAATATATAATGCATTTTTTTCCAATGAAAATAGCAATTAGTTTTTGACTGTATATAAAGATGGAGGAACTCTCCATAATGCTCCCAACTAATCCAAAATTGGGCAAAGAGGTGAGGTGTTAGTGGAGCTGAATGCAAACATCTCTAGGCCATGGACTCTCCTGCGACGGTACCCACCATTTTAAGCCTTAATACAATTTAAACCAGGAAATTGTATGGAAACATTCACTCCTTGTACAGTTATCATAAAGAGGAAAATTAGCTATAGAGACCAAAACAGCTTTTTGCACCAGGTTGTAGTCATGTTTATTTCTGCTGTAAAGTTGGGCATTTTAACATTGAGGTCTATGAGGATTGAATCGCCTTTGGAAGAAGCCTCGAGTGGACATTTGAGGAACTACAGGTTTGCAGTTGCTCTAAAAGAGTATCGTTTTGTAGTGTTGTTAGAGTGTTGTTTATATCACTGAACACTGCTAAAGCAGGAAGACAAAACCACACTCAACCTATGACGTGACGATTAGGTTATATGTGTTATCAGAGGTCTTGGAAATAACCGAGGCAATGTAATGCAATGGGTCCTGTTACAGTCTGTCACAATCTGCATGATTTGCTTGTCTTTTGAGAACTCAAATACACAGAACGAGATTTTTTTTTTTACTCTCTTATGTTTGTATGGAAAAACTGCGAGCAGTCGAACAAGTGGTTAAGCTTCACTCATGCCTTTCACCGCCCACACTTTACTAGCTCATGCTGAGATTCAGAGTTTTTGATCACAACCCCACTTCTCAGATGGATTACCTTTCTGCTTACTGAGAGAGTGTGTCTCGGTAGCACCCAGGGGATTACTTTGTGTTAGTGTTCGTCAGTGATGGGTGCTCTAATGATTTGCTGTATTTATTGGAACCCTGAAATTTAATCAGCCAGCTCAATTGTAAGTGCAAAGAATTAACTTTGATCGTGGTACTGAATGGAGGGCATCGGTTTAGCTTGCACAAGAATATACTTGAATGGTGAATGATACTGTGATACACATAATGTGGGCCCAGGGGGAGAGGCCATCATTCAGCTCCACTTTTTGTCCTTCAGGTGTGTGTATTCATGCCTAAGAATGGCCTGATTGATAGGGATTTCTAAGCCTGCATACTATCACATCTTGCATCTCTTCTCCATATCTGCTTAACAGATTCATACAAATGGAGGCTTTTTCCAAAATGTTATTTCTTGATGTCGTAAATCGATCTTACAACGAGCCGGTGCAGTCTGACGGTGTTGGTATGCAAAGTAAACAAGCCCAGAACAGGGAGGAAGCAGAGAGAAGAGGTTGAACAGGGTATGAAAGTATTTCCACTGTCAGTTTGTGTTAAACCGGTCTCAGATATGCTCTTTGTGAAGCTTTTCTCGCCTTTTCAGAAACCGCCCGCGCCTCTGTAAAGGTGCTGGGCAAGATGAGCATAACTGATACTGTGGTTCCCACACGCTTTGCCTTCTGAAATTTCACAACCGATAGCGGTTACTGACAGAGGGGGCCTGATAAAATCTCACCTGATTAGAAAAAAATAGAGCAAGAGAGGCAGCGAGAAAGAGTTGAGGCAAGGTGAGTAAAAACTAGAAGAGATAGCAGGCTTCATCGGGTCTCTGAGGTTGTGTCTAGGTTTCAGTTGACACATCGCTGACTGGTCCTGAGTGCACCACGCTCTCCACAAATGAGTGGGTTGAGTCAAGACTGACGGATTACAAACCACACTGGCATTGCTTTATCTTCTGATTGCAAATTTGAGACACAGATTCTTGAAGTATGAAAGTATGATTATGACTTTTGGCCTTTCAGATTTGTTCATAGCAAACAAGGGCAACACTTTATGATCCTCTCAAAGTATAACCCTTTAAGCTTTTATAAGGCAAACACACATACATATACATCCCAAAAAAATATTTCTCTGTGTATGTACTGTACGTATAGAAAGTATCTTTTTTTTAAACTTATGGTTTAATAAAATAAAATAAATTTATAAAACCAACATATGTGCCATTTTGTCAGTGGTCTCCTGTAGTTGGCTACATGATGATGAATCGCTGGCGCTGTGTCCTACTAAGATCTACTATTTACTCCAAGGGCCGAATGATGAGCCCAGCACCACGTAGGCAGGAGGTTTGGCCCCAAAATAACTCAGCTGCCTGACTCCTGGGAGCTGCTATGCTGAAACTGAACTGCTGAAAGAGATACTATCACAGTCAACCGGGCCTTCTTGCTGTTGAGAAGACGAAAAAGGAAGGAAGGCAGTAGATGGCATCATCCTGTTTGTTCCCTTTCAGACTTAGCCTGCCATGATTATGCTCTTTATCTCTGATCATCTCTGATTTAATGTGCTCCATTTCGTTGCTGTCATTCAAGCTGAGGTGATATGATGGAGTGTCTGAGTTATTACCTAACAAACAAAGTGATTTGACTCGCTGAAGAACATGTGGGAGATGTGACCAAGGAAAATTGTTCCCAAACAGAGCACTCAACTCGGAAATGTATTCACATTTCACAAACACTGTAACTAGAACATGTTTTTTTTGTGTGACACTTTAAAATTTCAGTAAATTGACACATGTCAGGAAAGGTCCACCCAGCTCCCCCCTCTTCCACCCATTCCAAATGCTTGTTAGCAGAGCTGCCATAGGTCCATATCACTGTGACGGCTCAGTCATAATCTATTACACTAACTGGGAACCTACGCATCTCATAACTGGCACCAAATATTGGTTTTGCTGAAAATTCCTGAAAAAAATGACACATTAATGATGAGAAAAATAAACAGGAGGCTTGTCGGCAGAATGTGGGTGGCTGTCCCATGGGAGAGGAATCTCGGGGATATAGAAATAGTAACAGCACCACCCAACAGGGGTTCCACCACCTCCCTCTCACAATCTTTCCTGTACTCCCAGTGCCTTGCAGCTATCGAGGCACTTGCGCGGCTGTAGTAAGACAGCAAAGTTTTCATTTACCATCCACAGAGATCCCACTCCGAAAGCAAGCCTTGAGGGTAATGTTAGGTCTTTTCATAAGTTACAAAGACGTAATTAGACAAATTAGCTCAGCAGACACTCTGGGTTGCGTTTTTAATGGCTGCATGTTGCCTAGGTTGGTAATTAGCAGGCAGCCGCTGCTCCAAAATCACACATTGCACCCGAGGCCTTGCATCCGTAACCTGACAACCAGTGGCAGTGCGGTAATGAAGGCTTATGTATCCCACAGGCTTGGTTTGCCTCACTTCCCAGCCAGGTTTGATGTTGGAATTCACGCTGTGCCACTGTGCAAATCTCTTGTTTATTCCCATGTATCATTTTCTTCCAGGTTAAGCATGTCGTCCTTTCGGCACGGTGATGTATTCAAATCAAACTGATGTGTTTTTGCCTCAGAGGCGCAGACTTTCATTTCAGCCAATCACCTTTATGGCTCAATTCATCAGGGCCGCGGTCTACGTGTCCAGGTCTCTTGTTGTGAGTAGCACCCGAGGAGCCGATCAGCCATTTCCACACACTCGGCTCCTCTCACACTTTTAATGACTTGCCGATGGTGATTTTGACCAAGCGCCGTTTTTTTATTAACTCGGAATAAATTCCTCTTCTCTCTGACACTAGACATTCTCTTTAAATTGGATTGAGGGGGCTGAATGCCAAATCGGAAATGACCTAGCAAACTGCAGATAAACTTGGAAGGGAATTTATTCGTCTATTTACTGTATGTGTCCATATTAAATTTGTGACGCTCTGTCACATCACATTCAGGTGCTTTCAGTAGGTTTGAATGTGTCATAGTTCACTTCATTCAGCAGCAATTCCACACATTTAATCTATTGCAATCAACTGTGGTTCTGTGTATCTGATGTTCACTCCATACAAAGAAAAGCATACTTCTATCTCCTTATTATCATCAATTAATAGTTAAAATCTCAATGAGAAAAAGCAAACTTATTGAATCCAAGTCAAAAACATTGGTTTCTGTATATATAGAACCGTTGTTTGCTGTAACCTGTCAAAGTCTCAGTGGCTTTGTACCGCATACTGTCTTTCTGTCCTATTTGTGGGGCAAGTTGGCACCACGTTCTGCCTTCACTGATGTGGGAAGGAGATGATTGGAACAACGTGCTGCGAGTGGATAGCAGCACACATCCACAGGAGCTTTGTGGACCAAGGAGATAAGACTGGAGCCCACAGCATGACAGGGAGAGCAGGACTGGGGAATGGAGGACAAGAGACTGCAGCCTTAAGGCCAAAATACTCAGCAGAGAGTAATGAGGGCCAGCTCTCACCAAGGATACCGCTGAAACTGCCAGAGAGAAGGGGGGAAAGCAGAGGAGGAGAGGTGGAATAACAACCTTGGAGGGCAAATTAGCTGCCTCGCCATAGTGGCTGACATGGTGGAATGTTTAAAGAAAAGGCACAAATGACAAGGAACAAATTTCAAGGTAGCTTTGATTCCAAGTGCAGGAATCTGAGCCCTGTTGGGACAGGCACAATTACACAAACACCAGACTCGAATGCCTCAAAATAGTCACAACTTAGGTATACAACCATGTATCAGGTAGTTTAGTAGCATGCCAGTTTGTATTAAGGTGATTGCGTGCCATCCTTCTTTTGTTATAATGTGACGGATTAAGTAAGAAAATGAAAAAAAAGATACTAGAAAATAGTAGAAATATAAATATAGGTGTTGCATATCATAATGTTAACCGTGGTATTGAGATGTCCTGCAATTTAGAGTCTACTCTACGGTTGTGTCCTGAAAAAGTTGTGAAATGCTGAAAATACTGTTGTCAGAACTGAAGACTATAAATCCAGGATGCTTGAATGCAACCATGCAAATATATTTCATAGCTTCTATTCACAATGCTCTAGAGATCGTATGTTGGTATGTCAGTCCGTTTGTCTGTCTGTCTGTCTGTCTGTCTGTCTATCTAATGTTAGGGGGCCCTTGTACTCTCTAGAATTGCTTGTCAGATGGTCAAATTGCTTCATAAAACTCTTTCTCTCACATCTTTCTGACATTATATTATGAGTGGTCTATGGCCAACTACAGACAGGCGACAAATTAAAGGAAAAACTAAAATCAAGTGTCTCAATAAGTTGTTGGGCCATCATGTGCTGCCAGAACAGCTTCAATGCACCTTAAGAGTTGATTCCCCAAGTCTTTGGAACTCTTTCAAGAGATGTTACCTTATTTGATGTTTTGAAATGGCTGTCGAGAGCGCTGTCTAACAAATCTGTCCAAAATTCCACATAGGTGTTCAGCTGAGTGGAGATCAGGCCATAACATATGGCTAAGATCATTTTTACACTCATCAAACCATTTAGCGACCCCACATGCCCTATAGATGAAGGAATTGCCATGAAGGAAGAGGCAGCTCATACCAGGATGGAAATGTTTCATCATGTAATAACATGCAAGTCTACAAACTATTGATCTGCAGTGACTCATTCTTCCAAGGGGACAAGTGGACCCAAACCATACCAGCAAAATGCCCCTCACAGCATGAAAGAGTCACCAGATCCCCTCACTGTTGCAGTCACACGGTCTCAGGATTTGCTTTTAATTTGTCACAGATCTGTATGTGGCAGTACACTGGCTCTGAACTTTTTTTCGCTTCTCAGCCTTCATCTGTTACACTGCTGTTTTTGCCACTTTTTATGTGAACAGCCAATTGCAGCCACACAATCTTCCTGGAGAGACTGTGTGAAAGTGATACTCATTATCTCCACATTTAAATGATATCACATCTCGCACTGCTATATGGCGGCTGGCTTTTTATTCTGCTTTCAAGTGGGGCTGTTGGGAACAACTATAAACATTTTTGATATCTGACATTATCCAGACCGAAATAGCTCAACAACAATTGCATGGGTTATAGTGAAGTTTGCCACACACACATTCCTGCTCCCCTCAGGATGAAGTGAAATCACTGTGAAAACTTTTCATGCATGATGTCAGCATGCTAAACTAAGATAGTCAACATGGTAAACATCATACCTTCAAAGCAACAAGATGTTAGCATTCCGAGACTAGCAGTTAGCTTTTGCTCCCTGTTTAGAGTGTAAGGCATTACAGTGATAGCTCCTAAACACTGGCTTTTACATGCTTTGCATAATACCTTACAGACCTATACAGTAAAAAAGCCTTTAGAGAATACAAGTACTAATTAGTTATGGGGTCAGTGAGAGTTAGTTAGCTGCCACCTTAAAAGAAATGGCTGTTATCTCACAGGGACCACGTGAAGATCCTCTGAGAACACAATCTGAGCTGAAAAATGCTTTTAATTTCTCAGGTGTGGATTGTGACCTATCAGTTCTGCATGATGCCTTTAGAATCCTCTAAGTGAATTTTGCTATTTTCTATTTAGCCCCCCCCCCCCCCCCCCATGTCTTACACCCACTGACCTTCTCTGTGCTGGGCCTGCCTGTGGCTCAAGACGTGTTGGATCATTTGATTCCAGCTAATAACCGGGGGTCGCCCAGAGACAGGCATAAATGAGTTGTGGCCTCCCTGGGCTCCTCCTGCTGTCTGCCTGAAGTGTGAGACGGCTGGAGGCTCTCAGCCAGTCGGCTTTCTGGATGGAGGCTGATTGTGTCACTGGGGTCCAGATATCTACGTTCTGCTATAGGAGGATGCTTAAAGAAGGAAAGCTTTTACAGTTTGGCTGCAAAAAAGACCTATATTCGCGGTTTTGCTTTTATTCCTATCATCTTGTCTTTTTCAGTTTTTTATTTTTTAAAACTAACTTGCTTTAAACTCTCTACATGACAGACCACTTTTCCGTTGATTGGTCATTCAGTGGCGTGAATAACTCGTTAAGTCGTATTTTGTAGGTTCATGTGAAAACACGCTGCTGCACACATGCAAACACTTTTCTAACCACATACAGCCTGCATCCTCACACGTAGTTACACACGTACGCATACTAATATAACATCCAACCCCTCCTCCTTCTTTCACACAAACGCACACAAAAATACACAGACAAATATATATTCTCAGTAAAAATGAAAACACTTCCTTGTTGACACGTTTTAGTGCCTTGCGTTTTGATTAGCGAGAGAAGGGAAGTGGTAATGAACTGTGAACATGCTGTTTCCTTCCATTTGGAGACCAAGCATCAGCTCGTTCTCCCCGCCAAACGCTGTATTACTATTCTGTCCTTACACCGCTCTCAATTAACTCTGGCGTCTCTCTCATCCTCTTTTTGTTGATATTCGGTGTCAGAAAGGCTATTTTCTTACCATGCTGGTGATGATGATATGCCTGCCTATGGATGAGTGACATTATGAAGATAGATAGATAGATAGATGGATAGATGGATAGATGGATAGATGAACGGACAGACGGATGGACGGACAGACAGACATTATTTTCCTCCAAGTAATTAAACATTTTCCCACCTTCACAACATCGTTTGCACCCAAACATGTGGCGCCCCCCCCCCCTTTTTTTTGTTTAACACAACATCTCATTGCTCCAGCTCTGAAAAACAAAAGTGTGAAATCACATTTCTCTTTTATCTCGCCTGTAGAATCTGCAATAACAGCCCTGCCCTCGCCTACTTCGCGGACGCTGGTAGATATGATGCGCGACTTGTGTGTATCAGTCTTTTGTCATTTTTAATACTGCAGTCTTATCAGGAGATATGACAAGCTCAAATGAGCCAGCGTGGCAATTACCGCAGTGCGAATAAATGTGAGTGTGTACGTGAGTGTGCGCGCGCGCGTGTGTGTGGGTGGGTGGGTGGGGAGTGGAGGTGGGGGGGTGGGGGGGTGGAGAGGGGGGGTGGGGGGTGATTGTGTTGGCTAGGTAGAGTCCAAGGGGGGCAGATTGTTGGTGGTGGGACTATTTACAGCTTGCTGATGAGACACCCCGCTGCTCTCCTCATCACCCCTTCCTCCTCATCTGTCTCATTCAGCACACCCCAAACACACATTTACACACACAGACACACACACACACACACACTGCAGGACACCTGTAATTAGGCAGTTAAGTGTCACACAAATAGTCATGCAATGGTTAGGGCAATGTCCAATATATATCTGCTCCCAACGCCTCTGGAAGCATTAACAACACATTTCAAACTAAAAGTCTGACATTATTAGAAAAGTTATACTCCAAAAATAATTTGTTTGGATGTGGACATTTACATTTATAATTCACAGAAAACACCGGATGACCTTCTTTGTAGTAAGTAGTCAATAAAATAAAAGAGCTGAATTGCAAAGTGCACTGCACACACACTTTGTTCCTCGCACACCAACAGCTTCATCTTCCTTTGCTTGCACCGACAACCACACACCCGCGCATGCTCGTATAGATCCGTCGTCCTCTAAAATGGTCGAGGGACGCATCAACACAGCAAGAAAAGCCTGCGGAGGCCACAACGTGCAGAGGGATGTGGAGGTGTCAAACATGGAAGTGTCAAACAGTGCCCACTCACCATCCCAAACCTTTCCTCATCCCTCACTACGTGTGTGTGTGTGTGTGTGTGTGTGTGTGTGTGTGTGTGTGTGTGTGTGTGTGTAGAGCTGCAGAGTGTGTACAGTGTGTATCCGTGGGCGGCTGTCACCTCTAAACAGCAAAGTTTCAAAATGACAGGGCCGGGCGATGACAGTTCAGCTACTGCCACTGGGCAGGTTAGAGATGGGAGCCTCCCTCCATCTAACACCCCACCACCACCCACTCCCTCTCTCTCCCTCCATTCCTCTCACTCATTCTCTCTCTCTCTCTCTCTCTCTCTCTCTCTCTGTCTCTCGTTTCTTCCACTCAGTTCTGTGTTGTGACTGCTTGTGACAGGGCTTGCTGGTGTCTTGCTGTTTATTCCATGTGGGTTTCTTGCTACAATGCGTTTGTTGTGCGTTTCCTCCCAGCATGTTCATAAGTTTGACACTGAGCCTTTAGTGGGCATGCCGAAGATCAGATATGTTATATGTACATACAGTACATACATGTTTCTGTATGTATGTAGCAGCTAAGAGCGTTGACACAATAGCAAACGCAAGGAGGTAATTCAGTGGTGTGTGGATGTGTAATCTTCCAGAGAGTACAGTTTTTAAGTGAAATACAGGGTGGTGAAACATAATCGTCTCAAAATACATCTGGAAGCAAATAATCATGAATGGAACTGTTCTTCTGCTTGTCTTCCATTTGGCTAAAGGCCAGTTTATGGTTTCATTGGACAGCTGTAGACTAAAACAATAGACTTCTTCCATATGTACTACGATTGGGAGTAGGCGTACGCAGACACGTTCCACAAACGTGCACTTGAAAACACGATGGTAACCTCCTGATAACAGAAGAAGAGCAGCTTGTTTATCGTGTTTGGCTGGGCAATGTGAAAAATCAAAAAGAGAAAATATTGTGTGCAACTGCTTGAAGCTAGAGTGTGGGGATTTTATTTATGAATCAACATCCGTTACATTCAAGTCCAACAAGTTCACACAGTGTTGATTAGACCTATCAGCACCAAGTAAATCTCTCTGTTTTTCACAATACCCGGCGATTTTTAAATGTGGTTTCTGTGGTGACATTCCTGTGCTGAATTACTGGCAGCAATGAATTTTACATCAACCAAAAATGAATGATTTGCCACAGCTGAAGAGCCATAGTGATGTAGATGAAGCAGGCTGCTGCCACAAATATGGAGGAAGCTATGACCTGGGATGAACCAAAGACAAGTTGATGATGCTGCAGATAAAAGGGAAACTCAGTGGTCATAGGAAGGACTACAGTTTAAGACAAACAACAATCGGTAGCAAGGCATACATCAAAAGCACAGTGTTTGTGTAATTACTTTCACAGCCAAAGAGGTGGAGACAAAAATTCTGTTCTGCAGGTTTTAAACCTAAGAGTGAAAGGCTGTGGAATACTGTACAAACATCAATTAATATTTAAATAGTAGTGATAAAAATAACAATACTTACTGAGCACAAAACTACTGTCCAGTGGAGGCAGTCCTTAGTACAGTCGCGAATATCACAAAATTTGCATCATGCTGACCCTATATATATATATATACACCGATCAGGCATAACATTATGACCACCCACCAAATATTGTGTTGGTCCCTCTTTTGCTGCCAAAACAGCCCTGACCCATTGAGGCATGGATTCCACTAGACCCCTAAAGGTGTGCTGTGGTATCTGGCACTAAGATGTTAGCAGCAGATCCTTTAAGTCCTGGAAGTTGCGAGGTGGGGCCTCCATGGATCGGACTTGTTTGTCCAGCACATCCCACAGACGCTCAATTCGATTGAGATCTGGGGAATTTGGAGGCCAAGTCAACACTTGAAACTCATTGTTGTGCTTCTCAAACCATTCTTGAACAATTTTTGCTTTGTGGCACAGTGCATTATCCTGCTGAAAGAGGCCACAGCCATCATTGAATACCATTTCCATGAAAGGGTGTAGATGGTCTGCAACAATGAAAGGTGGTACATGTCAAAGTAGCATCCACATTGGATGGCAAGACCTAAGGTTTCCCAGGAGAACATTGCCCAAAGCATTACGCTGCTTGCGCTGACTTGCCTTCCTCCCATAGAGCATCCTGGTGCCATGTATCCCCCAGGTAGATGACGCACATACATGCAGCCATCCACATGATGTAAAAGAAAAAATGATTCATCAGACCAGGCCACCTTCTTCCATTGCTCTGTGGTCCAGTTCTGATGCTCACATGTCCATTGTTGGCATGGGCACCCTGGCTGGTCTGCAGCTATGCAGCCCCATATGCAACAAACTGTGATGTATTGTGTATTCTGACAGCTTTCTATCAGAACCTCCATTAACTTCTTCAGCAATTTGAGCAACAGTAGCACATCTGTTGGATCTGACTACACAGGCCACACTTCCTCCTCACGTGCATCAATGAACCTCGGCCCCCCATGACCCTGTCGCCGGTTCATCACTGTTCTTTCCTTGGACCACTTCTGATAGATACTGACCACTGCAGACCAGGAACACCCCACCAGAGCTGCAGTTTTGTCAAACTGGGTCAGTATATCAAACCCACTAACAGGTGCCATGATCAAGAGATAATCAGTGTTATTCATATTATTATATTCATATATATATATATATATATATATATATATATATATATATATATATATATATATATATATATATATATATATATATATATCTTCTCGTGCTTCATCATCAAACTTTTTTAGTTCTAAGTGTTGAAGCAATGTTTTTCCTAAATTAAAAAAAATACAGTTGGACAGCATTTTTCACCAAGTACAAATCCCTCTTCTACCTCAGTGAAAAATCCAAGAGAATATGAATAAGCAATTGTGTTGTAATTCAAAACTTCTAGACAGCTTCAGCATTGCACACATCTAAATTGCATATTCAATCATTACTGGTGTTCAGACCAGTGGTGGTGTCATAAAATTCTGCTTGTATGTCTTGAACTCAGTTTTAAAGTAGCAACAAAATCTTCCATTCTTCAGTGAATGATTGTGGAAACTCTAATGTCAGATTCTGAATATGCATCATTTTGCACAGAGATAGTCAAACATCCCAGTGAGGTAACAAGGAGCAAAACTCATTTCTGAGAGGAGCAAGGCTGCTATTACTAAAAAGAAATGTGTCAGGTGGCTTTTTTTTGACTAATTGTCAACTTACTGTATGTTTTTCATGTTGTTGATATGCTCTGCTAGCATCTATGTTATATGTTTGGCTGTTTTACCTGATACAAATTCAGTTGTCCATGATTATGAAATTTCCCACTGAAACTCCTCAAATCAATATGATACAACCGTGTGCTCTGTTCTCGCAATTTAAACTCTCTGTATTGCCTGTTTCCAGTCTTGACCTTTCACATACAAGTTTGAGATTGCGTTTTGAAAGTGTACTTTGTGGTGGTTTAATTCAAAGATGTGGCTTATTGAACCAGTCCTGGGATGTGTCATTTTGCGTTGGAGGAGCAATCCCTCTAGTGTGGATAGGGTTCAGTTTAATTTAACAGCCTGCAACAGCTCATCGATAGTTTGTCCCGCAGCACACAGAGATGAAATCGGAAGTGACAGCATATAGAAGCCTTTGTAGGTTATATCTTAATAAACAGACCTCGCACAGGAAGAGATGAAAATAGATTTAATCTTGAACACACTCCAGAGCACACTCTGGAGAAATGCATTTGTGTTGTGTACAGGTGGCATGTTGAGTAAATTTCAAAGTGCATGGTGACCTCTAAGTTAATCCTTACCAAGTTTGTCACTCAGGAGACTAATGGACACAGTGTAAAGCTGTGACTCAGCATGGGACACTTGAATCTATCTCATAACCTCAGTCATGTGTTACTGCTTGTTTTTTGGCATCTTTTCTTATGTGTTTGTCTAAACAAGCAGAAAAAACGCAGCACGACGAACTTTGTGTCTTAGCTGTGCCCTTATGGAAGGTGGAATGTATGCTTGCACAACAATAACGGTGTTATCATTACCCGTGACAATTGTAGGCTTAAGCATGCATGTATGCGTTTACCAGCCATATTACCATATATTTACATTCCCATGTTTAATATACGGTTTTAAATGCTTGTCAAACATGACACATTTTGTTTTGCCTATTTGCATATGCTCAGAGAATTCCACAGGGAGCTCTGCAGGATATCATGACAAGCATCATTGTTTTTTTTTGTTTTGTTTTTTTTGCAGCCAGTGACACCAATATAATTGTATAGCTTGATGAAGCTGTAGCTCACGTCAGTTACAAGACTCAATCACAGAAATTACAAGTAATGTCAGTGTATTGATAGTATGGCCAAATTTTGTTGTGTGAGAACTTGTATCTGTAATTAGTCTCAGTGTTTGTTTTTAATGATTATTTAACAATGTCATTATAATGATTACAATGGTACAGTTTTGTCAGTTTATCAAATCAATTATCAGTTGATTTTATTACAATCTTATTGCATGTCAAGACCAAGTAAATCAGCAGTTTAATTAGGAATAAAAATCCACAGACGGTGAAAGTTGCAGTTAACATTCTATTGCACCTTCTAGTATGTCAACCACATAGAATCACCTGCGGAAAATCCCTGCCCTCCCTTTGACTTCCTCTGCTTATTCACACTGCCAGTCATCCATATGCGCACATAAGCACACATTGATATACTCCGACAAACACAGCAGCACCACTTCACAGCACCCAGACAGATGGAAACCATTATTCGATTCTTAACTCGAAAGGAAATCACTTCATATCACAAAAAGCAAATTACCAGTCGTCCAAATATTTAGAGAATGAGATGAATTGAGACCTCCTCCTCTACGTTCGCTTCCTGCACGGAAACTCCAATTTGGGGTTTAAACAAAGTCGGAAAAAAAAAATAAATATGTGGTGGCAGGGAGACAGCCCTGTTGTTGACCTCAGTGACACGACAGGCGAGACAGCAGAGGCGTTTATGGAAGTGTGTTCTTTGATTTTAGAGCAGGCCTCGCTCTCTGCACAGGATGCCATGTGTCAAACAAGAACCTTGGGCCTCAGAGAGGAGGAAGTGTCTCCTTTATGGCACTTTGCAGAGTAACTGCCAATGTAGTATTTGCCAGATGGCCTGTGATGGATAGGGAAGCAATCCAGTACACGTCATTTCTTGTTCCTCTTGTGTTCTTAATCATGACTGGACAGTCTGTTTACCCTCTGCAACTGTAACACAAGGCACTGTCTGTGTAACAAAGTCTACAATATTAATACAATGCAAATAATACGTTGAGTGAATTACTAAAATAAGGTTGGTGACATGCTCAAGAACTCATAAACTTGTAATTTTAAGACCAGTAATTGCTAGTAAGAATTGTAGTTGTTATTTTCTTTCTTTGACTGTGCTACAGAGTAGATTTTAAAATCTCATTAAATCTCGACATTGTGGCAATTCGCAATGTAATACGCCGTTTTGTCTAGGTTACGGAAGCTTATGAAGAATCTGCATTAGTCAACCTTTCTTTAGCTGAAACTGGATTAAAGGTACATCTTAAAATCTTACTTTTGTTGCAGATCTCAATGATTGTATTACTTAAAGAGAAGAAGTACCTGTAGTTGTTGTTATGGAAGCAGGTATTTTATTTCCATATTTCTAAATCTGCAACGGAAGAATATTTATTTAGGATCTAATTGTTCCTCCCTCCGTTTTCTCCATCTCCCAGCTTTTGACCTAACCCATCTTTGATTATCCCTGAGAAAAATGGCTTCTTTGACTCCCAGGGAGCTCAGGAACAAAAAATATCCTTGAGCTATTTATCTTGCTGCTTTTGTCTCCCAACACTTGTGCACCAAGCACTGTCAGCTGAAGCTTTCATTCCATCCTTCCTTCCTTCCTCCCCTTTGGTCCTTTTCTCCTCCCTGTGCAGTGCATCAAAACAGCTGGGTTTCTGTTTGTGGTCCATTCATAATTGTGCCAGAGTAATTAAGAGCTTTCTGTAAAATGATAGCTTTGTCAGGCTTCTCAGATGTTACCTAACAAGGCAGTCTACAAAGGTGTTAGTGTACTGCATCCATCATTGTCATCTGGGCCTAATTACCAGCCTATAAATCATTACTCTGACCTGGACCAGCCGCAACTGAAAGGTAGTAGACTCTGTTAAGGTGGATCAGAACCTCAATCCTGTGTTAAATCTTTTGATCAATTTCATCATTTTGTTAAATGATTGTCAATAAGTTAATGATTTAATTTGCTGCGTTGCACGATCTCATCTCTTTCCATTTTATTATACTGCACACTCATTTAGTGCTCAAAGAAGCTGAGTGAGATAACATTCTCTGCAGCAGACGGGGCTTAAAGTGTCCTCACCCTGACTTTTACAATGATAGGAAGGTTAAGTTAGCACTGTGTTAGATTTATGCTGCCTTTCAAGCATCCTTCATTTCCACTTACTTACCAGATCAAGCATTCCCCGGCCAGTCTATAAAATCCCACAGCTTACTTTTCTTTAATTAAATGCCACTCGTAATGCTCCCCGGTGCACCCCGTATATCTGCGGCCATAGCTGATGCTTTAAAAAGCAAAGAGCCACCTTTAATGCAGTGTGCCGTCTGCAGCTCAGCTGCACCAAGGGGACAGAGCAACCAGACATCCATCTTAACAAGGTCACACCGTTTGATTTTTAATATAACGGTCAGTGCTCGGGCCCTACGTCCTCCTTTGAAATATTAGCGCTCATTAATGATGTGGAAGCTGCCCCGCCCCTCCCCTCCTCACAAAAACCCATCAGCAATCATTCTCCACACGAGGGTGAGCACAGTCAGATCTGTGCTTAGACCTGCTCCCACTCACTGCCAGAGGCTGGCCAAAAGCCTGCTTTATAGGCCAGCTTTATGGCATTCATTATGCACACTTAACAGCCACTGTAATTCTCTCAGATGGGTTGGGGAAGTGAGGCGATTAGCTGTTGGGTCTAAACGTGGGTTGCCTGAGACTTTGACCTTTTGTTTTGGACATGAAAGATGATGTCTCTGGCTCATGCAGGGAAATTTCCGCTGCGCTATGTAGCTTGTACTCTGTATTATGTTTTTTCTTCATTTTTGCATGTCTGCTTTGAAGAATGACATCCAATCAGTAGGAAGCAGGTTGAGATAACGTCTCGTCGTATAGAAGAACTTTAATTATTTTCCTTAAGGCTTGTATGAGTGTTATTGCATTCTTCTTTTCTGTTAAGGATCTATTCCACTGGGCTTCTGGCACAAAAGCCGAGTTAAAATGACTGGAAGATGTATTCACTTTGCTGCATGTGAAATGTAAAAATGAGGCTCAGAGGGTCAGGGTCGAAAACATCTCACACTCCTACGCAAACAGCTTATTAGAGGCAAGCTTTTGTAGAAAGGTTTAACTTTTCTGTGCTTCTTGTTTTTTGCTTCCCACTCATTTAATGTTGTGCAGTGGAAACAGGGGACAAACGTTAACAGCAGCGCTCTACAATAATAATAACCTTTGTTGTCCAAATTCAGAGCTTTAAATCACATCTTCAGAGAAAGCACTGAATCATGGCCTGATTGGTCTGCTGGATGACGTGTTATTCTTGCTCGATCTCTGTTTATTGCCCAACTGCTGGGCTGAATCTTCCATGTGAAGCATAGCTTACACAAGCACTACGCCCATAACAAATTGCACTAGCACCTCCCCTCGACATGACTTATCCTCCTGTATAGATGGAGATGCAAGACTTTCCATAAGTTACCGTGCTCTGTGCCCTTGGAGCTGGTGGCATGTTTACACAGTCCTTATTCCTCTTTGACTCCTCCTTGGCTCTGTTCCCTAAGAGAGATTTCCAGGTCACAATCCGACCAAACCGTAAGAACACATTTCTCTGAACTGCGCTGTTTAGATGCACAAAGACCGCTGGCCGCTGTCATGGGAAATTTAGGTAATAAATCTGCAGACGGTGACCTCATAAAATGTGCTTGACCTCCAGGATGGGGAGCCTGAATGGGCCACGCACCATTAAGTTCACACACGCCATCCAGATTAGATTTCAATTCTCCAACTGTATGCGGTCAGAGCCAGTGGTACATTGAAAAGTCACCAAATCGATGACCTGCACTGCCAACCAAAGGGACATGGATTTATTTGAGCAGTTTTCATTGACATTGTTTCATCTGGAAATAAAAACTCAACCTCACCACTGATACAGAAGGTGTGGGTGTCAAGTCAATGTAAATAACTAGCCAGAAATTTGTATACATCGCTCCATTAATAGCAATTTAGAGTGTAGTACATAAGAAGTTTTATGGACATTCATCGCACACTGTTTAGCTTATGTGAAGACTGATTATCCACTTTGTGAGCAGATGGAGTAATATAATATAGAGAAAAGCATATTTGACTTGTTGGTCATTATGCCTGCATAAAGGCAAAATTTGATTTACTTTTTTTGTTTTTTTGACTTGTACAAAACATTGGAAACAACATTCTCTTGGACTGCATTTCTCTTAATGTCACTAACTGCAAACAAAACCAAAGAAACAGTCAAAGTTTAGTTTTCTCTGAAGTTGCTGTGCATCAAGAAGGGTTAAAACCCGCCAGAGTCTGCTTTGGCGGTTCTTTTTAAGAGCCCCACTTAAGGTCTCTTTTGTGGCTCCAGATGTTTTGTGTAGCTATTTATTTAGCTTGTAAACAGGCCGACAAAAAGCAGCAAGCATAATGATGGAGAGGGAGAACCGCAGTGACATTGTTGCAGGGCCTCACAAAAGATAGCTGTATGCTTAATGTGATTTAGAGCCGAGGTTGGGGCGGGGGACTTTATCGCCTTTGAGTGGGAGGTTACCAAATTGAAATGCAAATCTTAACATTTTGGAATTCATTAGGGTTGACACGGCCTCTTGGAACAACAACAACAAAAATGAACATGCATTGTGGATGGGGGTTGGGAGAGTTCTCATTTCTTGCAATTCCTTTCTCTGAAAGGAAATGGAAAGAAATGAGTCCGACCTTCTGACTTTGTTCATTTCATTGCAACATCATCCTTCTCTAATTTTTCCTCTGAAGAAAGCTATCATCGGCTTCCTTGCTAGCTGCCAAGTTCCCATATGGAGCAGGTGGATTGTCCCTTGTTGTACTAACGCTACAACACATGAGAACATCTGCCAAGTAGTCAAGTAGCACGCTAACCCCTCTAGGTATGAGAAACAGACGTTGGAATTATGATGACAATATGATTTGTCATAATTATCTTATATAAATGTTGTTTGCTGCAAACTTTGCCTGTGTTTGCCAAACTACAACTTCAAGTTGCAGTAGAGACTAGTAGGAACTTTAGCTTTTGAGGAATTAAAAAGTTAAGGAGTTTGGTGAGGAATCCAATTTTTTTGAGAGATGAATGCTGTTAGAAAAACCTTTTATGCCTTCTCATTCTTTGACAGTTTCTATCAGTCAGTCATTCAGACGTTCTCACAAATAAGCCTGTGCACAAGCGTCCAACACACACATAGACGTGTGCATATCTTTCACTGACGTATGGCAAGTCCTGATCTGTATCTCCCACACACACTTCCCCAGAGAATTGATTAAAATCAGAGAGAGACAGGCCTTGAACATAGCTGCTTTTGTGTGAACAAACAAAGGCTGCCGGTAATTGGATTCACATTGAGAGAGGTATTTAAAACAGTCTGATAACTAATACAAGCTGCTGGCTGTTGCGGGGCGTTTTGTGACCCAGTCACCTTTACTGGTCTAGAGCACAGTTATGTCAAGCAGCTCCCTTTCAACCCTGCGGATTACTATTACAGGAAATCTATCAGTCAGAATAGGTTCAGAGGTCTTTTACCTCCATTTCCTGTACGTTTCCTGTTTTTGTGGCACTTGAATGCACCATAAATTCCCTCCAATTCTAAAGCTACAAGTAGTTGATTTGCAGTACATTTAGGATAAAAGTTCACTTTCTATGTTTGATGTTTGACGTGTTTAAATGCGACTTAAGGATAAAGAGGCCCAGCCAGAGGCTGACGTGACCTATGGAAGCGTAATCCAAGCAGGCCAAATACCACAAGTTACAGATAATTAAACCAGTGAAGGGCTGATTAGAGGCAGCGAGACAAGAAATCAATGAAACATGGCCAGACAAAGTGTGTCTGATTGTTTACATACCTCGAACTGGGAGGGAGAGAAGGAAGGAGAGAGAAAGAGAGCGAGAGAAATGACTGCCATTTTATGTCGAGGTTTGAGGTGAACAAGATAGAGATCAACTCCAGATGGCTGCAGTCAGAGGGCTTAGGGCTCAGGGGACGCCACTGCCTCACAATCCATCGCTCACCCAGACACAGACACTCCATTACGCTGGTTCTGAACTTGGATTAAATCCCATCCCGACCCTGATTGTCTTTCCACCTCTACTCCATCGTGTTGACATTGGCCTCCCCGGGCTGAGGAGGGAGCTCTACCGGATGTCTTGTGCTGAATCACGGCCCAGTCTGCCAGGTCCAGGAGGATTAGCCCAAGTGAACGAAGGGGTAGATGATTGCATCAATCCCTCAGAGATCTCTGGCTGTTTAAAGTGTATTTGCACAGTTGTCGCAGCACAGTGATAAGCATAGTGAAGGCTCATAATCAGCCCAGGGATGTTGAGTAATGTTTTGCTTATATGAGTATCTTATCTGGGTTTGGCTACACATTATACCATCGTGTGTTTACATTTTAATGTTGTAGTGTGTGTTCTATTAATATTTACCCTTTGTGTTGGTTGTTCGAGGGCAAGGAGAGTTCAGCCTGGTCACAGTTTCACTTGAGTGATGGCCAGCATTTGGGCTACACATAAAAGTGTGCCAAACTGATAGACAGTGTGTGTAGCTCGTCACTGTGATAATGTTTTTGATTGCCGGGTGACAATGAAGCCATCAGATTAGCGTTGCACATTTGTTTTGTCTCTAAGAGTGATAAGAACCACTTCTGGGATTATTTCTTGCTTGTTTGTGGAAGAACTATCTGAAACTACTTTGGCAGGGCAGAGAGAAGTAATATCCATACTATTACATTTGTTAGGAAATGGCACACAACAAGTTTATTTTTACTAGTGGCCTTCATACGACGAATTTATGAAAGGATTGGTCATTTCACATTAGCTGCTGTGGTTCAGAATAACACACATATAGAAACTTCTCTCGAAAGACTGTCAAATGGGAAAACATTTCAATCACCCAGGTATTATGTAATGTATTGTTGCCAGGTCAACCATAGTGTTGGTTTTCTTTCTTGCCACTCAATGGGAATGCTTCTCAGTGCTGCCACTGCTGAATAAAAGATACATAGACTAAACAAGAAAAGCACTCGGAGACCACACTACTCTGCCAAGGCTGCAAAGTCATTGTATCATTTCCCAACAGCTGAAATCTTGAAAACATTTGTGGCAGAAAACACAACAACATAGAATGTGGCCATTTTATATAGATATACCCACAAACAAAATGACCTTGCGCTGAGCACAGCTATGTTATGTTATGCATTTGTACGTTATGTACAGATACCGAATTGCATGACCTAAATATGTAGCGGGCAGTGGGAATTGGTGGGACTTGGAAACACCCCCACAATTTATTCAATTGTTCCTCGTATGATTTCCGGCGAATAAGTCCCGATAAGTTGACAGCGGTTGAGTTGTAGTAGGATCATAGTCTTGGGATCATCAGCTGATGTAGTGTTCACTTGTAGTCTTATGGCGCTTTTCCACTAGCACCTACTCGGCTCAACTCTATTCGATTTGTGAGGTTTTCCATTAGGACGTAGTACATGGTACTAGGTACTATTGTAGTGCCTACTTGGCCGGGGTTTCAAGCAAGCTGAGTCGAGCCGATAATGTGACATCTACAGAGTGCAGGCCACTGATTGGACAGGGCGTGAGGACACACGAGAGCAACTCCTTCATGAAAACCAAACCCGCCATTTAAAAAAAAAAAAAAAAAACTGGCAGCAGCAACAATGCACATTATTGCTCTTTACGGAACTTGACAAAATTTGAATATGGCAACCAGATCTGTACTGTGGGCGAATGAAGAGGTCCTCCATTATTGTGTTACATTTGTGTCGCACACAAATGACGTTTAGGGACTTTCGGGACGCTGTGTTATGACGACTCTACCCATGACGAGGTGGTACTCAATTGTAATGGAAACGACCTAAACCAAGTCGCATTGAGTAGGGTTGAGCCGAGTCGAGCCGAGTAGGTGCTAGTGAAAAGGCGCCTATAGCTACAATGATGCCATGTCGCTATCTCGCAATGATACAGAAATCTTTAACAAATCCATAGATCAGGACTATACTCACTGCCAAAATCTAATTACTTGGTCCTTGTGTCATTGTTGACCTTCCCTGAAAATTTCATTCAAATCCGTTAGACTGTTCTTGAGTAATGTTGCTGTCAGACAGACAGACAGACAAACAGACGGACAAACATACGCCAATCAACACATAACTCTGCTGTTCCTAGATAGAGTAATAATTGCTGCAATGTAGCATTTCTAAACAGCACATTGGTGTCTAACAATCCCCTAAACTGGATCATATTTAGAAATTTCAAAGTTCCAAATGAGCAGCTGAAGATGTTTTAAACCTGATGTGCCACAACATTGAAGCCATTAGTGGGTTACATTGATCATCTCATTACAATGCAATGTTCTGCTGGGAAACCTTGTTTCCTGGCACTCATGTGGATGTCACAAAAACATTTGTAACACAGATCTCCCTGTTGATAGCACAGCATCACCACATGCCATCTTCAATCATGACAGTCTCCGTTTGCACGTTACACATGTGATCATGACACCTTCCCTGTACACGCACCACAAACAGTCTCTTTTTGATAAACTCTCATATTAGGCAGGTGGTTTTAATGTTGTGGCTGAGTTGTATTTTCTGTAATTGTTACTCAGACTCTGCTAATTTACGAATGGCAGATTCAGTCTCCACACACAAGGTAACCTGCCAAGTAACTGCACAGGCCAAACACAATGCAAAACAACTGTTCAGAAGTAAGATTGTTTTTCTTAAATTTTAAGTGATTGCATTCATGAAACTTGTATTCATCTCAGATTGTAGAGTTGATATTGGCACTGCGACTGCTGCAAGTTAGCTTAATCAGTCAGTACATTAAAAATCAGCAAAAAAAGATCCAGTGAGTGAATCCAAATGTGTACCTGATTGTGATTTAATACATGGATTACAGTATAAACATAGCAACGAGCATTGTTGTGCTTCTGCACTGCACAGTCAATAGGTTTGTCTGCACTCACCACCGCCTATACTAGACAGATGCACTAAATGATAAATATTTATGCTTCTGATTATGCTGGGTGCATTATTAATTGTACCAAAATACCCCTCCAAGTGGATCTCATTAGGGTAGGAAATTAGTCAAAGCTAATAATGCTCATAGTTGAAAAAGCATTTTTGAACATCATTCCACATTTCTTGTCTCATTTCGCCAGTGTTGAAGTTCATAAACTGCACTGTGAATGCGTTCATTAGAATTAGTATTTCCTCAAACTGACTTGACTGGGGAAATTGTGTGTGATTAAATATTAGCTTGAATATAATTAGCATTTATTAGCAAACTCTGCTATGGCAGATAATGAAAATCTTAATGAAATGCTTTGTTGAATTTTGTGTCAGGGGGGTTTGATTTTTTTTTTTTCTCTTGGATTTGCAGTCAGCACGCCTGAGCTCAAAGCACAATATACATTTTTTTTATTGAGTTATAATGTAGACAGCTGCTGTAATTGTAACATCCTGCTACTGGGTGACAGTGTTTGAGGCTTTCTGCTCCATACAGCAGCCTACAGTTAGTTTAATAGGCTCCTCAGTCTGGTGGAGCTATTACCAAATCCAACACAGACCATTAGGCCGCATGGGCTTAATTGCACATTAATTGGATAATTAGTCCTGCACTTTGTTTTTTTTCCCATTTTCTTCTTCTTCCTCATTTTGGCAAGCAGTCGGTCATTTGGTAGATTTCCCTTTTGTTGTTATGTGCTTCAGCACAGTGAAAAAAATATGCTCACTGGTGTCGTCATCGTGCGACTGGAAATTTCCCATTGGGGGGGCGGTTGCTCCTCGTGGGCGGGAGGCCGAGGCTGAGAGGATTGATGGAGCCCCAGGTTGTCTTCCTCCTGTGCTGTCATGTTGACCCACAATACATGCTGTGTTTGTGTCTCTGCCAGCAGAGAAACCAGGAAGAGGCATGCATAGTTAAATAGGCAACAACTCTCTAGTCCGCAAGGTGCATTATTTATGAACTTTTTAAAGAGATTTTATTCATCCCTTCCTCGTATTTCTCACCGACATTATTGTCTGCGCTTTAGGCATGTGCCTCAGCACTCTCTGATTGCTGCCATTAAACCCAGGGAGCCATCTGATGGAGTTATCAAAGTAAATGTTTGGCACATTTCATAGCGTTTGAAATCTCCTCCTGTAATAAAGCTCTCTGGGGAGAAAGAGGGACAGGCTTTTCATGCAAATAGCCGGTTTTCTGATATCACACGGTGTTGAAATATCCACATTTATCTCAGTGCTGTCAACAAATACACGGAGCACCTCCAGATATGGTGGTTGATGTTTGGCTGGATGAGAGGCGATGGAAAAGTGTTCACTATATGACATCGGGCCAGACGGAACGTAATGAAATCATTATTTTAAATTTACAAGCAATGAATCTGCCAAGCTGCAGTTTGAGTTCGGGGGGATTTTATTGCGCATATGCTAAACATATGGAACCCAGACAATTAGAAAAAGCAAAAGATGTGGATGAAGACACATAAAATGATACATTGATGTTGGAATGTAAAGGCTATGATTGTTCATATATATGTTCAGATGGCTGGTGTGTCGTATTGTATAAGTGACTTTCGGCAACAGGGAGGAAATTAGTGAAAATGCAAATGCAGTGATGGCCTGTGAGCTGCTCTGCCTTAATGAGCAAAGCATCGGCATCCTCTGCCAGACCCTGATAGGTCTCCTACTGATTAGACAAGTTAAAGCTCAGTCCTTTATTATTCCCAGAAGAAGCAGCACTCACTTTTGTCTCTGTGCTAATAATAGCCATAAAGTGTGATCATTCCAAAGTGTTAAAATGCTCCCTATCAACATTGGTCTGTTTTCGTTTTGTTTATTATTCATCTTGTCCAATTACCATTCTAAAGGGGGAGTGTTTCTTGCCAGGCGCTGAGGGAATAAGAGATTAAAAGGCAATGAGGAAACATCTGTGTCTCTGCTTTGCCACAAATCTGCATCTCATTCCTACCACTAGCATTCAAATAGACGGCGCCTACAATGCAGGGAAAAAAGTAAAACGCCAAGGCGCATAGGGCTAGCGAATAGAAGGAAGGGTTACCATAGAAACACATACCTCACATGGGTTTATGGGCTGCATCCTATCACATGCTATCAGGAATTACCATAAATCTTCTTGCAGCGAGGGCGGTGGTTAAGGTGCACCTCAACAGTGAATGACAATGTGTTGATCTCCACATATCTGGAGAGATGCATCCAGGCTCTTTAAATCAAGAGGAAAATGGCATCAGATTTAGCGTGTGACAATAGAAAGATGGAGAATGCCTCTAATGCATTTCCTTTCATGAGCCTGTGTGCAAACAGATATTGAAAATCAGAGAGAAGATCCTGCTCGCTTTTCCTTTATATTCATGTCATTGTGGAGATGAATGATTGCAAAATCAAAACTTAGCGGAAAAGCAGAATGTGCCACAGAGCCCTGCATTTATGGCTGATAATCTTTGACTGGGTGTCATCATGCTTATTCCATTCATTCGCCGTACAGCTGTCTGCACAGAGCCAACGCCAGCAGTGAGAATTGTGTCAGCGCGCAGCGGTACATCAGTGCAATTTCCACAAATGGCATCTTTCCCCAAGCTCCCATCCACTCGACCTCTGGCGCTGAGCGACGACGCTGAGAGCATTATCAGATGTGTTTGAGCAGCTCCCGTCAGCACGACCCCGGTGGGCGGTGCAGATATCGAGTGACCTTTTCTGCATGGCTCCCTGATATTAACGCAATCTCCCCGCCTTATTACCATGGGAACATTTCACAGAGTATTAGACTTAATAAATGACTTTTTCCTTCAGTTCCATCTCTCTTCTCCCTTCGCCATTTTTCTCCCCCGTTCTCTCCTGCTCTGCTCCCCTCGTCCTCCGTGCTCCTGAGCCGATAACCCGACCTCCCCAGGGGCCCGGCCTCCATAATCGCGTCAGTTCATGGCCCTCTTATTCCAGCAGAATTGCTTAATTGGTATGTGTTCTACATAACTGTTGGAGTATTAGACTCACAAATGAAGGTTAGAACCTCAGTGCTTGTAATCGACTGAAAGAAATTGATTTGTGCTCAGCTGCCCTTCTGGGACGAGACTTTATGGTTCTCTGAAGAAATTGAAGCTTTTATAATTGTGTGTTCTTTCCCCCTCTCCTCTCCTGGTCTCTCTCTCTTTTTCTCATTTCCTCCCTGCTAACTGCTTTGTTGACATTCATCAAAAGGCAAGTCACCAGTAACTTAAAGGTGATACGTCTGTTCCTCCATGTTCCAATCCACTGGGCGTACAGAATGCAAGATGCCAAGCGCAGAGTGCTGAATAGTGAATATCTCTCCTTCTTTCTAATCATAGTTTAGGTGCTCTGTCGATGGAAATCTGATTGCATTATGTGTGATCATGCAGAAGGCGTGAAGTGGCATCATATTAACCAAACCTGACCAACATAAATTGTCTTATGATTGATCTCCTTTCATTGTGTGGTGTTTTAAGGTTTTGAATCAATAGCTCGGTGTGTGTGATTAACAAGGGTCTAGTAATGAGCGACTCGATGGCCAGATAAAAATGAAAAATGCCACATACAAACACAGATTTTGCATTTACAAGGACTGCACTTAAGTCCATCATGCAGTTCTAAAAATACAAAGAAAGGTTTATATTTTCTTTGTCTCTCAACCATGCAATGCCTAGCGTTTTCATTACATTTTATTAGCTTGTGTTTCTGCCCTATAATGTGTCTACAGGATAATAGTTCGCTTGGTTGCTTGAGTCAAATAAAATACACAGAAGGAAACAACACAGACTTAATGCAACAAAAATCCCTCGTCCAAATGAATGAGGATGAAATCAACTGGACTTAACAGTTTATCCTGCAGGACTGTGTTGCTGCAGCTGTCTGGCTAGTGTCTTATGCATGACAACTCCCTCTGACTTAGGTGACCGTAGATTATTTATGCCTGCTTTCCAGGTGGGCAGACTCAGATGTGCTTAGTGCAGAGGTTCGCTCAACGCAAAATCACATTTCACGCTTGTGCTAATGTCGCCCGACGAGTGAAGAGGAGTGAGAACTGGCAGGTGGTGTTTACAAATCAGAACACCCTGAACCACAAGCCACCCTGACACCAGATGCTGATTTGATTATGGGGCGGCATGTAAGAGTGTATGAATGTATATAGCGGGTGAGCTGGTGCATTCAAAGTCGATTAAGTGAAACAGAGATGAGTGCCGCATTTATTTATTCTGTTTGGTCCAAATGGAGGTGTCATCCTGGAGATTGATGAAGGCTTTTCACCACATGGGAGCGGTTTCAGGGAGAGATGGAGTGTGTATGCTCACTTTGGATTTATATTTGCAAAATAGGACCATGTTTGTTGCTTTTTTCTTCTAGGGGTACATGCTTCCTTGTGAAGATGCTCTTTTTGTGCGTTTTAGGAGCGGTTGCTTTGCTTTAGGTGCTATCTGTTTGTGTTGGGATAAGTTTAGCAGAAAATGAACACATACACTAGTGCACTACTTTGATGTATCTGCCCCTCAGTGATGTAAATTATAACAAAGAAACTTTCCTGAATGCTGATTGCATGTCATTATTGCAGCATGTTAAAACTGCAGTTCTTTAAAATTATCATTTTTGGAGAACTTTCAAGAAAGTCGTTTTTCTTTTGTCAAATTTAGGTTGATAATACATTAACCTTTAGAAATCCAAGCAGTTTCTGAGCATTTTTGATCCCTTCACATTTTTCCCACTGTGGCTCATTTCACAGAAACAGCACAGACATTGGTAGAAGTAGAGAGAACTCAAAAATGTATTTTGTGCAATATAGTTACAATTACAAAAAAAAAGAAGACATTTCTTTGATTATTTATTTTTACAAAAATTGAAAAACATGGAATCAACATGTACAATAATTTTCAATGGGATCACAGGTGTTACCAATACTGGGTTAAAAAGAAAAGGTAGCTCTACATGCTATTGATGGTTTACTGTGTATACTACCAGTCAAAAGTTTGAATACACCTTCTCATTCAACGGTTTTTATTTCGTTATTTTGTACATTGTAGATTAATACTGAAGACATCAAAACTATAAAAGAATACTTAAGTAATTATGTTGTAAACAAAAAGTGTTCATTTTCAGTATTAATCTACAATGTAGAAAAGAATACAAATAAATGAAAAGCATTGAATGAGAAGGTATGTCCAAAATTTTGACTGGTATTATAAATTTTTACAAACTCTTTTTCATACTACTCTGCACATCAGATCATGAAGGATATTTCACCATGCTGTATCTTTCAACAACTTGCTGACAAGTTGCAACCAGAAGTTGTTCAATTTTTATTTGTAATGATGTATAGTAATATTTTACATTTTGGGGCTGCACGGTGGATAGGTGGTTGCCTTGCAGCTAGAAGATCCCCAGTTGGCGTCCCGCTCTGGGCCTGGGATCTTTCTAAATGAAGTTTGCATGTTCTCCCTGTGCATGCATGGGTTTTCTCCAGTCCTCTACACTTCACTACAGAGGTTAATTTATAATTCTAAATTGTCCGTAGGTGTGAATGTGACTGTGGTTGTTTGTCTCTCTGTGTAGCCCAGTGATAAGTTGGTGACCTGAATGTCCTCTGCCCTCGCCCTAAGTCAGCTGGGATAGACTCCAGCGCCCCCATGACCCTAATGAGGATTAAGCGGTGTCTAGATAATGGATGGACTATACATTTCTATACGCAGTAACCTGCAAATGTGTGTAGACACATTGTTGGCATACAGAATCAGGCTAGAAACTATCTACTTAGCAGCCCGGGGGCCCATAAAAAACATATAAACTCAGTACTCAACAAAGCAACAAATTGTGCAAGTATGTACACTACTATTCAAAAGTCCTTATTTTTGAAAGAAAAGCATTTTTTTCAATGAAGATAGCATTAAATTAATCAGAAATACAGTCTAGACATTGTTAATGTGGTAAATGACTATTCTACCTGGAAACGGCTGATATTTTAATGGAATATCTCCATAGAGGTACAGAGGAACATTTCCAGCAACCATCACTCCTGTGTTCTAATGCTACATTCTGTTAGCTAATGGTGTTGAAAGGCTAATTGATGATTAGAAAACCCTTGTGCAATTGCGTATGTTATCACATGAATAAAAGTGTGGAGTTTTCATGAAATTGCCTGGGTGACCCCAAATTTTTGAACGGTAGTGTATGTGCAATGTAAAATCTTAAACATGAAAAAAATATGCAGTCAGGATCTGTAGCTGTAATACTCATCTCTTACAGGTGGTTGAAATATCACTTTACTTGCCTTTGGGTGGCACATACACCATATGTAGTGTAGCATAATCTACTGCTATTAGTTTTCTTGCCTATTGGTGGCATTGATTGGACTGGAACTGCAGTTGTGGAGCCGTTGACACCACAGTGCTTCAGTTGGATGATGTTGGAGGTCGTTTTCAAAGGCTTGCTATGCAGATAAAGTGATAAAGCTATAGACGCAGGGCCATAATGTATAGAGAGATAGTTTTTTCATGGTGAGCACAGATAAATGACAGATGATGATAAGCTGATGCAAAACGGAATGTTGTGGTTTATAGATATAGTGTGGTTTATAGATGGTCATGAGCAATCAGAGTCTGCATGCTAAATGCGATTACAATGCATCTCAAATGGAACGCCACTTATTATGTGATTCATTTCTTTGTCTGTCTCCCAATCCAAAACTACTCAAATCAAAAAGGTTAAATAAAACGATACTTTTCTTCTCTATTTCTGGAATTTTCTTGGTGAAGTACATCCGGTGTGTAATGTGTGCATCATAGATTATGTTGATGACGTGTCTTGGGTTTTGGCGTAAAATGTCACAATCCAGTACTTTCTATATGCAGAGTTTTCTTATTCTACAATTCTTGATAATTGCTAGCAGATGCAAATTGAGCTTTGCAGCAGTACCACTCAAATCCAACCCTCTAATCAACTCTGTGTGATTTAACAGTGCATCCTAAGCATTAGTATTCCAGAGCTGGATCCCTTTTGGATCCAGGCTAGGATTATCCAAGCTCTTAACATCTTAGCTAAGCTGGTTAACACCTGTTTTTATTGACATCTGAACACCATTCTAGGCACCTCGTCTTCTGTGGTTTTAAAAGATCTTCTCTTGGTCTCTCCAGAAGGGTAGTCACCACTGTTCATCTCGGCTACAGCCCACATAAATGACTGTTTTTCCCACCACAAGCATTTGTAGCAGCTCAGCAACTTCACTGAGGAGATTAGGTGTTAAATCAGTGAATTTACATTCTCACAAGCATTCTTACTGCAGCCTCTATTTATAAGATGGCGGCATAAGAGGAAATTCACTTTGATATAGATATAAATCACTTGTTTCAAACAAGGTCTAGTGAGCCCAGAGTATTTTTTTATTCCAGGCCCAAGTCTAGACATGAGCTACAGTTTCAAGAATCCCCTTCTTTACTGTACATTCTTGCTCAAATGCTTTAGAGTAATTTGCCAGGGAAAGAAGAAAACAAGCTCTCTTTATGTGTTTATTAGGCTTAATATTTCCATTGGGGCCCATGTTTGCCCCAGTGTAACTGATTTAATATTCTATAAAATCCACTTAGGCTGTTGATACAGTCTGGGGGATTCTAGTTAGCAGTGGCTGTGTAGACCCAGAGAAGTCCTCAGACTTCTGTGTGTGTCTCTTTCAAAGGCTCTTGCCAAGGTCAGTGGGGGAAACTTTGAAGAATGTCCCAGGATTTGTCTAAATCATGAGGTATGGATCCTCTTAAGCGTTGCAGGCATTAGAGCTGAGCTCTATCAATGATTCCATTAACCTAAATTCCAAACCAGGCTTCACAACATGACCATATTAACCCCACGGATTTTGCCAAGCTCTTGATCCCTCGCTATTTAGATAGACGGGAATGAATGGTCACTCACATTTGTCTGGCTACTGGCTATGTTTCCTGCCCCAGACGGGGAATTATCTGTAATGTGACCCCATGTTTATCTTTGGCCTTCGTGTGTCCACAGGTTTTCTGGTTATTTTTTTCCAGCCCTATAACTGTAGCAGAAGCTGATTAGGCAGTGACAGCGGTGATGTGAGATGATAAGGTATTTAGAGTGGACAAGGACAGAATCCCAATCTGCTGATTTTTTTTTTTTTTTTTACCTTTCCTAGATGAACAATAATCATTTCAGACTGAAGATGCTGGAACAAGCAGAGAAGAGAAAGAAACGAGTGCCTGCCTTCATTAGGACAAAGGGAGGGTGAGCAGGAGAGCGTCTGACAAGCCAGTAACGCCTCATTGTCCCTGATCTCAAGTTTCATAAATTTCCACGGCTCTCGTTAAAGGACGTGTCGCTGCTGTCACCAGGCGCTAACTCGTTATCTCCTCAATGCCGTAAAACGCTGTAATTAACATTCAACAACTGTAACCGATCCAGCATTCCTCTTCTCTAGCCGCTAATTGCCACACTATTGTGTTTGCTCATAAGTGGGCCTTTTGTGTGTGTGTGCTTGTGGGTACACATTTCTGTGGATCATTTTGATTGTAAATAGAGGTGAGAAAGCAGTCCATCTGAGCTTAAAGGTGAACAGAGCTCTCTCTGCTTTCCTTGCAGGAGTCATTGAGTTTCAGTGACAGACAAAGACTCATTTAAATAGTTTTGCAGAATATTTTCACAGATATGTGGACATTTTAAATGCCTTCTGCCCAAGGCTGAAATTAAAGCTTTGCCGGCAGATGATTGTAGTTGACTCCTCATGGGCAACACAACCTATATTTTTACCGTTGAAGACCACATTGGAGGCTCCTTTTGTCGAAATCCCAATTACTGTAATTACAAATTTCAAGGCAATGCCTGCCTGTGGTTGTGAGGATGCCAAGGATACTATTATTTAACAAGATGCACAATTCTCCTTTCAGCCATGCATGAGTGCTTCTTTTAATTCCTCCATTCAGTCAAATATAA
This sequence comes from Amphiprion ocellaris, assembly GCF_022539595.1. Taxonomy (NCBI): domain Eukaryota; kingdom Metazoa; phylum Chordata; class Actinopteri; family Pomacentridae; genus Amphiprion; species Amphiprion ocellaris. The sequence goes on along the minus strand of NC_072771.1, from coordinate 14,964,271 downwards.
CCCCTAGTTGGGAATGTATAGCTGTCACCCTGCTATCCGCTCACTACTCTTAGTGATGTTTTTCCCTTTTGAGGCATTGGATTTTCTTTCATTGTTTCTTGTAGATCTCCAGCGGTGTCAGCTCTGTTTTAGAAGGAAGTGTTTTTGTTTTCCCCTCAGCTGCTCCTGTCTGACCTTACTGGAGCAGCAGCCATCACAACAAGGCCTTATGAATAATTAGTCTGGGTCAACTGATACTCTCCGGCTCCGCACACTGCTGTCATCTACCCTGCCAGCACCAGCCAAAAGCCAATAAACTGTGTGCAATTCTGCTCAATTGAATCAGTTGATGCAGCTCTTGTTATTTGAAGGTAACTGGCTAGATGTAAGTGGATACTCTTGCTACCCTCGAGGCCAAGTGCAGAGCGGGAGAAGGGACGTCAAATTAGCGGTGTCGCAGGGGCCACGTTCAGAAGCTTCTATGGTGGTCTGTCACAGATATGCAATCACCTGGTGCTTCATATGTATGCTGCTGGCTCTGCTTTTCATTCTCTAGGGATTAGAGTGAATGCCAGGCTAAGGTTTCCTAGAGCCAAGACGGACCACGAGGACAAACAAAACCAAACGGCTGCATAGTGTTTCTTGTCCCGGTTTCATGTTCGGGTCAAAGGAGATGTAGTGCAGGTGTCTGGGGATTCACGGTATACGGATGAGCCAAAAGCTTTACTGTCAAGCACATGGTGTACTTGTCTACTGTTTGTGAAATCGTTTCTTTTTTGGCAATAGAAGACATTTTGGTAACAAGGTTTCTAATCGTTTACACGTATCCAGAACAATTTTCCTGTCAAAGTCTTTGGACGTCTTCTTGTGAGATTAGTACCTTTATTTCTTATATTGCTTTGATCAATATAAGATTCTTGAGTGATTCCAAAATCATTACAAGGTGTTCTATGAATACAGATTGTTACACTCATCAGGTTATTTTGATGTCTTGTGCTCTGGTAGAAGCATCTGCTTTCATTGTTTCAGTTCTCATTTATCAAGTTTTTCCACTGTGTACGCGCCACTGTCACTAGCTACGAAACAAAACGTAGGTGTTTATTTCACAGGACTAAGCTTCAGTTTGTGTTGGGCTGTGGCTGAACCCCATATATAGATAACCTGTTCTTTTAGCGACTTGCAGCACCCTTTGTGGTTTCACATGTTTGCACATTAGTCACATAGGTTGTGGTTTTCTCTCATTTTCACAACGGCTCACCACCAACGAAACTGCTGTAGCTGCAGAGTTTGAACTCTCACTGCCTCTTCTCTCCTTCCCGTTAGAGTTCTTTAGAAATTGACACTATCTCAAATTAAATACCAGTTATTCAGATAGAGGACAACAGTCAAGTGAAACTATCTTTTGGCACTCTTTTTGCTGTCAGACATTTGGATGTCACAGGATGTATTTTTGACCAAATAACAAACATGTTTAGTTATTTGCCTTGTGATAAAATCATGCATGCTTCTATTCATTAGAAATTCAGTACATGGAAGGCCCCTTTCCTTTTTAGGTTGTTATCAGCGTAATACCCTTAGGCTCAATGAAGAATCAGTGTCAGCTGATGTGCAGCAAAGACACAAAGACTTGCCTTCATCTAAAGTGCTAAATTGTGTGCTTAATTCATTGTCACGCTCATATCGGCTCTAATTTGACCTACAACATCAACGAGATTGTCAGAAGTCGCCACACGGTCTTGATTGGACATAGATCTGGAAAAAATCATCTCTGACTGTGATGAATTTTAGATAAAGATGTTGGAATACCACTGGAGCAGAAAGGTCCCTTTAGAAGCACCGTGAACAAAGAAGAATTTATTCTCCACAGGGGTTTGCAGACGAGAAGATGGAAAGCATAAATGAGGGAAAGTGTCACCATATGGCATTTTTTGATCAAATTGTTCAGGATAGAGCCAATTTTAATTTAGGCTAATGCGAGGAACAGTATCAGCCATTTACCAAGGGTGTCTTATGACTTACTTGACGTACTTCGCTCAGCGGTCTTGTGCTTTTACTCTGCAGTTTAAGCTCACAGAGTGGGCCAAGTGCAGAGACAGGGTAATTTTAAGAGCTCCTGTACTCCCTGTTTAGTTCATGAACTTCAGCGCCCCGCCTCCACCCTTCCCTTCAGCTCCTTAAAGTACAACTATATTAGTATCTCCCAGAGAGCGTCAAGCAACTCTGCTGCTTCTGTTTACAGGCTATTCAATCACTCTAAGTACTAGTGGCAGACTGATTTTCTTGGAAACACATTTGCCACAGTTCCCCCTGGTGCTTTACATGCAAGGTATTTATCATATGAAAATTTGGAACTGTCTGGCTTGCCTGTTTTACTAGCCTTGTCCTAGAGCTGACTGGCAAAACATTGTAATATATGCACCGCAGTCAAAATGGAGCATAAAAATATCCCAGAATACTGTGAGATTTACACTCTGTCAGAGGGAAGCGGTTACTTTTATAACACCATTGCACTGGAGGTAACATCTTACAGCTTACAAGAAGTCTCCAGCTAAAAATGGGTCATTTCTTTTATTTGTTTTTTTCAGTTTTCATTAACACACAGAAAACAGTTGTGTACTTTAAGCAACAATCCAGATGAAAACAAAGTCGGTTTATTGTCAGGCGTAATGTGTAGCTGCTGGAAATACTGCAGTGTGCCACCTCATGTCGAGCATTTTATAACCACGTAGTGCTTTGGTGTGTGTGTGTGCATGTGTGTGTGTATGCACTGGTGACCTCAAACCTGGCGACAGCCCCTGTTAACAGCTGGTTTTCTGCCAGTTTTTCTGCAAGGCTATGAGAAAATTAGCTGAGCTGTGTGGTGGCTTGTAGCACCCTAATATAACATTAAGCAGGGTGACCGAGCTCACACAAGATTGATGACTGTTGTCTATCCCACTGCACTTTGCATCTTTAGCTATGAGGTCCTTGTTCTCAAGGTCACAGGTCACAGGTCACATTCATAAGCTGACACACATGAAGCCTTTTTGACACCGCGGTGTGTTCAATCCCCTTGGTTAAACAGAGGGTAAGGTATTTCTAATAATAACGCTATGTAGGTTATCATAAGGAGATCTAGTTTAGAATTGCAATTTCACATTCACGGCATCTGTAGCCGTTGTCCCATTATAGCTGAAATGTCTATTCAAGTCATTGCTGAACTCTAACAGAAGGTCAACCTGTGAGACCCTCCCAGCATCCATGTAATAAACAACACCATGAGGATTGAGTGTCAGCATGTTTTTAGTCATGCCTCCTCTGTCCTCACCGCTTTGCTCTTTTCCCTTTCTCGGCCTCCCTCTGACCTGTCTATTTACCCAGCATCCCCCTCTATAATGAAGAACGTTCGTTCATCAGCCATGTTTAAACTGCAGACAGGATTAACTCAGCTAAAGACTTAATGCACATGCACAGTCACCCCATGCTCTGTTTGCTGTTTCCAGGCCACAGATCGTCGAGCGGATCTGTTAGGCTTTCCTCTCCTCTCATTCTCTGTCTTTCTGGGCTCCTGAGGCCTCCGCCTCCTCCTCCCTCGTCCTCATTTCGCCTGAATTAATTGAGTTCTCATTTTTGTGAGAAAGCTCACAGGAGGGCTGTGTGAGGAGAGAGAGAAGAGTGATAGAAAGAACGAGAGAGACAGAGGAAGATCAGTGGCAGAAGCCTAGGGGGCATCGTTTTCCCAGAGGTAGGCAGTCACCAGTTTCCTGGGGGATGCAGAGGCCCCTCCACTGTGACTTATATCTTTATCCTCTCTTCAGTCATCTCTCAGCACTTTAGGGAAAAGACCCGTAGGCTGGTGGTCAGGGTCAGGCAGATGTGCTTCTTCAACCCCCCTGGACTCATGGGAGGTTTCCACCTAATTTAAGCTCTTTGTGTCTGTAAAGAAGAAGTAGACAAAGTGGAACAATTTCTGCTAAAATAAAACAACCACCAGTGAATGACTTCACACACAGACACCTTAGCTCATGTACACCACTGTTTCTCACGCTGCTAGCTAAAAAACTAGCAAGCTCAGCAACAACCACACTGAATCACACAAAAACCAACCAAGCAGACACTTTACTTGAGTGAAAGTAATTTTTGGAAAACACTGTCCTTTGCCAATGAAGTACATTGTGCAGGGTTGATGTGACGCTTCCCTACAATAAATAGAAACTAAATTTATGACCCAGTGACAAACTGGTGCCACTGCTATTGAAACGAGCTGGTTTATAGTCATTACAAACATTAGAGATACAAATAGCACATGATGTGCACCTGTGGGCTCCACCTTGGCCTGAACCCTTTCAATTATACACCATTACAACTTCTTCCTCTGCAATATTCATGCACAGGCAGATAACTCCTTCTGATGTCTTAGGTTGCTGTAAGTTGAGATAAACACTAGCAGAGTTGTTACAGCCAATCACCCGCCTCTATTCCTCAATGTCACTGCCGTAGCACTCAATAATTCAAAGCTTGGCGGTAATGAGCTCCCCGTAGGCCCTGTCCCCAAGGAGCCTCCCCACTGTGCCTCCACTGTAATGTAGTTATATCTCATGTCAGCTTTCAAATCAATTACATTTCTATCTGATGGCTATGTAATTGCGCCTGATTGAGTTTTTGGCACACAAGCCAAGTGTGTGGTTCCCAAACTCAAGCCAGTCAAAACAGGAAGCTTCATCAAATGAAACTGTATTTCATCCTGATTGAGGCTGCTTGCATGATAAGCACAACTGTAATTATGATAATAATAACAATAGCAATCTGTGTTTTCTCAGCTTTGTTGTTTTTTTTCCGTGCTCTCCAGATGAAGTTTTGCCCCAAGGACTACGAACAGCGTTTACTTTACTCAAGATGCAAAGGCTGATTTGATTGTTTGTAGCATGTGCAATTTAGTAGATTAAATGCAAACCATAATGCCTTTGTATAAATGCGGTGTTTCAGTTTGTTATAATGCAGTAGATTTTTTCCGCAGGACTACACTCCACACTGTGCCTAGGGTTATTTACATGTTGCTTACATTCTGATGTCGAACATATAGTGTACCGCTGCCAGCAGAAGTCGTACTGTTTTGGCACAATGCCTGGAGATAACAAGCCAACCTCTTACCTGCAGCAACTAGCTGACAGCTAAGGTCAGAGCAGCGTTGTTGTACATGTCAGATCTTTTAGGCTAAATTTTATTTACACAGATTGGATGGATTGATAGACTGATGGACAGATAGACAGACCGTCAACAGACAAATAACAGAAGATGATTGGGTGGATAGATGAATATACACATGGATGAAAGAAAAGGCGGACATACAGTTGGATGGGAGGATGAATGACTGGACAAACGCATACATGGATGGACGGACGACTGGACATTGGGATGGATAGAAGGAACAACACAATACATGCCTGGATGGACAGAAGAATTCTCTAATGGAGTGGTATTGAGATAGATGAGGGGGTGGATGCTGTGGTTAGGTGCATCAGCAACTAAATAGTGATGAATTGTGGCTGCTGTCAGCAGCACTAAGTATAACAGACATAGTAAAGCAGCCTGGCTCATCCATAATCAGCAGACACAGATGATTGTCTTCATGCCAGAAGAGAACTTCTCTGGAAATAAAGCACTCAGAGCATCTACCAATCTGTCTTTCTATCCTCACTTCATCATCCCTTTTCTTTTTATATCCCCATACTCCTGGTGTTCTTGCCCTTTAAATCTCTTCACTTGTATTATTCTCTCCTCTTTTCTCTTCTTAAGGCCCTGCGTCTCTCTCTGTCTGTCTCTCTCGCTCACTCCGACACTGTCTTTTGTGTTAACAGCCTTCCATTTTTTTGCAGTGGAGGAGCCACTGGGTGCACATCTACAATCTTGCCTTTCATTTCATGGCTTCTGGAAATGGATGTTTTACTGCCTTCATTAAGGCATGCAGCAGTCAGCGCTGTGTTTTCCCTCTGAAGTTTAGCTCCATGAACCTCGCCATTAGAGGACATTATGGCCCCAGATTTCAGGGCACAGTGGAACACTGTATAATTTGATTAGTGTTATTAATCAAGTGGAATACCGTTCCTTTCGCCCCCATCTCCCTCCCCTCCTCCTCCTTTTTGCCATTTCACTTCTGCTTTCAAACCCTTCAGACGCTCCCTTTCCTCTTCCTCCTCCTCTTATCCGTGCACCACTGTTGCCTGCACTACAACACACATGCAGTGAAAGTGACAAAAGGCCCCTACTCCTTCCCTTTTAAAAACAATGATTTACCACTTGTTTTTTTCTCCCCCTTCACCACCCACCACCCCTCCAAGACATGCCCCCCTCTCTTTTTACCCAGGACATAAATCAATTGAGATGAAAGTTCCATAATTGTGCTTGCTGGGAGGGATTTGAGCAAAATTGCACTATGAATTTTTTAAAGGGAATTTTTACTAGCTGTTCAGCGAGACTTGGGCGGCGGAGGAAGGTGAGGCCATGAGGATTTATGGGCCTGGATTCTTCATTACTGAAGTAATTTTCCTGCAAATGATAGTGCAGCACCCTGGAGGGGGGAGCGCTGCCCGCCTGGGAGAGTACAAACCTGCTTAATCTCTCGTGGAGAGAGAGCAGCTCAGAGCACTAATATCATCTGTAAGGGACTGAGGCTCCATTTGTTCACATCTAAGCCACAGCCAGTGTATTTATGATTCACAGTAATTGATTGCTCAGATTTGTTCCTAGAGTAGCATTACAAGTTGATTGCATTATAAAGGATAGTTTTGTTAGAACTGCAAGGAAGTGCCCCTTTTACAGTGCACCGTTTTCACCAGACATTTCAGTTTTCAGTACACAAAGATCAGTGATGGAAATATTCAGCTCTTTCACTTAAGTACAAACTCCAATCCAACTATGTAAATGTATTCAATGACGAGCAAAAGTCCTGCATGAAAAATCCTACTGAAATAAAAGTAGATTTGTATTGTCAGCAAAATGTGGTTACAGTATTAAAATAGAAATACAGGTTTGGTCTGCCTGACTGATACATTATTATATGTGACATCATTAGATTATTAACAGTGAAACACCAGCAGCATGTTACTGTTGGAGCTGCTGGAGGTGGAGCTGGTTTGAACCACTTTACATCCAGTTTTATATACAGGGACAGCAGATAAATCACTTCATTAATGGGAAAGGAGAGGAGAAGAGGATGCGTTCTGATCCACAAATCTGTTTTCGTTTTTTGGACGTTTCCTCTAATCTTTGATTTTTGCTGAGGTATTGGATCATTTCAATATTTATTAAAATAAAACCATGTGAGAAGTTTAGAGGCAAAACTCACTATTTGGTGGAGCTTTTAACAACTCATAGACATCTGAAATGTGACCCCAACTACACATGGCTTTCTGTAAGAATCCAAAAAGCTTGGAAACCACTGGCTTCCTTTTTAACAAGGTGTTGTAGTTTTAAAGCTTGTTATGTTATCCATTGTGTAAAATCTGCATCTCAAAAGTAACTTGAGCTTGCACTAAAGTAGAAAGAACAATATCTCACTCTGAAATAGTGGAGAAGAAGTAGCAGAAAACGGAAGCACAGTACTTGAGTAAATGTACTAAGTTACTTTTCACTGCTGGCAAAGGTTCAAACTGCAGAGCTTCATAGGTATGCTAGCTGTGTACTTGCACTGCAGTAGCTGAGAGATTGTGTTACTGCTTCCTCCATTTTCTTTCATCCTGTGGTTGATTCGCTGTAGTCTGTTTGTAGATTGTATGTTCATCCTCATGCTGCTTTACACCTGCTTTGCCAAGCTGTCATATTGTCTCTTCAGCAAGGGTTTCTGCCTTTCTCTCTGCCTTTGGTCTTTCCTCCCTCCTCATTTTAACCTTTCTCAGTCCAATATGGCTGATGTTCTGTCTCCATCTCTTTAGGTGCAGCCAGCTGCAGTGGCCCTCCTCAAGGTTAGTGTGTCCACGATGCCAGGTCTCATTCTGTATACTGCCTGCTGTCCAGTCAATTTTACAGCTCAGTAGCTTGAGAAGCAGAGGGGCTAAATCTGCTGCAAGAGGGAGAAAGAGAGAGAGGGGAGGAGGAAGGGAGAAACAAAATTATTGTGCACCCTGTCACCGATTGAAGTGGATCTCATTCCAGGCACGCTAACAACTCAAGACAATTAGTCACTTCTCACTAAGCCAGACCTGAGACTCACTTGAGGACCAAAAAGAGGCAGGGAATAGAGGACTCGCTAGCATGCCTAAGCACTGCAGCTACAGGCGTAACTCAGTGGAGAGTGTGGCAACTTAAAGATGAAATGATTCTGCAGGAATTTTGCTGGAATTGGCTTCTCTGGGCTTTTTGTGCAACAGAAAGATAGAAATATGATTACAGAACATGACACTGGGATTAATACACTGATAAGTCAAGATCTAACCAAAGTACTGCACCTAGAACTGAACCGTGTCTCTGAAAATGAGTTATGATTCTTTATATGGGCTCGTGCTTCACTAATAGTTCCATGACTAAAGATATTTACTACATTAGTTATAAATTTCTATCTTGATCTATATCAATGGCATGCATGTCAGTTGTTCATAACTTCTTTAAGAAGACAGAAATGCCAGTAGCCCATTACATTCCACCTATTAGTCCATCCAAGGTAGTTGCCAGAGATGAGCTCTGAAGCTTCAGCCACCACATGCTCCTGGACAACACTGAAGCATGACTAAGGTGGGTGGTGCGTGGATGATCAGGGAGTGGGAAGAGTGAAAAGTTTGTCCTGGGCCCTCTGTGGAGACGCAGCGTGACCAATTGAGGTGAAGGGGATGAATGAGGCCATTCACTGGGCCTAATGAAAGAGCTCCTGCTGGGCCTTGAATGAGGGTGGGCCCATCTGCACCACATAGGCGTGCACAAACCAGTGACCTCGAAAATTACCCAGGAAGCACTTTGGGGCAATCACCCCAGCAACGGGCTGGGGTTTGCATGGTAACCGGGCGCTTCAATCAGTGCCAGGCAGCTTCTTAAACAGAGGAAATTTTCTCTCTGTATTGAAGAAGTCCGTGTGAAATCAACTTTGAGGGACATCCCCCAGTTGTTTTTTTGTTTTTTGTTTTTTTTTAAATGGGGGAACCGCCACTGATTGTTCCATGTGAAAACCTCCAGCAGCTCTCACCATTTTTGAGAGGTGTGGAATGCTGCCCCACAGAACTTTTCCCCTTAAGACACAAAGGCCTGTTTGTCTTAGCTACATATGTATATGAGCTGTCTGGCTGCATATGCACTGCTATGTGTGGGCTAATTAGGTTTGCTGGGTGTACAGTAGCAGGTTTAGGAGGATTTGAAATACATCTGATTACAAGGATTACAGATAAGCAGAGAGATTCCTTCAACACCCCTGGGGACTGGACATTAAGTTTACAAGCATCTTCAAGGATCTGGTTCATTGGGTTTTATCTGTGTTATTTGGTTTAATATATTCAGTCTTGATGAGCCAGAGGCATGCAGGTCATTGAAGTTCCGTTGCCGTCTCCGTTCCCTCATGGAACTTTTGACAGCGTGAAATGACAATCCGCCCCTGCACGCATCTCCCACGTCAAAAAGTAATGAGATTGTGCTGCTGGAAATATCACTACAAAGCATCAGGCCTGCACTCGGGTCTGACTGCACCTTCAAACAGCGCTGCCTGCCAGCTCGCCTGCCTCGCCTGCCTGCTGTAAAAGAAACGAACAAAAACAATCAGAATCAGAGACAGAGAAACGGCAAGGGAAGCTCCCCACGCTGAGACAAACGAACACGCCAGGGCCTTTCATCCTGAGAGTGATTAGCCATCCGAAACGTTTTAAAACCCCGCTTTGAGTGTGTTCCTCAAACGAAAGAGTTCCATTGAGGAGTGGTGGTGAGATGTTTCTCGCTGGGAAGCGCCAGTGATCTAGTCTCTAATTGTGGCGTCGCTGACAAGGCTGGTGTGGCTGGGAGCTTTTTAAGCGGGGCTTTTTGCTACGCTCTTGTTCCCTTCCTGTCAGATCCACCAGCAAAGGCACCAAGGAACAAAAGGGCCCCTCAGATTCTGTTCTTACATCCATCTGCCTATTGCTTTGTGCATAAATACAGGCCTAATTTAACACACTAATAGTCCCTGATGCTGGCCTAATGTGACTAAAATGACAATAGGTGCTGTAAATGTGGTGTCTAGTTTCAGATATGCAACAAAATCAAACAAAGTTTTCAGTCTGTACAGTTGCTGCTGTTGTCTTTCTTCTGCTCTTTCATATATCACCGATCGAATTCTCAGCTTCAGAGCTGATGTGAAGATCCTGACACATTGGCAATAGTGTTACCCTTTTTCTGCAGTGTAGCAGGAACAAAGTCATGCTCAAGGTCTTTGAGCAGCGTTCAGCAGAGCTGGTAGGAGCTTTCAGAATTTGGCATGAAAAACTTTCCCGGATCCTCTACTGTTCAGAAGTCAGGTTGTCGAAGGTGTAAGGAATGGAGGAGAGGCAGTTGGAAGAATCAAAGAATCAGTCAGGGTAGGGGGAGCAAAGAGGAGGAGTCGGAGCGGTAGAAAAAAAATAGGAAAGGAGTTAAACACGAGCTCATAAAAATCAGTATTATAACAACATTAATTGATGCTGCTGAGTGCCATATGTGACGCCATATGGAATAGGTGCCCCAGAGGCCTGCTATAATAGACAGCCTGCAGTGGTGCACACAACTTGGCACATTTACAAACAAGGGACGTCCCATTAATATCAGCCACACAGACTGAGCAGGAGACAGTGAGAGAGGGAATGAGAGGGTGTTGGAGGGACGAAAGGAGGGAGGGAGAGGGTGAGAAAATAAGAGATGTTTTGTTTGGTTGCCATCTTTAGATCTCCTTTTGTTTTGTTTTTTTCACCACTTGCGTCCTGTTGTTATTTTTTTTTACCAAATTAAGAGATTTATAATATGTGCATATAAATGTGCCTTTACAATCTGAGCTTCTCTACTCCCACGCTTCCGTAATTACTGTAATAAATGGCCCTTCCCTTCTGGGCTGATCAGACCGCCCTCTGTCCACCCAACTGTCACTCCCACCACAGATGCCCAGTGGCTCTTTCTCCTCGTGCACACACACACACACAGACACACACAGTTCGGCAGGTGAGATGATTCATGGCACCCTGACAAAGGTGGCATGAATGATCTCTGTTTAACCTCGCTGTGCCTAATTGTGGGGCAGTTGGTATTTACTGCTGCTGTCTACGGTTTCCAGTTCTTGTCGCTCGCCGCAGTGGTCCTCCTTTACGCTGCATTGTGTCCTATGACATGTGTTCATGTGGGCAGGAGGGCACTAAAAACATACCTCCGCCTTGTCAGAGGCATGTTTTTGCCTGTTTGCTTGTCAGACTGAATTTCATGAAACTTAGTGGAGAGTTTGAGTGTGGGTAAAGGATGAAGCTCAGTTTCTTTAAAACTGCAAGATACTGCAGTGGCCTTGACAGAAGACAGCGCTCTGAGTGCATAACTAGCTGAAAATAATGCTAAAGAAATTGTTAATAGATAAATTGTGAGCAGTTTTGCGGTCTCTACTCTTAAAATACAGTGGGTAAAATGTTTGGGTAATGGATAAGTATATTGAAATGTATAAATTGCCAAGTATATTTGTTTTCAAAACTGAACAATCTGTGATTATTGTTCCTACTAATAGCTGTAAAGGCTGTAAAATATCCATCATAATGCCTTCAGTCAAGATACGTCATCAAATTTGCCTACCGACATTCACAAACCCACAATATTCTCAGTCAACAAAGGCATATGATAAAATAAGAGGCAAATCATCCCATTTAGATGGAGAAAGTTGATCTAATCAGTCATTACAACTAATAAACATCTCAACACCTGTAGAGTGTTAAAACTGACAAACGTCAAGGCAGCAAAGTGGCTCAAATCAAGTTTGAAGTGTTTGAAGATGATCCTTTCATCCCATTAAGTTGCACAAATGTTCCCTGTGATATTATATGATGTTATCATTAACCCTGTGAGTGTCAGGAGGATCCTGTATCCTCTTTGATGGCCTCGTATAGCCTGGACGTACATGTATGCTTTTTGCGCGAGGCTCTTCTGACTCCTCTGACATGCTCAGAGCAGCGAGGTAGAGGGAACCTTATGAAACAGAGTTGTCAGCCATTCTGTTGAGTTTCATAGAATGTGAGGCGAAACAAGAAAAGTGTACAGCTGTTTCCTCCCCGACACAGAGGGAGGCAGATGAAGAGCAAAAGAGGGAAAAGAGAAAGAGGGAGGGAGGACGAGGGAGAGCGAGAGAGAGCTCTCCACTCTATGATGTGCACTGATGTAGCTGCAGCTCTAGGTCAAACGCTGCCAGTGTTTTGTGTTCATCTTCGTCTCGTCTCCCCAGTGCTCCTTTAAATTATTCACAGCCTGAAGTGTGCAATGTGGCTGCCTCCTTCTTTCCTCTCTCCTCCTTCACTCTACATAGCTCCGTGTCTCTCTTTTCCTGTTCCCATCCCTTCCTTTCTCTCTCATGTGACGGCTTGTTTCAGAATCCCCCCAAACCCATCCCACATCCACTCATCTACCATAACCCACCCAGCTTTCATTACTGACTCCATCTCTCACACTCCTCCTTTCATCCCCACTCGTCTCTCGCTTGATTCTCCTGACTGCCAGACTAGAGCCAGCCGTGCCTTTTTTTGGGGGGGAGGCTGCCAGCTGTTAGCATCAACCCGATACTTGGTAGCGCCTGCTCTCCCCTTTTCTCCTCCCTCACTTTCTCTAATTTCATCCAAGATGTAGAGGTTTTGAACTGACAGTGTGTTCTGCCGCTCTGCTCCTTTTTTCTCTCGTCTCAACTCTTGATTTGAATTGACTTTATGCTCATTTTATCTAGGTGAGGTGTGAGATAAATCCCAAGTGCACACCAAATCCTCAGGCCAGTCAGCGCCACTGATTAAAGAAGTGCCCGTCAGTCATTTCACCTCTAACAGACTGCCAGTCCTGCAAAGATGAAGGGAATGGCAAGAGACCAAGGACATGGCGTGACCAGGGCTAAGCAACATGACGACATATTCTGTAAGACAGTCAGAGTTTGTCAGACGTCAGAGATTTGGTCGCATGAAGTGTCTGTTCTTTGTCTGTTGGAGTTTCAGACTATTGCAGGCAGTATTTCATTGGCAGGATTATCAAATAGGATCGTTCCTGTTTGCTTATTTCATTTATAAATAGTGTCACATTTCAGTTTCCAAAATATACTGTCACAATATGTACAGAATTTGTATTAAACTAACAGGGAAGCAGATTAAGAATGCATCCATATTGCTCCCAAAAGTGGCATTCCTATGCAGTTAAACTCATTTATATTTTGAATTTTCAAAATAAATGCGTTTTTCCTTTAAAAAGTAAGACTTTGATGATGCGGCAAAGGCTTCTATTTTGAATGAATTGTGGGACAGTTTTTCATATATTTGGTTTTCACTCACTTGAGTTTAGTTTTCATTCACTGTTTAGTTAACTTTAGCAACCAGTACTACATGGGTAGGTTTAGACAAACATCACGCTTTGTTTGACAATGTTAACCACATGTTACAAGTTAAGTTGAGACACCAAAATGGTCTGTCTAAAGTATAAAAAATGCAGTTCAGGGTAGTATAAAACCCGTTCACAGCAAGTTCAAAGCTTCTCCTCCATTTTCCGAGTTACCAGGGTGAAGAGTCCCCCCCTATCTCTTATATGATTGCTTGGCAGAAAAGTGGTGGATCGTAAAGAAATAAAAATAAATTGCAAAAACATGTTGATTTGAAATGTATATGTGATGCATCACAACTAATCGAAGTCCAGCAGAAAAGACATCATTAAGAATGCAGTTTAGCTGTATAGACGTCATTTTTGGGAGAGAGAGCTGATATTGCCCAGACCGAGGACAGATGCACCACCGCTGTCTGAAACTGTGGGCTTCTAACCCCCTTGCTTTCATAACAGATTATTATTATCATGTTAACTAAGAAGATGCAACTACCAGTCAAGTCCTGTTTGGACAGCAGGAGTTGGAGGATGAGGTGTGCCCCTCGAGGCCACCTGAGGAGAGAACAGAGTGAAGAGTATCTGAATCTGGTTCCAGCCGTTGCCACAGGACACTCATTTGTAATTCTGTACTCTGCCTACGATAACGTTTGATCATTGCAGAGGGGGGACAGAAGGTACAGGGAGGGGCAAGGGAGCTGAAGCTTTTACCCTCTCCCTTTGCTCCCCCTCCCCAAACTCCTTACCCGCCCTCTCGCAATTGCTGTCACCCAGTATGAATGCCCCCTCTGGCCCGATGACAAGTCTAGCGTGAAACGCTTGGCTGCCCCCTGAAATTAGCAGTAGAGCCCCCCGGCGGCACATGCTTCTCATGACCAGCACACAGTGGGCCGCCGCCAGATTCTTTTCATTATGGCTGTGGCCTGCCAGCCCCCTGACTCTACCCCCTTCTGCCGCTTCCTCTGTCCCACCCTCCCTCTCCTCCTCCTTCCCCCTGTGCGTCGGCCAGAGCTCAGTAAACAGCATCTGTAGTGCTCATCACATTACTGTCGTAGGGAGGAGAAGGAAGGAGGGAGCCAAGTTCTCTGTGGGTGTTGCTGTTATTTCTGTGTATCTAAGTGTCGTTACGAGTGCATACAGTACGCCATTTCGTGTGAACACATATAGTATGTATATGCATATGCACTGTGTGTACATATCTGTGTGTGGTGGCTTGACAGGATTAGTGAGGGAGAGAGTTAGTAGTAGCAGCACAGAGAGTGAGAAAGAGCGAGAGAGAAGGGGAGTAGCAGTACAGAGCAATGCCTGGAGGCTCAATCTGTTCCTCACTGAGCTACATCAGTGTTAGAGACGGCGGCTCGGGCCGCGGGGAAGCCTCCACTCGCTCCATCAAACTGTCAGGCAGCCAGCGGAGCTGCACAGGGAGACTCTCAGCTGCCCCCAGGGCCAGTTCAAGTCAACATCCCATTTCCTTGCCTCCTCGCCTAATTTCTCCTACGCCCCGACTTAAATTTCCAATGCCCAGTGTCTGCTGCTGCAGCTCAGCAGCAGCGGGCCTGGGGCCATGTCAAAACACTGGGAGGTGCTGAGGGTAGTACATGTGTGTATATGTGTGTGCGCTCACCTCTGAAGGCGAGATAGCGAACTAGCTCCAGTCACGCAGTCCGCAGAGACAAGAAAAAGCTGGGGGGGCCATATGAAAGACAAGGTGCAAAAAAACATAAATCAGTAGGTCTTTTTTTTCCTCGCTTTCTCTCTTACCTATGTCCCCATTTTTCTTTCTCGACTATATTCATAACACAGTTGTGTATTTCCTGTCCCTTCAGGTTTCTGGCAGTTTTCTTCTTTCTCTCTGAGCTGAATAAATGCTCCCTCTTCTCTCATACATCTGCCATTACTGTCTGTTTTTCCCTCACCAAACTGCTCCAGGGATCGCACCAGCAGCCCAGCCAGCTCTGTCACTCCCCCAGGGTTTCGCTGAAAGCAAAGGTTGAGGGATTTCTTGTTGGAGAGGACAAGGCAGTCCTTTAATTTAGTGAGGAACAGGGACAACTCTTCAAGTTTATCCACAGTGCTATCACCATCAATCTGTCTGTGTACCACACCCCCTCACCCCCTTTTCCTCCTTGACCTCACCACCTACTTTGCATGGAAGTGAACAGAGTGCAGCTCGGTCTCACTGCTGTTTACATGGATTCTGGGTAATGTTGAAGTCTGCTTAGCTTGGCCCCGGGTCACAACTATATCTTTCCTCACCCTGTCTTGATTTACATGGCCCCCGCTGACTCTTCCCTTAAGTGTGTCAGCTCTAAACCAGAGGCCTCTGTGTGTCTGCCTAATGCAAAGAGCATTTCTCTGAGCTTGTCTTCTTCAATCCTCCTTCTCTCTCATTCTCTCTGTCCTCTCTCAATGGGCCTCTGTGAAAGAAGCTTTTGCTGAAGCCGTCTCTGTTTGCACAGCCAACTCCGAGGTCCCAAGCTCAAATATGGTTTTGCGTGAGAGCCTGTCTAGGCCTGCTGGTCGATATCATTTCTGCCCGGCAGAGCTTTTTCTCTCAATCTCATTCCCTGTGGGCTCTACATCTTCACTGGGATCAATACTTTCCTAATCCAGAGCTCCGAGGCTGACCCTGGGTAATCAGCTGACTTCCCATGCTGCCTGCTGGGGAGGTGAAGGGTCAAATGGCTGTATGGATTTGATCCTGTGATCAAATCAGTTTGCTTGGTGTTGCTTTCACATGTAGCTAGTGGGGTCAAGAGCAATCACTTGATTTTTTTTTCTCTCAGTGGTCGAGAGAGTTAAATGCAGTAGCGCATTCGTTGCTATGTGAGCCAGATAAACCCTAATATTAATACAGCAAGTTCCCAAAGCTTTTTTTTAGTGTAACCCCATTTAGGTGCACAGTAGGCATGAAATTGTAAGGCTATGTGAAGCATGAAAAGGGATTTATTTATTTATATGACTATTTTGATGTTATTTCAGCCCACTTATATGTTTACACATTTGTAAGCACACATGAACACACCGCCTCCACAGATTTGCAGTGACTCATTGCAGAAGGTGAGAACATAAGAACGTGCAACAACCAAAAAAATCCTGCTGATAAATTATTGAGGATGAGTTGAAGTAATGCCTCACCCTTTGCCACGAAGCCAAAGAGACTTTCAGGTACCCTGCTGATGATCAGGCCTAGCAGGAGGTCCCCCCAGTGGACCTGACTCTCTGCATCCACGCCCCATCAGAATGGCCACGGCGCTTACGTCCCCACACCTCATCCCAGCATCTGCAGGAGGGAAATTGCGGGAGAAAATTGGTGTTGTTCCACCAGTATCCGGCACCGCTTTGGTCCTCGACTATCTAAATGGACCATTACCCCCTCTGTGTGCTCTCACTCTAGGAGATCTGGGTTTGTCAGAAGTCTTCTTTTACAATCAGGGGTATCTCAGTATACGTCCCTGGAGAATTTTTTTTCTAGATTGAAGCCATTTCTTCCATCAGTAGGAAGATGTCTACATTTTTGCATTGGTAGCTCTGCACTTTAGTCACTTGAATAGCAGATCAGGTGAAGTAGCTGTTGTCTCACTGTTGTCAGGATGTAATAAATATATCCAAGTCAATACAGTGTCGACATTGATTTGGCCATGAATGGGAAACAATAGGTAAATTATCAGCAGAATGCTGCTTGTACCCTTTCTGTGTTTTCCTTTTCCATTGCATATAAAGTCGAGTAATTTAACACTAAAAGGCCTCACATTGACTTTGATAATCACAAATTGCATTGACAGAATAGAAGCATAAATTTTTTTTTACGTATATTTTTTCCTGCTTTTATTCATCTCATTTATTACTTTATATATTTTGAGAGCGAGCTGACACTTAAATGCCAGCAGCTCTTGCTTTGGTTGTTTTTTCTGAAATTCTTGCAGCAAGTACAGGGTTGCGATCAGTATTCAGGAAGACAGTCTTTGACGCCATGCCAGCATTTGCGTAGCCCGGCAAGTTCCTCTTCTGCTCCTCTCTCTGTCTCTGAGGCAGAAATCATGGCAGACTGTCCTCCGAGTGTGACAAGTGGAACTGTGTGATTAATTTGGCCAGTCGTTTTAATGTGCTCCGGGATGCGCAACGCTTATTGTCTTCCCCTTGCACGTCTATCGGAATCTGCCAGAGAAAATGTCCAGGAGAATCTAGACATCCATCCTGCCCGCTTTGTTTTTTTTTTTCCTTTCTCATGCTCCCCTCTTCTCAGGCCTGCCTCATTTCAGGGCTGAGCTACGGGGTCGTCATGGGGGCCAGCCCAGGTCGAGGCCCGGCTCCAGCCAGGGCCGCTGGCGGAATAAATCTCCTGTCTCTGAAGTGTTGAAAGCTGTGTAAATGTCAAACGCGTCCGTCTGATGTGCTGGCTGAGGGGAGGAGGGCTTGGAGAGGAGGTGGGAAGCTGGGAGGGAGGGTTGTGGATGTGGATGAGCCATCCGCTGAAGCTGGTCCCCTGTTACCCTTCGTAGCTGGCGGTAGCCAGGTGCAGATGTTGATGCTTGCTCCCTGCCTCTGAACAGCTAGCCAGATTTTTTTCTTTTTTCTTCTATTTTTTTTTTTTTTTTTTTTTAACGCGGGGGCGGGGGGGTTGGTTTGTGAACATCTATGAGAGACACAATCCACTGGGGGCTTGGCTCCTGTCAGGCAGCTTAGTGAGCAGCATATCTCTCCGATTTTAACAATGTCCCTTCTGACCACCAGACGTGCTGTTTGGGGAGGCTTCTGTTTGGGGTTGTGGTTTTGCATTTTCACCATTTGGCTTTCTTGTATAGTCTTGCTGAAAATTGTTTCCCTGGTGCTGATAGGCAAAGAAGAATAGGGTGCTAAACAATGTGGTCCTCTTCTAACCACATTTATGCACTTCTAAACATGAGCCAATCTTGTTCTTTTATTGTATTCCTTCCTTTGACTGGACTAAGTGTAATAGCCCAAGAGGGCAATCACATACAGTACTGACAAAAACTGCTCTAACACCACTTCCATCCGCCCATCCCTTCATCTCTATAGCATCCCCCCTGCCTGTTCTTACTGTTGTTTTGTTCCCCCTTTCCACCTGCCTCTCTGTCTCCTGCTGTGCTGTGTCTCTGTCTGTCTCTGTCTGAGCCATAGCTAGTATTCGTCTTTACGCTCTGCTGCAGTGCTTGCTTCTTGTAAAAGGATAAGCACCATGCTGTGCTCTTTTGATATTATTTTTCCTCCTCGCCAGCTTCAGCCTTGTGAGGCCTCATCTCTAGTGTCATGGCTACTGCTGCAACAACAAGGCCAAGCATGCACCCAGGGAATAGACCGAACCAGTTGTTCATCTCCTTCACCTAGGGTTTAAACTCGTCCTCAGCATTAGAGTGGAGCTCACCACCGCTGTGAGATGGAAGTCATCCGTTCAGCTGCATGCTAAAAATATATTTACACCGATTTCCTGAGAGTATAACGACGTTGGAGATTGGATCAATTTTCGGTCTTTTTCTTTTTGTTGTAATTCATAGATCAAGATGAAGAGAAACATTGTTGTGAATGTGATTTCGCTTTCCCGTAAATACCCAGAGTGGTGAGGGAACAAATGGGTGATGATAACAGGTTGTGATGTACCGTCTCACTAGCAGTATAGAAATGGTTGGCAATTACATCTGAATGGGGACCTGACTGACTAAATCTAAGCCACTTTCTTTTCTTAATGCCCTGCACTCTGTAATGACTGTCTCGTGACAAGTAGAAGTCCAAAAATTAAGGTTTGTGAATATTTCCGAAGAGAAAACAAGAGGACATGTCGTGTATAAATGCAGCCAATATTTTGTTTTCAATTTTCCAGTACATGCTATTAATGAAAGCTAGTGAAGAATTATAATTTATTGTTGTCATTACCAGGGCTGCTATTGGGAATTTGGCTGTCCATTGTGATGATTTGATTGTTCATTCCTTTTTTTCATATCTGGCAATCATAAAATCAGTTGGCATGAATTTCAGTAATGACTTCGACCACATTAAAATGGTCAAATGCTTCCGAGTCTTGGGAACACACTTCTGAGCATTTTAAAATCAATAAAAGACAGCTGCACGTGATGCAAGATTTGAATGGCAGCCTATTTGAAATGCTGATATATTTCAAGGGATACCATATCAGAACAATGAGACAACAAGCCCACAGATGTTTAAATATTACAACAATGTGCAAACGAATAAACAAATGAAACAGATTTTTAAAATGTATAATATTCCCTGCTTTGGAACACCATTTAAACGGTTTGTTTGTTAAATGCTGTTGAATTATAAGCAAATTATTGCATTCACAATTTGTATTTAACTTAAGGTTGTCATTTGAAGGTTCAAAATAGCACCATACTACTTTTGTTCTTTTGACTTCTTTTGAGATATATGTATAGCTGGCTTGGTTTATAAAGCTTGCATTTTCATAAACTACCATCCGTTTTACCCTGTTGTTGTGATGCACATTGACAGATCAAAGAAAACCTGTAAAATTTTAGCTGACTGACACTTCCAGCAGATGATTTAACTAATCATCTTTCAGGGGGTCACCTTAGGTTACTTTTTTTTAAAGTTATTTTTCGGGCCTTTCAGGCTTTATCATATAGGACAGTGGAGAGAGAAAGACAGGAAACATGGGGAGGAGAACCTGGATTCGAACCCATGACCACCGTGTTGGAGGCTATAGCCCCAACCTTAGGTTCCTTTTGAGTAAGCCTTGATTCTTTTGTACATGTGGAACAAAGACACTACATCATTTTGTATGGCATTTTAAATATTCTTTTAAATACTCTCTCTTTCAGGCATACTCCAACAAAGATTTTTGCTGTCAGGCCATTCCTTTCGCCATTTTCAGTGGCATGATTTATATTATGCTAATGGACAAGAATAACATCAGCTAGTAGACAGTCTGGTACTAGATTTTTTCTGTATTCAGTCATGTGCAGTGGAACTAAATCTCAAGGAAGTTGTTGGTTTTATTTTGGCGTATAATATATGGACAAGCAAACATTTGGTGCTCAATCCTTTTTTTCATCTTTCAACTAAATTTCAAGTGTTCAAGATTAGATGCCAATGATTTGAACCTCCTTAGACAGTTGACAGGTGGTAGCTGTGTTACTGAAACGTCTGACATCCAGGGCCTGCTGTTCTTTGTTACTGAAGTATGTGATGTCATCATGTAAGGATCTAAAGAGATCTCTAAGGTTTAAAAAAAAGCTATGGATGCCTGTGAGTCTGGTGAAGGATTATTTGAATAAATCATCCCATCATACAGAAAATCCTCTACAAGTGGCATAGGTTTCAGGTGGCTGGCAATTTGTTGAGTTCAAGAGGAAGAGCAGACAAACACAAGTCTCCAGGAACCTCACATTTCAGCACAGGATCTTCAGGCAGCTCTAGCAGCTGTTGGTGACAAAGTGCATTTGTCTACAACCAGAAAGAGATTAAAGAAATTTGACCTCTATGGGAAGTGTGCCAAAAAAAAATAAAATAAAATAAAAAAATGTTTTCTGTCCAAAAAGAACATTTGGGCAAAACTGAAGTTTGTCATTGAACATGTAGGCTAAAAGCAGACTTTTTAGAAAAAATATGCTGGACATAGAGATAGAATCAAAGATGGAGTAGTTTGACTACAGTAACAGCAGACATGTTTACTGGGGACCAAAGATAACTATTCCAGAGAAAAACCCTCACATAGTGGTGGGAATTATGTGGCTTAAAGCTGCTGTCTTGCCTCAGGAACTGGGCAAGGAATGACTCAGAAAGAAGAAATGAAAGATTATGGAACGGCCCAGTCAAATCCCAGAATTCCATTGAAATGAGATTTGGAAGGGGCAGTACATGCAAAAAAAGCCCTCAAACAGCTCAGACAGTAGGGATGGTCAAAATTTCCGTAAACCAAAGACAGGTGGACAAGTATTCACAGAGGAGTATTCTGTATATTGGTATTTTTGTTGAATCAGTGAAAAAAAGTAAATTTTTCAAGTTATTCAACTGCAAAGTACAATTAAGTCGTTTTGAGAATATGAATGGTAAAACCATACCTGATTTAATTTTGCCTCTCTCCTTTGAAGTAGTCTTCTAGTGCAACAATACACCACTCCCAGTGCTCCTGCCATTCTTATCCCTGTCTGATCACTTGCAACTGCACTTTAACGATTTCACCACGGACCACAAATTTGCCCAGAGAGTAAACATCACATACTATGTCAAGCTGACCGAACCTTCATGCTAGGAATCATCACTGGTCACACGTGTTGTTTCTATGGCTACGACCCGAGACCAAACAGCGGCGTTTCACTGGAAGCCTATAGTCTCCAAATCTGAGAAGGTGCATCAGGTCAGGAGCACAACCAACAGCATCATTCACAGGGTTGTTCCCCAGGGTCGGATTGTCAGTGCCAAGTTTTGCACAAGCGTTCTGAAGTATGGCAAGTGTGATTGTGCCAACATTTTCACATTTGTTGGAGTTATGGTCACTTTTTGGATGCATCAACACAATAATCTTCCCCAAAACGAAATCCAGGTTGAAGAGTTACCATTTTGACACAGTGGAGGAGAGCCAATGCCTACTGATGATATTGTTTGACATGAATACAGAACGGGGCTTCCAAGCAATGTTCCAAATGTGGCAGGAGTGCTGGGAGCAGTGTGTCATGGCACAGGAAGACTAGGGTGAAGGGGAGACTTTCCAAATTTAGATTAGGTACTGTCTCCAGTTTTCTTGATAACACCCTTTATCTGTAGACACTGTTTTACTTTTCCAAATATGTCATAAAGCCAACACTTTCTACCTACTTTTTCTTATGATTATTTGTCCTTCCACAGGTGTATTTGTCTTGTATAAGAATATTCAAATATGAACAATAGGAGCCCAACCGTTTCTTGGAGTTGTTATGCTGTTGCTAGCGATGCAAGCACAATCCCCCCTCCTAAAGGGTTGAGTCACATTGTTTTTCACTTCAAACTTCTGCCAGTGTGGACTCCTGCTGTATCTCTTGTCTTTGTATGGTAGGATGAATCATGGGGCAGGAACCCCCCTACTCACACACATGCCCCCATTCTCCTCTCCTGAGAGATCTTGGCCACTGAGCCCTTGCTCTGATAACTCTCGTTACTTAATTATACATTTGGACCCACCGCACTCACAACAAAGGGCCGCTGTGCCTCCACTGACCCAGCTCCCTCCTCATTGTACCCCGCTCTGAAAGGGAGTCAAACAAAATAAAGAGGGTCCACTTAAATATGTTGCCACAGGGACTTAATTGACAGGTTGAAGGCAGTTTTTCAGTGGGGACCGTCTCTCCCTTTCTCTCTCTCTCTCTCTCTATGTCGCTCTTTGCTTGAATTGCTTTGCCCCTCATGCATCCTGCTGTGAGGTCCAGTGGGACTGGCCTGTAGCTCAACCACTCCTGTTTCCACAACTTCACAATCTATTGTCTCGGGAGGGGGAGTTACCAGCCAAGAGCATTTAGTGACAAATGAATGTGAGAAATGGAAGCAAGGGTCTTGTGAGTAGGATTTAAGTTGTGGAATGTGGTAATAAAAATCCCACAAAAACTGTTAGTTCGGGTTAGTGACTTTATCTAAACTTTACACATCATTTTAGACGAGAGGTGAATATAATTTCCAGGATTTGTGTGAGTTTAATCAAGTTTCTGTTATTTGCTGAAAAGAGATTTCTGCCAATGAACATACCTGGAATGAAAGGCCAGGGCTCTCAGTATCTGCAGCATCCTCATCGTCTGTTTGACAGTGACAAGGGTTGACTTTTTTTCTCCCTTTTTTTGTTTTCTTTTTTCTTTTCTCTCCTGGAGATATTTGAGCCTGATCACTGCATATTTGAATGATGAAACTACATAAAAATTTGAAGTGCTGAAGACAAACCATTTCCCTTCTTTACTGAATAGAAGCTGATTTGGCCTTTGGCTCTGCTAGACAAGGCATATTTCAGAATGCAACTTCTCTTGTTATTCATTTCCTTTATCCCCATAGAAGTCTGACATACAAATTAAAGACCGGCTTGTCATGAGGCAGATTTGAAATACCACACTTAATAGGCACTGCATTGGAGAATTCAAAGAACCTAAGCTCTCTGTGTCCTTGAGATGCTATCGTCCAATTTTAAAGCACACTTAAAAGGCTAAATGACAAGCTGCAGCTGAATG
This sequence comes from Amphiprion ocellaris, assembly GCF_022539595.1. Lineage (NCBI taxonomy): Eukaryota > Metazoa > Chordata > Actinopteri > Pomacentridae > Amphiprion > Amphiprion ocellaris. The sequence continues at coordinate 14,940,617 of NC_072771.1, read as the reverse complement.
CAGAGTCACTGAACAGGCTCTTTATAATAGAACTCTGTGTATAGTGTTATTCATTTTTTTTTCATCTTTTTCAAATTTACAGCATTGAATTTGCAACAGAAACACCAGAATGGTGTTCTGTGTGGCTGTGCTCCTTTTGAAACTTGAAAAACTCTCTTAGACTACCACACTCTCCTTTTCCTCTTCATCCTCTGCCGTTTGCACTGAAGCTGACAGTGAAAGAGAGGTTGCACACAAAAATAACATCTGCACTGATTATGCTACTGGGGGGAACCAAATGAATAATTCCTTATATTTCCTGTGTCTGTCTCTTTTCTGTTACAGTGTGACAGCGAGAGTGACATTGACGACAAGGTAGGACTGCTTTTCCTGTGTTTATTCCCCCGCCACATGAAGTGGCTGGGAGTTGTGAATAACAAATTTGAGCTCTCAACTAAAGAAGGGAGACAGTCATAGTGTGTTGTTCGAGAAAAAAGATCGGGGGTAAAAGACACTGCCGGTCGCTCCACTGTTGATCATTTGCATCGTACGTGGCAAGAAAGTGACAAGGAAAAATGCAGCACAGGAACAAACTGATTTTCAGTGTTAGTTTGCTGTCTTGAGCGAAAAAAGGCACCTATTATTTTTGGAACATTTTGTGCCAGAATATGCCATACATATGCCTTCGAGCCTTGATCATAGCATGTTCTAAATACAGTAACCACAATGTCTTCGCCTTTAATCTAATCACATGGCACATATCAGCTCTATCAGCCTGTTTGTCTAATATACTAGATAGCAATATCTAAGCCTCTTATGTGGTCATTTCAGTTTAACATGAATGAGTTTTGAACTTAAAAACTGAGAAGGTTCGTTAACAATGTGAATTGTTGCAGTTTGCAGTTTGTTTCATAATAGAGGTGGAAAGTTTAAGCAGTGAATTGATTAGTTGTCAGCTAATAAATTAATTGACAACTGTTTTGATTATTCCTGGGGGATGTATTCATCTAAACTCTCTGTAAATATTTTCTGAATATTTACTGTTGCCTTTCTTTACTCCTCTATGACTTTAAGTGGTATAAAAAACAAGTATATCATCTTGAACTGTAGGAAACATTTTTCACCATTTCCTGACATTATATACACCAAACAACCAACGTTGTTTGAGAAAATAGTCGATAAATAAATATTATGATAGTTGGTAATTGCAGCACTGTTTCACAAAGTGCCTCTGTTCCTTAAATTATTCAAAGGTGGCAACCAGACATGTCAGCTGCTCACTTGTGTGGTTTCAATTTCTGGGTGGGTGAATTCATGGAGAACAACCCAATGAGACAGTGTACAACGTTGATGAACATTGCTTTAAAACTGTTTGCTAACAGTGAGTAAATATGGCATCACCTCCGCAAGTCTCAAATCATTGTCAGCATCTCGATGTGCTTCAAGAACTGCATACATTTTCGCAGTGATGTCATCAAGTTAAGCATTTGACAGTCGAACAGATGTAGTCTATCAGTTTCACCTCTGTGTATTTGTTTGTCGCAGACTTAGAGGTGGTTGGCTGATGGCATCCACCTGGTTACAAGATGAAATGCCTTTGGGGAACCTCGCGCATCCTAATTCCTGCACAGTTTAGCAATTACTCCCTGGTAAATGAATGAGATAGCATGCCTAATCTCCTGTAAGCTTAGCTCCCAGTTCTGTGGAAATGTCTCCAGCTCTCCCTATAAATAATACATTGATAGCAGGCCCAATTTGCATTAACTGTAGCCTGGCAAGTCAATAGGCTTTTATCTCTTCATTGAAGCGAGAAGGAACCGAGGGCGCTAGCTAGTTGACACGACAGAGAGACGTAGCAGACCTGTCAGTCTCCATACGGCTCCCTGGCATCACTGTGGGGGGTAGAGAGGGAAGTAAAGTCGGAGGGAAGCTCTCCAAGTGTTTCCTTTTCAGGGTTTTGTTTTCCCCTCCGCACAGTTACTTGAGACTTATAACAGTTCTATATAGTGTCACAAATTTTGACATTTAATACCATAAAAGTTTGATACTATGATGCTGAACAACACTGCTAAAACAAAGAGAAGACAAAAAACAAGCAGTGCTTTGGCAGTTTTGCAGAAACTCAGCTGTGTTATTGGTAAGGTGTCAGCCAGTCTGTTCAGAAAAGCAGCTCCATATTTGGTGTTTGGCACTGGTTCTTTTAGCCAGTTTAGGTGCACTGGGATGCATTTCAAGACATGGTGGACTACTAGACACAGCAGCCAAGTGTTCAGCTGTCTGATTGTTGAGTTGTGTGTCAATTACTACACAGTCCAAGGGCCTGATTGCAGCTTCACATTCCTTTCATACTCTTATTATTAGTGTGTCATGAAGCAGCATTGTTAGCTTGTGAGACATCTTTTAAAAACACTGTCATAATGTCACTGTTATTACAAGGTACTTTGTACTTACTGTGAGTTACACACTCAATACACTGTACTGTAAGTATTAAAACAACAACAGTTAGCTCAGCATGATACCTGAACTATTAATCCCAAATCACCGACAGAAAAAATTATGCTGCAAATGAATTAAATTTTTAAAACAACACAAATCACCAAATTATCCTGTGTGCAACTATTGATTTTCACTCCTAGATCTCTTGTGTCCTTTTTCGTGTCCCTTTTAAACTGTTCTCTCAGTTCTTATGTTCATTCTCACTTCACTCATGATGTCCATTTTTTCAAGTTTACCTCAAAACAATGCTGACCTGTCCTCATGCATACTGACAGAGTTATGGTCACTATAATCATTCCTATTGTCTGTATACTGAAAATTGAAAGTGGCTGTAAAACAGTTTCAGCGGAAGTGAAAAGGAACCAATTCCAAATTATATTGAAATGATTTCAGGAAGCAATCGCTTTATGACCAGAATGAACAGGAAGAACCTTTACAACAATCAAAAATAATAATTCAATGAACATATCGGCACATTAGTATTATTTTAACATAGATTTGAAACAATAAACTGGTTTTCACTGCAGGACCTTGCAGGCTGTTGTATGGCGGTCCAAACCCGTTTGCGTGTTCTGACTTCAGGAACTGCCCTGTAGAACATCTTTTAGGCTGTTTTTTGTTTGGGGTGTGAAAAAAGTACCAACTGCAGGTTAGATACTTCTGAGCTGCCCTGAAAAACTGTAGAGGACAACAAGTACCTTTTTCATTGCCTTTTTAATGTCCTCATTGAGTAGCAGTCTTCTTCTCTCAAACATCACATCAACAACATAGAATTCTCCAAATGGGCTAACACAACAAATCTCTTTTGTTCTATATTTGCTCATAAACTAGAGTTGCGTCCAGGAAACAGAATTCATCATTGCTTTGGCATGCTTGGAGTTAGCGCCACAGTCAAAGCTGTCGGATTTTAGACCACACTAGAAACAGAAAGGCTGAAAGGACTGATTATGGCACCGTTCCTGAAAAATATTCTCACTAACTTGCCCCTGCAAGGAGTTCCTGCAGTACAAAACCACATAATGCGAACTTAAACTTTAGGGTGCACCGAAGAAGTAATCAATACAGGTCGGCAGTGGAGCTTAAAAATGATTTGTTTTCATAATATCCATATATAAGCTTAAATATTTCTCTTAAGTTGCTACTAGCTAACATTAGCTTAGCATCAGTAAGCGACACGTGACAGGACTGAGACAATGGGACACAAGAACATAAAGTACATGAGAGCAATCAGTGTAAAATCACACTAGTAGAAAACCCACCAGCTAAATACTTCATTAAAGACAGTAATGAAATAGTAAATATTTCAAACTAAATCTTTGATATCTAAGTCAAAATGGAGACCCAAAGGTAAGTTGATATTTCCTATCGTTCTAATGATGTGTTAAACAAAAGTTGTCACTTGTGGCCAATATGAAATTTAACTGAACAACATCAGAATTCCAAAACAAGTTTGACTATCGTGGATTCTTTGAAGAGACATTCTTGATATGCAGGTATTCTACAAGAGTGCAAGAAGAAAATAACATCTGGATAAAGGCTATAGCAGTGCTGACCCTCTCATTCCCTCAGAAACACATTTTACCATAATCTAGGTGATGAGAGTTGCAAATCATCCATATCAAATTGCAGAGGAAAAGGAGAAGAATGGGGGGAGAAAAAAATAATTTGACAGGCCATCACCAAAAGCAGGGGAAAAAAAGGCGACGGTGTTAAAATTGGGTTCCATGAGGAGAAAGACAAACACTGTCATTTGTAATTGCCTGCACTCAGGATAACTCGACAGTGATAATTTTCTGCAACATTTTAGTGAAACAGGTGCCAGCTCCTCCCGTATCTTCCCAAGGAAAACAAAGACTCCTTTCACATCAGATTACCAGCCACCTGAACACCCACATTGTCAGGATTTCACAGATTAACTTAATTAGAATATTGCTTCCAGGTGTGCCCCCGGGGTGCAATCAGTTACACTGTATTTGAATAACACCGACGGGTTGCTACAGCAAAGTCAGTTTAAATTGCTGCGGCTTGTGAAGCTCGCTCGTATCAAAGCAAACGCGCGAGATAGCATGCGGTGATCTGTTTCCAGAACATGTCAGACTTGAATTCTTTGAAGATTACCGGGTCACCTCCAGTTCGGTACAAGGCTGCTGTGATGGGAAGCTTTATGTAGATGGGCTAGCCTCAAACAAAACAAGCCATCAGTGTCTTGGTCATGTGTTCTCATCATTGGAATTCTTGGGAAGCCTGTCATCTGAGGTCCAAGATTATATTATGTTTGACTCTGAGCAGTATTGAGGATGTCCTTAAAAAAATAGCCTTGGTCTTGGTCTGCCTTATGTCTACCCCCTTTAGGAAGATTCACATAATTAAGAATTCCTTATGGAGAACAATGTTTGCTCTGTTTTTGCTGTTTTTGAAGCAGCACTTGGTGCATTTGTGCAGAGCTACGCTACATTAGATGCTCAAGAAGGAACTAACCACATGTTACATCGTAAATGGCTTGGCAATGGAGAAACTGTGTCTATTCATGTCAGGCTTTGGAAGTGGTGACGCCAGTTATTTTCTAGTCTTGTTCCAAATACTGGGAAATACTAAATGTCTCTGTGTGACTGTCAAGTGATTAAAATGTACTTACTTGCCCCAGGACATGTGGTAGCTGTACAGTGCCTCACAGAATAAAGCGTCCAATGAATGGTTGTTCTTGTGTAATGGTGACATCTGTCCAGTGTCACAAGTTTACCATTTGATGTAACTGATATGATGAGATGTATTCTTTGAGATAAATTTTAGCTATTTTTATTTGTTTTATGTGAATGTTCATTAGGGTCAGTTCACTGGTTTTGTGTCAACTATTCATTATTTCTTGAAACTGGTTTATAGTTTGACGTCAGCGTGAAGTTGTTATTTTCATTTCATTTCAGGCTAACAAACTTCACAATCTTTCAGTGCAGTAGATATGTTTCTAAAAGTGTATTTTCAACTGCCACAAATGTAGAGAATGTTTCCATCCATCCGTTTTCCACCTATAATCTATGAAGCAGTCAACCCTGCCAACCCCTGACATGTCTGAGATACTCCAAGTCAAGACGGTCATTTTCTTTCATTGAAGGGGCACAGAAAGAAATAGAGTGGGATTTATCCCTTCTCGGTTTGCTCATGCACTCTCCTAGAGTGTCATCCTATCTCCATTAGGTCCCACTTTGCCGTCCTTGCCGGCTCCTCCAATTTCCTCTGTATTCTTTCTCCTGTGCAAATATTACAGTGGCTGTCTGTATGCGAACGCAGCGGCCTTGTGTCAGGTGAGTTACCAGCGCCCCATCACCATAGCCACAGCGGAGGACACCCAGGTCGGCTAATTCTATTTGGCCCTATTTGCCGTGCAGTCACTCAGCAGAAAGTGTATCTGTCTCCGGGGGAGTCTCCAAGGACCATTACCACATCCTGTCTATGAGCTCTTTTATGGCTCTGGTATACTCATCTGCCAGGGCAGCACACAGGCTCTGATTGACACATTAATTCCTCCTCTAGCTCCTTATCTCCCTGCAGTTTGCGGAATGAATGCCATATCACCACGTCCGAGCATCTCTGCCGGCTTATCAGTAATAGCTCGTCAGCTTGTGGTATCCTCCCAGCTGATGTATTGGGGGTGCGCCTTGTAAAGCTAGCAGTGCACCCGCAACGAAAAACAAGAATGCTGTGGGGATTTAAATATATCTGTTAACACCGCCACTGCCGTCACCTCTCTGTTTTTTTTTGTTTTTTTGTTTTTTTACTTTAAATCTCATGCTCTCTTGTATCTGCTTTATTTACAGCCTGCTCCGTATTTGTCAGTACCAGTGTTGTCATCCTTTACCTCTTCTCCTCTGTCGCCATTTTGGAAATGAAAAAGCCAATAGTAATAGACAGTATATTCATGTAGATGTTTTCCCCCTCCTATATACCCCTCCTCAACCCCCGCTGCTTTGCAAGATCCAGATTGGTCTCCTAGAGTCATCATATTCAATAACAAATAGGCCACCCACCAGGCCGCTGACAACCTTAACATTTTTTTATGGACGGAAAAAATGGACCGGCTTAATGTTTCGACACAAGTGATCATCCGTCCTCATCTCTTTAATGAAATTAGATTAAGTGCACCTGGGAAAGAGCTGAGAAAGCAGAATGCTTCGCCACCTCCTTTAATCTAAAACCAATTTGCCAGTAATATTCCTTTCCCCCCAGCTTGGGATTCGTCGGCCCTGATTCAAAATGGAGGAGGAATGAGATGAGACCAGAGCTGACTGGTTGCATTCAGCTCCCCACAGGCACTGTGAAATTAGAACTGACACCGGCAACACAGGCCTTAATATGGAGATGTCATTTTTCTCCTCTTGCCTTTGTCTTTCTCTTTCCTTCCTCCCTTCTCTCCTTTTTTTTCTCTGTTACTCAGTTCCTTCCTCTTTTCACCACGGTTTTCACTTTTTGGCTGAGCCTGAAAGCAAAACATAGCAAAAAAAAGGGGGGAAAAAGAAAGTGTGAAATGCAAAGATTTACTATCCCTCCCCTAATTTCAGTAATGTTTGGATACAAGACTTCCTGTAAGTTTGATGATTACAGTTGAGATTAGTTATGCTGTAATCAACTTCTTTTGGAAAAATAATGATGATTTTTCGCTTTGTAGATCAGCCAGGAACAAACATGTTGTCCATCAGGTGGTCTCATGATGTTCTTCACATCTAGCTATTACAATAAACCTGGAAACACTTATCTCTTTGATTTATATTGGGCTGTTTGCAACATGCTGTCATTTATGGTCAGCTCCAACTCATGTGTGCTCTGCAGGCTAATGTTTTTTTTTTTTCCTTTTGTGTGGTTGTCAAGCAGTGCATCTGTTGTACATTTAGCGCACAAGTATGCTGTGATCAGGGAGCACATTTGGATTTGCCTCTGAAGCGAAGACGGACGCCCTTAGTCGTAGCGGCATGTGATGTGTGTGCGTTTGTATACAAGCTCGGAGGCAAGTGAGTGTAAGGGTACGCTCAGTGGTGAAAACCAGCCCCAGTGCATGTTGGGAAGAAGCGGCGTGATGACAGAGAAAGACTTGGAGCTTCTGCAGGGCCAGCCAGCAGACACAGCCAACTGACATCAGCAACGACAGCTTGTCACTAGCAATGCACGTCATACAGCATCGCGGGGACAGTCAACATGGCCGTAGTGTCATTGATGGCACAGCATCCAATAACCGGGTCTAGATTCCTTCTTAAAGGTTAGCGCTGATGTTGGCATCGCAGATGAAAATAAAAGGGTTCTGGCAAGCAGAACCACGCCAGCCACTCAGAGCAAGGGAGGTGTGAAAATATAGAATGGCATCAAGACTATAATCTTCTTTCACTTACTGCCATCTTTCAGGGAGGCTGTTTGTGGTGGCAGAGAGTGTTAATAGAACAAATAGTCGTCCCTTTGTTCTGTTAAAATCATAACACACACCCAACCCTTCTGTCTTTGAAACACCAGTGCTCTGCTAACTCTTTGAGAAAATCCTGTCACCACTCAGCCATGCTCAACAGTTTGTGATCATTGTTATTGAGGGAGTTATTGTTGCCTCAGTGAACACCAGGTTTTGGTATGTGTTTTTCCTCCACCTGGACTAGATCCATTTTTAGAGGTGGTTTTCTTCAAATACTGTTTTTGTCACCTGAGAGCCCTGGTTCTGTAATAGGAGAGTTTTCAGCAACGGTCAGGTGAAACGCTCGATTGAGCAATTTTCTGCTAGAGATCTCGTCAGTTCAATGATACGGTGATAGAGAAAGCATGGCAGGCCATATCAAACCAGACATGCGAGGTCCTACACCAGCTGTGGTGCCGCAGTGTGTCACATCTGTTGGACACTGCAGGAGAATTACACAAGTGCATTAATTTTTTTCAGACACCATATTTTTTTGATGTCCCCACTGTTAAATGATTTGTACTAATTCAAATTAAAGTATGCATCTGCTTTCATTAATTGATGCATGTCCAATAATAACAAAGAATAAAGTGACTGTGCAATGTGAAGAGCTTTTTATTGGTAGCATGACTTCATCCACCTTTCAAAATAATTAAACTAAAACATGTAATATCAAACATAAAACCTTCTTAATGTAGTTAACGTGAAGTGTCTTTATGGACAATACCCTTTGAGTGACGCACTCTCACAGAAGTTAATGCACATCCACTTAATTGCAAGTAAAGCATAGCACATCATGCAGGCAGTGATCTCAATGTAAATGTGTGTCATGATGTTAAACAGGCAGCTACACTGACTAACCCCATGCTAGGTGTGTGTCCACTGTGCTCCAAGCCAGCACGGCACAGCATTCATTGTTTTTCAAGTGGCCTGTGTTTGAATAACAATCCAAGCACTATATACATTTTTCCACATGAGTAATAAAAGTAAAATTGACTCCATATTGGGTACAGATGTTCTGTGGAAAGAGAAAAAGACACAAATGTTTTTGTGTACGTGGATGTAAGATTTGAGTGTTTCTGATCGTGCATAAACATAATGCCTAAGTGGGTTTTTATTCAATAAACATGGTTGGACTGTAATTACTTACACATTTCTTCTGGCTGGAAATGGAAGACAGACTTTGTGTGCGTTTAGAGCTGGCACACCAAGACTCATGTCTGTCCCAGCCTTGGCTTGTCTGCATAAGATTTCTTAATGCAAGAGGACTTGCTTTTCCTCCACAACAAATGGCATATGCAATCAGGAATAAATATAGAATTCCCTGTTGTTATTAGGAATCAGTGCCATCATGGATAATGTTTCCCTGAAGAAGTGTTGCTTCCTCTTTGGCCAGAAATACATCAGTAAATGGAGTTTAGGTCCACTGTGGCTGCAAAAAGAATGTTTAGAGAGCCTCAATTCCCCTCTCAGACAAAGAGGCCAGTCAGCAGCGTAGAACGCGAGTCATATTTTTTGGAGAAATTTTATAAGAAACATCAATACACATTAATCGTGAAATCATAGGCCATAGTCATTTCTTGAAGCTTTGTATTTTGTCTCCATTTGCCAAATATTTCCTACTGAGACCAAGTTTCACAACATTGCGTCTTTACAGAAAGGATCATCTGCAGCCCTCATAATGGTGATGATGGACAATAAAGGAAGCGAGCACTGAGCCGCTCTCCCACCCACTGAGAGAAGCATATTTCATCTTTCTTTTGCAAACCACTTGAGCATCTCCACGTCATTCTAAACACTCAGATGCCTGTGGATGGGCTGGCGACTGCCAGACCTCAAGCCCTTGCAGGTCCTCGCGTCACTTGGGCTATGGAGGGAACTTTCCGTGGGCGAATGTGTATGTGATGTGGAAAGCTGAGAACCCTGGAGAGCATGCTGAGATCAGGCCCAAACACACACAGGGGCCAGCTGTCTTCAATTAAACCAGAAACCCCAGCCACTGCAGTCCCTTATGCACAAAAGCAACCCGCTTTGATCTGTGCCAGCCAGGGGAAAAGGTACAGGGCTTCAAAGATTACAGGAAAAAAAAATAATTATTGTGTCCTCCATAAAAGTTAACAGGGATTTTTAGGCTCGGGGGCAGAGGGAAGCACATATTAATGATGGCTGTCATTCACATGCACATTGCCAGTTATTTTCCCTTCTCCCCATCGTTTCAGTGAGCTTTAATTAGTGAGCACACCTGGCCTCTCTCGCCAAAGTTAACTGCAGAACTCTCTCTGCGATAGTTTCTATGAGCGCCGAAGACCAATTCTGAGTCATGCAGGGCACATTGGCGCAACTGAAACTGATATGCTTGTCAGTTTCAGCTTGACACACAGAAGAGGTATAGCAGCTCTTGGATATGTATGAGGTTTGGAATCACAGACAGACCAGCATTAAAACGGTCCCCCTGCCAAGCACCACAGACGCAGGCGGCATGGGCATCCATTAAATTAATTTGACTTCATTAGTGCAGACCTGCTAGGCCTGGGGTGCCCACAGAGATGCCAGAGGGTGGGAGGTAGGGGGGTGGTGGATGAGTGGCATCAGCCGCTGTGCTCTGAGGAGAGCGAACACATGGCACTGACAGGCGGAATATGGCCCCAGTTCTTACACCGGGACGGCTGCCAAACAAAGGCAACATGCGTCACTGGCTTTGGGGGAGCTCAATCAACACCCGGTCGGAGTATTAGCGCCATGCGCACTGCGCCACATCAGTGAGGAGGCCGCGGGTCGCTGGGCAGCCTGCAAGTCAAGCATGTGCGCACAGCGAATGTGGCTGCGTGATATGATACAGAATACAGAGACACTGCCAATGGTTCGACCCACTGCCATCACCTTTGTGTCTGCTGCCAAAAACCCTCATTATTAGGTTCCAAAGCTCACGTTTATCTCTCGTTGGTGACTTACAGCGATGATGATTTTAAATGTTTGTTGTTGTTACTTTTGGCATGCATATGATTGTTTCATTCTTTGCGCATTTACAGTCCTGCAGTTTTGTTGTGTTTGTGCACTATTGGTGTTTTTATGGGCAGGACTGAAATCCTGCACACAAGGAGTGTGCACTGTCTTGTCAAAATTTCAGTCTAATCAGCTTATTTGCAGACAAAATATTATCAATAATGAGCATAAGTGGTGCCATTTCGTCATGCATCGCTTTGCATGATTAATAGCAATATCATTTGTATTTCATTTTAAGCAAATTGATGAAGTATTGGAAATAAATTACTGCTTTTAACTTGAAAGTTTATTTTAGTCTGTGTCGTTGGATGTGGATCTTAGAAACTTTTCAGCCAAGTTTCATGCAGCCACCAGAAATAGGCTTTGCTGTCTTGTTATTTCCTTTTAACCATCTACTTGCAGCTGACATGAGCTTCACCAGTTTGTTTGGTGAGGTTACATGCTTTGATTAACAGCACCTCTAGCAGCATTTCTAGCCCGCAACCTCCCTGGCCCAAGCCTGCTGCTGTAACCTCTAGGCAAGCACTGCCAGCTTCTGGAGCTGACCTGAACTCTGCTGGGAGTGGTGCACCTGATAAATACAGAAGTGTGGAAATAAATAAATAATTGGAGGCATTAAGTCCAGATAGGACTGGAAGGTAGCCTGGGGGTGGTAAGTGTTCTGCCTGACAGCAGCGAACACTTTGATCAGAGGGCCCCGTCTGAAGATCGCTTCCACATCTGCACAGGGGGAACGAGCTGTAAACTGCCAAGAAGCATTTTAATGACAGTTGGATTATAAAATGAAAGAGGGCTCCAGATGGCAGGCAGTGCAGCGGCTGCGGTTCGGGGGGGGAGGCTGTTTAAACTGCTTTTTTATTGATAAAATATGGGGTGAAAAATTGCGCAAGGCTTATTAGGCATCCCGCTGTGATGTTGCTCAGCTGGCCAAGCTGTTCACCGTGGCCCTCATCCAAACATGCCTCCATAAATTTTTAGCAGTACCTTTAAATCTGTAAGATCCCTGCTTGTTAAGTTCACTATGACTCCCCCAAAACCCCCCACACTGTATTTGTCCTTTGAAAGACTTGCTTGTGTCTTTTGTTTGTGGACCGGCAGGATGAAAGCAGTGTTAGTAGCTCAGCACAGACTGGGGAGGTTGGAGCGGGGTTCCCACATAGCATGCTCATTATCGTTCGCCAAGAACCAGAGTTTAGCCCTTAAACAACTTAATTCCTGCATGATTTCATTAGCTTTGCTCTCCTAGTGATAAAATGAGGCCGACTTTATTAATTCAAGACTCTGTGGTTATGCTTTTCACCTAGATACAGAGAGCTCCATTGAAGGCAGAAACAGTCATCTGGGCATTGACATTTAGTAACTTGCTGCAATAGCGGTCAGAAAGGAGAAACAGTCAACCTTAGAGTGAATCGAGTATCCAGTGAAAGCTCAATGTGCATGAATAGTAATCTCTATCAGTATAGTCATAAGAGAGGTCCATTTGGTGGAAATACATGGGTTGCTCAGTAATGAATTCCCTTTCAGAGGTGCTAACCTTAAGCTTTATAAATGCACATGTTGGAGAGAAGTCATGATGATTTATTAAGGAAAAAGGTCAGATAATTACATTTTTATGTGATTCGTAGTGATGTTACTTAAATTGATTGTCACCTTTTAAATAAGTGTCTCCCAGGTAATATTACCTTACACTAAAATGGTCCCTTGCACATCTTTGATCTGGAGCTCAAATTGAATTTACTTGAACGGTGAATAGGCCTGATTCAAAAGCTGGGAAAAAATCATGGTATCAATAAAAGGGATCAGTAAAAGCCATCTTGACTCCATCAAAATCTATACATGTCACACGTATGCCTTTCACTCTGCAGAGTGGGCTCTTTTCAGCTGAGATATGTTGTTAGGCATGCTCTCACTGCTAATTTAAAATCCATTTAAGCTGATAGGGTGGTTGACTAAAACACCGCCTTGATGCCCTTGCAAAAATGGGCGCATATATTGTTTTTCCTACCTCCTGAAAACAGGCAGCCCCAATTTATATTCCATAACTACCACTTCAAGGCCAACCCGCTGCGCCCCCATTCCACCCTCGCGCCTACCCATGGCATCAAAGACAATTACTGTCGACATCACATCAAATTACAACTGTTGGTTTGCTTGTTTGTCTCGTTATGTGACTTGAAAACTGCCGTCTTCCACCCAGGGAAGGTCCCCTCCCATCTGCTCTCCTCCCTCTGCCCACCCTTATGGGCCTGCACACATAAATCCCCTCCCAGCACCGGCAAGAGAAAGGACAGGCAGCCGACAGCCTAATGGACTAATTTGTAATTGCGAACGAGAAAAAGCTGAGTTGTTGGACGTGTTATAATTTGACAGAGAGTGGCAGCTCTGAGCTGGACCGTGACGCTTCAACCACAAATCTTTTCCTCCCTCCTCCCTTCTCTTCCACTCCTCAAATGCTTTCTTTCTTCCCCTCCGTGGAGAATAGTCAGAAAGGAAGGTGATGGAAGAGATGCTTTCGGCACATTCTGCTGCTCAAAGCTCCTGGCTCTGTCATATTCCTTTTCTTTCCTCTCCACCCAGCCTTCCCCCCCTCCTCACATCCCTGCCTCCCCTCCTTCTCTACCTTCACATGGATCCCTCAGGATAGAGTAGGGAAAGTATCTCAGAGCATTCAGATGCGTTTGAAGTGCAGGACAGATGGGGGGCTCAAGGGACTGTAAAAAATGAATCGAGGCTAGTAATAGGAGAGATGTTTTGAATCCTCTCCCCCATAAGTTATTTATCAGGGGCCCTTAGTGGTGGAGGATGACTTCAGAGTGCTCCCTTAATGTGGCATCTGATGACTAGTAGGGGGGCTGTTCCAGGAAGTACTGTTGTAAAACAGGAGGAGAACATTAGCAGGGAAGTCTCTCAGGGCCAAGGAGGCAAAAGAGAGAAACAACACACAGGGCGGCTCTTTCCCAGCATGCAACACAGGTCAGAGTAGAGAGGCGTACAAGAAGATGTCCCGGAGCCCCCTACCAGCCAGTGATATCACACGACGTACAGAGCGAGATGTTCTGTACTACGATTCCCAGCAGGGAGTGATGTTTGAGTAGACAAGGTACTTCAAATAATGTATTTCCTCAAATAGTGACCGTGGCCTTTATTTACCTCAACTGCGGAACGTAATAGGCCTTTATTTTAACTAAAAGTATATTTGGTAACATTTTACTGCAAAGTCTCATTTGATTCACTCCTGGCTGTCCTGTAATTGTCACTGCATTGTGCTGTTAATGTGAACTCCACGCTCCTTGTAAGTATTTCAAACTAAAAGCCCACCAGTGTTTCAATACACAGAAATCTTTCATTTATTAACCAGGACAATAATGATTTACATGAATAATCTACTAAAGCAAAGGCTTGGAAATAACATCAGTATATTATTGAATTAATAAAGTTAATGTGGAATAAGCATACTTTATGCTTGACTGGCATGCACATTATGTTGACAGGCACCAGGAGTGCATCCACCCGTGTTTTTTGCCCAATTTTATTTGAAGACTGGTCTTTATTTGTTTGTGTCGACTACACCAATACTAGAGCACCAGATGCTTTTTATATGAGGAATTGTGCTCAGTTCAGTGCTCCCCCTTTGAATTGTCTGCTGAGTTAACTGGTTTACTGCTTGGCCTATTACTGGTACTACTGTTGTAATGAATTAAATCATTTACAAGAAAAAATAGAAAATCGTAATGATAACCATTCTGCACTGAATTGTAGTATAGCAAATAAGCTAATAGCACATGCCAAGAGAAACTTGAAAATTACTACTAAAATAATCAGTAGTCACAACCTTCTGGTCACTTGGTTCTGCTTTGTGTTATTTATTTCCACAACTATCATGTTTTATTATGTAGCTTATTTATTTAGCTCTTTAGACACAGATATCAACTATGACCTTCTTTGGACTAGCCACTTGGGAAAAAATTATTTGTTATGCTACTATTTAGTTGAAAGTGATGAAACTATGGAGTTTCTAAAAATCTAGTAATGAACCTTGTGTGTATGTATATTTTACATGACAACCCAGAAAAAACAGAAACTACTAGAAGTACAAACCCTTACATGGTTTGTTATCAGTTATCAATTGAATGTCACCCAGTATTGCATTGTTCTTGGTCTTGAGTGTGCCAAACTGCATCACGTTCAAACTATCAGAGATGAGCATCAGCAATCAGCTGATGTTTCATTTTAATGAATGGAAAGCAATACACGGGTTTCACCACCATGAAACATTGTACATCACAATCACGCCAGTAATGGTCCAAGCCAACCAGGGTAGTCTCAGATCACAGGAGACTAATGGCCTCTGAACTGATCACTGAGGCTAATAAAGACCAGCTAATGACATAGCCGCTTCGTTTGTGCTAATTGCTCTCCCTGGACCTCCGCCGTGGCCCATGTCTCCCAAGCATCTGTCATGAGGCATATTCCCCGACACAGCTCAGACCCTGGCCTCGTCCTCAAAGCCAGGCACAATGCCAGAAACAATTGTCCTCTGGTGTCCTTTTACCATACTACAGTGAGGTGTGAAAAAACATTGTCTAGGTATATTGTTGTGTCAGGCCGACATCTTGATAAAACTAAATGTGTCTGTGTGTGGATGTCAGACCTGGATTGTTACATTATAATTCAGCAACTGTTATATCTAATAATTCCTGAAATAAAAATTGATTTTATTGATGATTTCTCCCATAGACGTTTGCATTGATCTTCAGCACATTAAAGCTCTTTGTACAGCCAAATCAATATAATTGTCAAGAAAAACATACTAGTATTATTTGGTTTACAGAATGCCATAAAGTATGGACCACAAAAAGAATATCTATAATAAAGCTTAATTTATGTCCAAGTGGTATTAGGTATTCAACTTTAAGTAGCATGTATATGTATATGTACGATGCTGAGTCTAGGATTAACATTTTTCAAATTACTTAGAATATTCAGTGGTCTATCAAAAAGCCTACAACTTGTGAGAACAATAAATATCAACCGATGGAAGCACGAATTATTGAAAAATTATTTACAAAATGCTGTCACCAGCTGTCCAGGCAAAGATTCTAGTAGTGGCAGAGTGTAAGGGGAGTAACACTGACAACTGTATGACTTTATGGTGCAGATTGAGACGTAGTCAGATGTGCACTCTAGTACTCTGCAATTGTCAGATACTAAAAGTAAAGTGAGAATGCTATCCACAATAAGTGGATAGTTTTTATTTATCATTTATATGAATACAAAGTGTAGTAATCAGAAAAAACAAAGTTAAGACAATATTTGTTGGGATGAATCCTCTCAGTCCCTCTCTGGCCATTGAATAAATCCCTAAAACCTTGACAGGATTGGTTCCTTTAGGTTTATGAACCCCGAAAGTCTAAACATTTATTTTTGAGACTGCTATTAGTACACTGCAAGTAAGAACTGCATATCTTGATTTTCATCTTAAAACAAGCTCTTTGGCAGGCAGTTTGTTCCAAGCGTCTTGGAGAAGTTGCCACAGTTCTCCTGTGGGTTCAGGCTGTCTCAGTTTCTTCTGTCTCTTCATGCAAACACAGACTGACTCAATGATGTTGAGATCAGGGCACTGTGGGCGCCATACCATCTGTCGCTAGATTCAATGTTCTTGTCACTGAAGATGGTCAGAGCTTACACTGTAGATGCAGGGACCTACTATTATCATGACAGTAGCACAGGTGCCGAAATGGTATTGCTCTATTCCTGTTCATTAGGCAGTTTTAGAAACAAATTAAGCTTCCTAGCTTCCAGTGTTTGCAGATGTATTTTGAATAAATCAAGATTTTGACTCTCTTCTGAACCACCTCTGCAATCCTTTGTAACCAAATGAATTCAAGTTAGGAACAGCAACCATTCGCCATCAATGAGCACAAACTATTCCACAGACTTCTTTCAAGCTTGCAAGACATTTAAATATATATTTTGCATCTTGTATTACCTGAAATAAGATGCCACACATATGTAAACAATATGTTTTACCCCACACCATCATAAATGACATTAGTTGACAGTTGCCTCTGGGCTCTTATCTACAATATCTACACTATACAGTATGTCTTGAAGTTTACCATATAAGCACCTGCCAAATAAAATGCATAGATGTATTACAGTCAGTTTTGAGATCAGCTGCATTTTCATGTGGAGGCAAGATAGAGCACATATATTTTTTCAGTGTGGTGAACTTGTGATGTAGATGCCGCAGTGGCCATTTTGAAGCACTGGCGCATGGTGCAGCATTACAATGGGCAGCAATTTGCATATCATTTCATGTTGGGGATATTAGATTAATGGCTTGTGACTAGTGTGATGAATACTAATTTAGCCTTAAATCATGTCACCGTTCAGACATCAACAGCCTGCCCAACAGGCAGCAGAGCAGCTGAGCAGCCAGACATTTTATAAGGTCAGCTAACTTCTCTGGCCAAGTTCTTCCTCTTCCTCATTCGTTCTAGTCCGTTATGGCCCTTGTAAATGTTTGCTATTCCAGGGACTGTTGCCTTCCCTGTTAAGGCTATATGGGCCCACCACAGGGGTTAATGCCATCTCCATTTACTCTCGCAGACAATAAAATCTGCTGATAGCATCAGGCCAGCAGTGAAGACAAAGCTGTGTCTGATGAAAATCATAAATGTTGTGTGTGGCCCAACCCCTCCTCCCACTGGCCCCAATTTGACTCCCAGCGTGCTGGTCCCTGATGCAGGCAGCTTTTGTGGCCATGAGGCGTAATGATGTTAATGTTGTATGAAAAGGCTACGGAGATAGGTAGGATAGCACATCATCATGCAGTGTTTTAATGTCATCATAGACTGTTTTGACTCGTTCCAACAGGTTTTGCAGTAGAACAGCATGTAGGATTTGGACCCAAATTAAAAGACCAAAATTGCGGTCAGTACTACTGACTGTCCATTAGTTTCACCTTAACCTTATAGTCATTTTAGATTAATTCTATATTAAGTTTGAATCAGGTGAACAGAAAATGGTGGCTTATTGTCCATTGCCATTAAGGTTACATTTAATGCGCACATATGTAACAATCAGGATCCTAATACTGATAGTTTAGCTTAAAATGATATGGTGTAATATTTTGTGCTAGAATCAATTTATGTCATGTGTCAGTCGTGGACATCCAGTGTAGAATTCTTGAAATATGTAGTGACTCTAAAATATAACAAGTTCATTATTTGCCATTGGGTGGATGATGGTCGCAATGTAGAATTCAATAAAAGAATATATTGGTGCCATTTCAAACATAAGTACTTTGTCTCTGGACAGTTTTAAAATTCAGAACCAGCTTGAGAATAAACAAATTATGTATACAGACCCACAAGACTTTATGTTATCAACGACCCTGTATGCTAGAATGTTAATGATAAAAACCAAAATGGCATAGTTGTGCTAGTTCTCCTTGTGGGCACTTAAACTGATGAATATCCACATTGGTTTGTCAGGAATATTACCACCATGAACTAGTACAAGAAGCCGCCATTGAACTACAACAGTACTGTGTTGGTTCATATTTTATGGGTCTCAATAGTGCCATAAAGCTTGACTGCGGATTCTAATATATAGTAATAATTTCATTATTTTATTCTACTGTATTAGCCATCATATCCATTCTGCATAAATTTCCAAATGATATGCTAAACCATTCTGTAGTAGTGTGAGGAGATGTTTTCACATGCGAAAGTGTGTGTGTGTATGTGTGTGTGTGTGTGTGTCACTTCATACACTCTCCTGAGAGTAGATGGCTAGCCATGAGTATGGAGGGAGGGGGTGGGAGAGTGTCCTGAGGGAGCTGTTTGATTGATGTGTTTTGGGGTAGAGGAGGTATGGGAGGTGGTGCTGAGGATGAGGAGGAGATGGGAGCTTGATGGAACTCTGCCGCAAGAGGGAGGCACGGCTCTTAAGTGGGGGAGGAGGGAGCCTTAACAAGCCCTAGATTGTTAGTGACAGGCAGATACTTCAACACTTAAAGTAGAAGGTTTGATTTAATCACAGAGCTGTCATTTGTTATTTGTCTGGCTTGCTCCACCGGGGCCACGGCTGATCAACTGCCTGGTCCCAAGAGAGCCCCTTTTCCCCCTGTAATGTCTAAATCCCCTGCACAAATTACAGGCCTGCACCACCTCCCATCCCTACCCCATCCACTCCCCTCCTCGCTTCAATCCTGCCATGTTAAGAGATGAAGGCCAGGATGGGAGGATTCACAAAGAAAGGGGAGTGGGTTGGCAGGATGTGAGCAGGGGATGGAGACAGGTACGGGAAAGCGAGAGAGGGAGATGGAATGGCCTGAGGGCCACTAAAGATCATTAATAGGACTGTCAAAGAGGTTGCCAGTTGGTTAGCTTCTCATAAATAAGAAATGAGCTCCTCCCTCTTCGCCCATTCGAGTTCATTAATAATGCCTGCTGTGGCTATTTTGTTGCATCGTACTTTGTAGGGAGGGAGAAAGAGAGAGATAAAGGAACAATGAAAAGGAATTTAGCGATAGAGGGCCTCACTTTCCTGCTCTCTGTGTTAATCTGATAGGACAGCATTCCAAATAAGCAATAAGACCCCAATACCACAGCACAGAGTCAATTAATCCAACAACCATCAAGAATGATTGGACCAAGAGGAAGGATTGGTGACGAAAGAAGATGAAGAATGAGACTTGACTTATCTAAAAGCTGCATCTACTCTGCCTCCATGTGACTATTGATTGTGTTTTTTCCCCTGCGTCTAGTACTTGTTGAAGGGATATGAATGGCACCAACTCTCCATTCTCTTGGGATCAGGACAGAACAAAAAAGAAATCACTAGTTGGAAAGATTAAAAGTGATGAGAGGGGCAGTTGGTTGTTAAAGAGAGAGGGGAAGCAAGTTCAGTAGGGTCACCCTCCAGGTAAAAGCATTGCCTTTTAATTAGGGTGAAAGGATATGATTCTTTTATAAAGGCCAAGGGCCTGTGCGCTGTTGAGGCTGATAGCAGTCAATGCTGCTCATTAACCCTCCTTCCTGCTCTCCACTCTCGACATGACTTCCTATGAGAAGGTATAGATAAAAGGTTCAGCCAGGCCACAAATGACAGGAGGGCTTCTGAGTTTCTGTACTTGTGACTGTTCTCTTTTCTTTCCCCACCTCTCATTCTATGTTACCTCCATTTAGCCCTGTCTTCTTCTTCTTTCAGCCACCAACATCTTAAGTCCTCTGCTTGTCTTGGATTATGCTCCATCTCTCCGAGGTTAACAACCTTGTAGAAAGGGTGTTGTGTTACAATCAGCAGAGTCTTACTTTCATTGGGGGTTTTGTTATGAGGACAACCACAGATCAATTTCTCCATTGGCACTTTCATTTACTTGCTTGCAGTACTACAGACCCATTCATCTGACTGAGAAAAACGAGAGTCTATTACTGCTTTCAGGTGTTCAGGTCAAAACAAAAAGACAGATTTGTTACAGATTGCTTTTGACAGGATAATTTGCATGAGAACCATTTGCAGGTTTTTCTTTGACCCCATAGCTTCTCCCTCTGGTTATTTCTAGATATCACACACACTCATGAGAGTGTCAAGTGAAAGAGAGAGGAAGCATGGCAAAGAGCATAGCAGAGACTAGCAGGAGGCCAGCAGCCAGAAAGCCACGATGTATGATTTTATTCATTCTACCTTCCTGTTCCTGATTAGGGGCCTTTAAACTGTGATCGATTGACCCTCAGACCAGCCTCAAATCAAAGGCAGATACTGTATGTGCTGGATGAGAGGGAAACACGTGGAGGCATTAGAGGCCTGTGGCTCTGTGGTGCACAGCAAGAGGTTGATTCACTTTGTGCAGGCCAGCTAGGGAGTAGAAGAACGAGGATGGGGTTGTGGGGCAATGAAAGACCATGGCACACACTTAGATGCTGACAGGTAGAAATGCATCTCTGTACTCACTGTCAGTACATACAAAGCTGTGGACACCGATAAGCTTGACCTCCTTCAACTGCTGTCTAGTTTACGTGTTGCCAGAGTGGTCATGCCTCCAAATAAAAAAAAGGACAAAGGAGCAAGCACGTTTAGATGTCACCTCTACCCGGCCGCCCAACACAGATGCTTTAACTCCCCGTCATTCAGTCCACCACATCCACATTTTACTTGAGCTCATCTCTGCTTTTTCTCCAACACCTCCCCTCCTCACAGTCCTAATCCTCTGGAGATGAGCCCCAGTCTTCAAGAGATGAACACACTGCAAACAATTTATGATGCCTTTCTAAGGAAGTCAGATCTGGCCTCCATACCTTGGGGATCTTTTTTTCCCCCCTCTCTCTTTTGCAGTGCTGCCAAAAGAACATTCTGATATGTAATCTCTGGCTGGAGGAACGGCAGACAGACAGACACATGTGCACAGTGCACATTTGTTTTCCTGCTCTTGACCTACGATCGACTGTGGAGCTGCAGAGAGAGAGAGAGTGAAAGAAAAGCTGCCTTACAACAGATGGTTCTCCTTAAGGAGCTGAGATGAAACTCTTTGTGTTACAAGTGCTCTTTGGTCTTTTTTGAGACTCCAATCGGTTCAGGCTCCCCTGCTGGGCTTCGTTCCAATGTGCTGAGGCCAAATGAGTGCATAGGCATGCATGCACAGACACACAATTGGATATCTGATGAATGGTCTCACCTGTCTTCTCACTTTGAATTACTGAACAAACTGAGTTCCAGTCAAGGCTAATAAATTGTCCTTGGAATTGTTCTGGAATGAGACTGAAATTGCTGGTGCTGTCATTCGACATTTTGGATGATTGCATTGAGACTATGAATTTTCCTTAACAATTCAATACAGCACAGATTAAAAGGATACAAAAGCATGAAATGTATAAAGTTGTTCGTATCAGTGCAAGTAATGAGAAGTCCATTGGTCTAATTGAGTGCAATAGAGCACCTATAATCAAAATTTTATCATATGCATCCAGGTTATCAGAGATGATGTAAGTAACTTTTTTTGCCCTTTGAAAGCAGATACATTCAAAGATGAGCTACTGAGTAATCCACTTTTGTTATTATGGTGGCTCTAATGAATGATCACTGCACATGTCTCACAAAGCCGTTTGTTAAGACTGATATCTGGAGCTTCCAACAGATTAATGTTGAATCTGAATAGGAAATGGAGTGCATCTAGCAGTCGAGGCCTGTCTCACAAGGAGGTGGGGATAGGAGGGGGGGATTGCATCCCAGCCAGAGTGATGGCATCACTTCTCAAAGCGCACACGCTCGTGACAAGTAAACTGAAATCATCATTGATGTTATTTATTTTCAAATGCTCCCCGCTTGACAGGCGACATCTTGTTCGGCACGCATCCCAAGGGAGGCCGCGGTGCTCAGCATTTCTCGGCTCCATCACGCGCAGACAGCCGCTCGGTGCTGACACCAAAGCAGTGGGACTCACTAGAGACTTGCTCTGGAATTTGTCACAATCCTGCACCACACGAAGAAAACACAAATGCACTCAGCTCCTTGTTTACACACATATCCAGATCTGTCGCAATACTTGTCTCCCACCTCAGCATCTGCCACCACACTAGAAAACAAGAGATTGTTTGGCAAAAAAAGGAAAGTCTGTTAAAGATTTGATTTTTTTTTTGTGCTAGATAAATGTCAACAAAAGTTTAAAAGGAAGGCTGCTGCAAATACCAGACCACCGACATCCTTTCTCTGTCTGATTTCGACATGACATGTGCAGTTCAGGACTAAATTAACATCTGTCTAAACAAAACCTGAAAATGTGTTCCAAAAACCTCACTGAATCTCTGTAAATTGTTGTTATTTTAGGTTATTTAGCTTAATCAAACATTTACCCACATATTAACTAATGACCAAGGCTAATTACAGTACAATACATTTAGCTACTTTTGTTAGCCTATTTTCCAAAGATAGTGCAAGTGTTTCGTTGCCAGTTTTCCACTGTAATCCATCACAGACATCATAGCAGTGGCTCCAACTACACAATTCCCCTCTACTAACATCAGCCCTCGAGCACTGCCTATCTCAGCACAGTCGGGCTCAGTGTCTGTGTCTGTGTATGCGTGCATGCAGGGTTGTGTGTCTTTGGTAGCCTGGCCCATCCATTCATGTGTACATGGCCTCATTATCAGTCAGTAGCTGTCTGAGCTCAGGGGAGGTGGTGCAGATGAAGAAGCGAGCATGGCGGTGGGCAGGTAAACCAGCCATGAGCCAACACCAGAGCCCAGATACCCTCGGCACAGCTCCGCTAAAGGAGTCCATTTGTCAAATGTGCCTCCGCCGAGGCCCGCCAGGGAGTACATTACTGGCTGAGGCCCCTGCAGGGAGCGGTCCTCTGACTCCCAGCCACACACTCACCAGGCTGGCCGCCCAAGGTGCTTCCTGCAGTCAGCAGTGGCCAGCCCCCAGCCTGCACTCATTCGATTGGCTCATTAATAAAACAGCCCCCACCCGAGAGCGGGGGACATGCTCCGATGCTCTGGACATCGCTCTCTCCAGCTAATGGGCCAGCAGGGAGAGGCCTTTGTCTGCACCTGACTCCCTCACATCCTTCAACGTTTCAGACAAGACAATGCAAGGAAGGATGGAGGGATTTGACTGTGTAAAGCCCAGATCATGTTGTATGTGAGCCTCGACCGTGGCTCAGTATTCACCGTAGACCTCAACGTGTCTTCAGTCTGGACAAGCGCCTCAGCCGACCTCCATCAATTCCACTTAGTCTCACTTGGCCAAACCTCCTCAATTGTGTTTCCTCTCAAAATGATCATGGACTGACTTGCATGTGTCAGCACCATAAGACTATCTCAACATTCTGCAATGATTTCCACCACCATCCACCAACTCTTGTACTTCCTCCTACATTGCTTAACCCAGACTCTGTGAATTTAGTTAGTTTTTCTTTTTCTCTCCCTCTTTCCTGTTTTGCATGTTGAGCTGTGATAGAAGCTGCTCTGATTCACAGCTGGGCTCCTGAGGGAGAAGCAAGAGTTTTGTTTGTGTTGTTGTAGGACGTAAATCTAACAAGAGAGGTGGAGATGGAGCACTAAGGCTTATGGATCCCTCAGGGGTCTTACTGAGCCCCTCACTAAATAAATCTGAATCGAAAATACATATGGAGCTGTAAACTGTTCACATAAAGGAGCGCTTGTTCTCCTCAAGGAGAGTATCAGATTTACTGGCTCCACAGTCTGTCTACTGGATCCCACCCTCAGCACATTAACC
The DNA here is from genome assembly GCF_022539595.1 of Amphiprion ocellaris. Lineage (NCBI taxonomy): Eukaryota > Metazoa > Chordata > Actinopteri > Pomacentridae > Amphiprion > Amphiprion ocellaris. The sequence continues at coordinate 14,916,469 of NC_072771.1, read as the reverse complement.
CAGAGAAGACATGCGAGACAGACACAGACACAGTGAGTGTACATAAAATTCATTGACTGGAATGTTTTTGTGATGCATCAAGCCAGAGCGTAGGAGAAGTAGATATCCATTGTTGCACCCCTGTATTAGGTGGCTGTCTGCATTTCCTAGAACTCAACAGCTAGCTTTCCCCACCAGTTCTAAAAATGAAATCTCCATAGGACCTAAAGCTGGGGCTGTTCGGGGAGCTATTTTGTTACTGCCATCACCATAGATATGTACCTCCTGTTTGGTGGGGAAAGAGACACAGCAAGGTAAAAGTGCAGAATCATTGCCATAATACGGCCAGACGCGACTCAGAGGGAGAGGTGGCTCTCCCCAATTATTAGCTTAAGGAAGCAGTCTAGAGATTTATGAATATCCCCAGTTGACTTAGAACAGCTCTAGTCACTTCCATATGTGACCCTGAGGCTGAGCGGTTGACAAGGCCCTTCCAGGCCGATTAGGCCTTAGCTGAGAGGCCTGCCTTGTTGGCAGCTGGGGGCCAGGGGAGCACAGCCTCTTGAGCTCAATTGGTAAAGATCACAGATGTAGAGGCCCAAAGAGGGCAGCCAGTTACTGGGTCGCCACAGCCAGTGAGGCCCTCTTCCTCAACACTGGGTTTACTGTTACCCTCAGTCCCTTGAAGAGGAAATAACAGAGGCGCCAATTAAAGCTTTAAGACATTAAATAAAAACCCTCTGTTGTTGCCTTTAAAACATCCTAGTTAATGCTTGTTTGCCTTTACGATGGAACCCCAGTCAGCTGCCATCACTCTGCTTTCTATTAAAGTGGGATCGAGTGGTTTTGTGTTGAGTTTTTTTTTCCTGCCCCTTCTACAGTCTTTCCCTTGCTTTCCAGCTTGTGGCTTGATTGCTGTATAAACAACCTTTTTTATTGCTGAAATACATACTGTTAGAGGAGAGGAAGTCTAGATTTTGTAGACTTTTGAGGTAGTGAGCAGCTCACCTCTGTGAACATCTGCAGGGTGTAATAAGTACGTCATCTGGACTGTGATTTTAAAGTGATTTTGCTCATCAGAATAGATTTACAAACCGAAAAAAAACCTTGATAGCGGTCTCATGATGAGCCTTGAGACATCCTGATGTTGGAAATTTGTGTTTAATGAATCTAGTCATTTCAGGAATCCAAGGAATTTAAAAGCCTTTCTCAAATTAAACAGGATTTAAGGCAGAGAATAGTAAAGAGCTTTAAGTTGAAGGAAAAAGTATATCCCACATGGTAGTCTTAAATACTCCCTCACAAAGTCCTAGCAAAGATTTTGTACTTTTAATGCAATTGAAGTGGTTAGATGTATTTTTTATAGTGATATCGCTGGTCTTTACAATATTGGATTTTTTTTCTATAGCTGCACAGTCAGATGTCTGCTTTTACCTTTTCCTTCTTTCCTGTGTGTGTCACATCATGCATGCACTTAGTTTGGGAATTTCTGTGTTATTGAATTTAGACAACCTGTAAAGTAGAAAATCCTATTGGACAGAGCAGCATTATTGTGTTCTGTCTGTGTGTGAGGAAAAGGAAATAATAAGCTCAAATAAATTTATTTTATTGCACGTTTGAAGACCAAACACAGTGTGTTCTTTGAGTTTGAAAGTGGTGGGCTTTATGCAGCCAGTCACTTCTCAGTCTGTTGTATGAAGCTCAGGAAAGCAGGAAGTTATGATCGACGCCCCTGCAGCGAGTCTACAAAGGCGCCATGGAACAAAGGAACAAAAGACCAATATGAAACCGATGTCAAAGGCTCTCAGCTTCTGTCTCTGGAGCTGTATTGGTGTAATTAGCGAGGAAGGCCCTTGCCCTTGCACTGGTCTCCTATCAACCCCACCCCCATCCCCACTGGCTCTGGCATGAGGAGGACCAGGGCAGCTTACTTGGGGGAATGGAAGAAGTGGTCGTGCAGGGTCTGTCCCAGGGGAGGACGAAGGTTAGAAGTCATGGCTGCCCAGTGGCCTCATGAACGATGGAGCTGCGATGCAAAGAGGCTTTTCTGGCATCATGGCTGAGCTCCCTGAGAGCTAAGTGCCTGATCCATATTACACGCACAAAGGCCCCACAGATTAGCCAACATCTTCATCAAAATGAATTAAAACTTACCAATTTTGGAAGGGGGGGACGTAAGAGTCTAGAGAGGAAATGGGTTTTTATCAAGAAGTGCTGAGAAGACATTTTCTTCAAAGGTTCTTTGTAGGTTAAGATATTCAAGTTGAGAACCTTAACCTCTGACGTGGAAGCCATTAGTTTGGAGGGCAAGGGTCCTCTGACTAAGAATATGGGATTTAAGGTACTGACACACATAATTGTAGGCTAAAATGGAAACCATCTGACTGGTGTTAATGTCCTAACTCATTTACAGTGACTCTTTTTCACGCGGCCTGAGGTTTGGTAACTAGGCTAACAGTAAAGTGTGTTTCTTGTCTCACTGTTACTTGCCAAAGCCCTCACATACAAACTCAATATTGAGTAATAATGGGGCCTTTGGCATGACCTCAGTTGGATTGAACTCTATAAAATAATGAGATGGAATTGAATAAAGGCAATTTTCTGCTGATGTGCTGCAAGTGGTTGAAATCTAATTTCAGTAATTTTCTTGTTCTCTTCACCATTAATTTGTCATTAGCTTCAGATTATTACAGGAATTCTCACTGCTGACTTACAGTATGAGCTGGCTGTTGTCAGTTAAAAAGTCTAAACAAGAGGGAAAAAAGAGAAAAATGGTTTTCAGCAGGAAATGGCAGCTCTGGTTGCCAGAATAATATTGAAAAAAAAAATACAGTAAAAACATAGTCAACTTTATAGAGCAATCTGTAAATTTAACATTTTAAAACTGTTGCACCAACTAAAATAACCAGTCAGTTCAAAAGCCTCTTGGTGCTGAATAATTATGAAAACACTGATATTATACCATCTTTTTGTGAGATTTAAATGCAGTTGTTACTTATTGTACACCCCTTACACTGAACAAAAACACACAAACAACATTGTTTAGCTGTAAAAGTCTCATTATAAGACTATAATTTGAACTGTAGGGTTCACATGAAGGGATGTGGATGTTGTCTGCACTTTTGTGCCCTTCTATGTGTTAATGGGATAAAACAACAACAATAAAATAACTTCATTAACAACAACTACAAAAAAAGTCAAACATTAAAGCTATTATTGTAATGTCACTTATAATAGCAAAACATAAAATGACAAGTCCTCTAACTCCCACTCCCTGCAGCAGCTACTTTAGATTTGTGTCAGTTCAGTAAAGTGAAATAGTTGGATAAAGTCAATCCAAAAAGACCAACCTCTGCAGAAACTCCAGGGTCAATGCCAGTTCTGATGAGTAATGGATGTTGAAGTAATAATAGCTCCCAAAAATCCTACTCAGGGCAGAAATGAAGGCGGTGATGTTGTCGTGTTCATTGTTTCAATCCACACTCAATATGAACCATCTTGAAGAATAGCAGGTCGTGCAAACAAATTAAGACAAGACTCATGTTTCTGAAACATTTCACAAAACAATCGGAGCATACGTTTTTTAAAGGCCAGTTAAATGGCTTACCATCGTGACAGAAACCAGTTTATGTGCAGGTTCGGAAAACAGAGCTGTTGTTTTTAAGGCCTTTTTGACGAACCATAAGGACTTAGAGTAAACAAAAACATTGTGCAATGTGAATTTTCAAGTAGAAAGAAAAGAACAAAAGAAAAGGAAGACAGAACAAAAAATTTTCAAAAGAGAAAATGAAAAAAAGATGCAGAAACAACAAAATGTTAACTTACCACACACAACAATGGTGGGAGTCGAGTGAACTTGGTCCATCTGTGTTTCTGCTGTCAGACGTGTCCTCCACATAACAGAACATCACATCTTCTTTCTCATCGAAGTCAGACAGAGGGGATCAGCATCATCATCTGTGACATCTTCAGAGAAACCACTCAGCTCTTCTCTTGTCACTTTAAATTTATTACAGCCTGTAGAAACCTTTTGTTTTGGTTCACATAAACTGTTCCCCTTTAGATCCATATTATCTGAAAGTTTCGTTAAGCCCAATTTCAGTGAGCTCTTGAACTCTGTCAACTTTGTCAAACTAAACCAGCCACTGTTCTTGGAGGTGTTTTATATTTTTTCCTCCGGTTTGACTTGTTTATGCTGCATGTAGAAAGTCAGCTTCATTAGCAGTTTGACCTCCTATGGATTTGCATCATTTTGCTGAGGCATCATTTTGAGTTTCTCTTTCTTCTCCTGCTGGCTCTCTGTGGTCACGCCAAGGCGCAGGGATTTTAAATCCCACTTAATTCACCCAATAAGTATCCTGGATTGCTGCTCTCCATTGTTGAGGGGCTTCATCTGTGTCAGACTCATCAGTGAAATGGTTTTATTTTCTTTCTTCTTACTGGTCATACATTGCTTCACATGCTTTTACACTTACTTGACTGAAGACTGATACATTTTGGACATTTTGCCACCATCTTTCTCGCAACTTCTGTAGAGTTCCTTTTACCTATGCAAGGACTTTATTGCGTCTTTTTTGTTCTTCATTCATAGATTGGTTATTTTCATCTCCCCACTCACTGCATTGGTTTCTCAGGGAACTTATCCTACAATATCGTAAAGGCATCCACTTAGTTTGTACCAGGGCTTTGGCAGTGTCTGGGTAAAAGGGATTCCAAGGATGTGGCAGGTCTATGCCAGACGTAAACTCATGACCTGCTGGTTTCAGGGGTCTGGCCTGCAAATACACACAAAATCAGTTATCAGAAACACAGCGTAAATGTTTCAATTATTCAGACTGATCTTTTATACAAGTTACTGTGGCCACTGGTCACATTCGGTACAATACTTGGTACTCATTTAAACTCCAAGCAGCAGAGACTTCTTCAGGCTTGAATTGTCCTCAACACTGAACTGACACTGAACAGCTTAACATTGTTTTCTATAGAAGTCAAACTCTCGTATCGTATTATTACTTCTATCACTGTAGAGGCTGGTTTAAATGTACACCTGTCTTTGTATTGCAGAAGCGTACTGTATCCTGGTCCAGCTAAAAGACAATCCTGAAACAGTCATTGTCTTTTGGACAAAGTGAGGCAGATGTTTTTAACGTTTTTAGATACCAGTCACATCTCTTGAAGTAGTTGTTTACTTTCAAAAAGCATTATTTATAATCTGATCAAAGGGTTGTCTTACTAAATTCAAAATTTGAGGCAAAAAGAAATAGTGTTTTGGTTCTCGTAGACTCCCAGGAAATGGATAATTTCTTGATTTCAAATATTCTTTCATTATAATGTCAAGATAAGCAACCCACCAACAAAATCCTTGGCACAGAAATCATATAAACATTGGTTAACTACCCTGCATGATCTTCTTGTCTTTGGGTTTGTCACCGGTCAGTACAGGCAGCAACCTTCAGAAATTCAGTTTCTGAATGACTTGACCTGGGCCACGAAGGAGTTTGTGAGTTCTTGAACTGCTTGATGTGCTAGTTCAAAAGTGAACGTATAAGCCAGTTCTTTTTCTTAATGAAATACTTGCAACATCAGGGAATAAGACATCTTTGAATGGCCTAAACAAAGTGGCAGACCTGGCTCTCAGACATGAAAAGACTTCATAGCACTGAAATTACCTTCATGCCTTTGCTGTCTGGACTGTCGTTTTTCTAGATCACCTCTCAGGGCTGCACTGTGGACCACATACTCTTGGATCATCACGCTGACACTCACTGTGCATACTAGCAACGCAACGGTGCTGAGAACAAGTGAAGGTTTCAGTAAACCCACTAATGTTATGGGAAACAGAAATTATTACTGTCAAAACCATACAGAGCCCCTTTTACTGTTTTTAATTCAATTTTCCTCCAAGACCTTTTTATATCTACTAACGTCTCTGAGAAAACCTTAGCACTTCCAAATAGTTTTAGGTCATTCTCACCTCACAATAAGATGAGGGACATGTGATTAGTATCAGCACATCAGCAGTTGAATTTACCATGGAAAGATAGACTATGTTCTTTTTGAGCAGAACACAGGGGACTGACAATTTCAAAAGCATCCTGGTACAGAATTAGCCTCAGGCATTCTGGATTTATAATGAAGAACTGGTTGGACTTATGTACGTCATCAAAAGCATCAATTCACAAGACTGTTGTGACAGAGCTTTTTCAGAATTCTGATTCTTATGCACAGAACACATTTAAAAAAAAACAACATTTGTTCCTATAAACTACATTGCAGCACAAAATCCTCCAATGTGTCTAGTGTTCTACCTTCCTCAAATATCACTGCAAAGCTACAGTTCAACTAACAGCATGAAAAAAATGAACTAACAGGCTTGAGCATTAAGCCTGAAACCAACCAGGCAAATGAATCCCTGGTCAGTCAGAGTTTGTATTATGAATGCAAAATGTACCTCGTGTCAGAGGCTACTTCTTTATTGACGACAAACGGTGATGTATTTCAAGTTTGGAGGAAATTAATGATTAACTTCCTAGTGCTACGCATGGTGATTCTCCATGGACACATGAACTTTGCCAAACTGGCTGCTCCCACCGTAATTAAGTAGTCAGATGAAAGAACAGAAACAAGCTCTACTGCTCAGCGAGTTCATCACAAACATAACAGTGTGTAGTTTTGTGGAAATGTAAAAATTACATTAATAGAAATCATTACTGTTATTTTTAAAAAGGCCTAAAGACAATATAAAATATTATGAAATGGCATAATTCTGTAATGACTAATCTGAAACTTTTCAGTGTATCATTTACAATTGATTTACATGATATAAAAATAAAAAAGCAGATGTACATTTATGGAACAGAGGAGCAGCTAACTGTCCATTTTCATCATAAGTCACTTTATATGTAAACATCTACAAAACTGAAAGATTTTTTATTGCGTCACAAGAAAAGCACTATGCCAAACACATTTTAGTTTGTATGGTGAATATAAATAGGAAAGGAATATTTCAATGTAGAACTTAATTCTAAAATCAGTTGTTTATTAGTGGCTCTTATGCATGAGTTCTCTGATCACTGAGGCTATAAAACTGGTACATATGTAGTGTGATTTTTTTTCAGTGACCCACTACAATAATAGTTAGACACATGACCTGTTTGCTTAAAGCCTTCATAACGATATAATCTAGCTGCTTTTGCACATATTCATACTGTAAAACATAATATAACATATTGCCTCTTTTTAGGTTTTTACATTAGCTCTGTCTTCAGTTAATCTGTTGGTGGTGTCGGGATCCTTAGTTCACCTGACTGCAATTAGGTGACTTGCATTTGTTTACACTCAGTTTTTCATGCAGACTGGAGTTAAGCGCAACTATGAAGTTTGTCACCAGTTCCGTGAAGAGCTCAGTGTAAACAGTTGGCCTCTTACCCCCTAATTAAATTTGAAATAATGTTGGAAATTTTATTTTGGATGATAATGTGATATTCCTAACTAGATTTAAGCTAATTACCTGCTGTTGATTTGTATTTAGCGAGGGGATTTTTCTACCATATTCTTTTTTGATGGAGGCTTGTTTTCTTTGACATGAGCTGATATTAAATTACTTACGCCACATTCAGAAACCAAGCAGCTTCGTGGATTCTATCATGAGAAAGTCATTTAAACCGTGTTGTTCGGGCAGCAGTCTGCATGCACTGTAATGGGTTGAAAACATTTTGTAATCACTTTAAATGACTTGCTAACTTTATCAACCATCCTTGTCTTTGAGCTTCTACACTGGAAACCCTCCTCCAGAAGCCTGAAAATCGGCCAAGGTCGCAGTTATCCAGAGAAACCTGCAGCAGATCCTTTTTTTTTTTCTGAGGAAGGAATAGGCTATACACACAGAATGAATAGCACAGTGTTCCCGTTTCACATCTCCTATGAGACAAAACTGTGAATCAATAAAACTGTACAGGGCATAGTCTACCCACCACCATCTTAGCCTCTATTTTGAGCATGAGGGAAGCCGGCAGCCATTTTGTTTTCTTGTTTTCCTGAATGGCTCCTGTGAAAAGCAGGCGCCTATGCATGGAGTTAATTAAGCCATAGTTTTAGAGCCATAATTGATTGAATCATAGAGTCATAATAGGAATTGCGGGGCCTCAGCAGCTGTGTCTTACTGAATTAAAACCAGTGGCATCCTCTGATGGTGAATGGATATGTTAATAAGGCCTTGAATGCAATCAGATTTTGTTGTTTTTGTCCTTTTTTAGGCTTGGGTGCTTCTTTTTTTCCCTAACACTTTTCCTCAAGGGGTCTTATTATACACTTCTGTAACACTAGAGAGTGAGTGTGCAACGCAGTGGGAAGCCAAAAGACCCTCCCCCAGCTCCCTTAAATCTGTCAAAGCATCTGCCTCATCCACCCTGGCAAATCCTTTGACGTGTGGGGCTAAAGAGCAGGCCTTGTATCATTCATGAATGCTGGTGGATTTCCATATCTGACACTACGCTGACTTACTGCTGGGAGCACTTGTGTCCACATTCAATCCACCACCAAAATGTGGCAACATATGGTGACCATGGAGATGTCGCATGTGCACAACTGTGCTCCATCTACAACCACGATTACACAAATGGGTACATTCAGTTTCTCTCTTTTTTTTCTGTACAAGAGGACGCGTATGATGATACTGCACACGTAAAATCAAAAATTGGAAATTGGAATTTGCAAGAAACATAAACAGAAATTGATACAATATGTACTATACATCCTCTGTGGTTTCTATCATCTCTCTTATTCGCGCTCCTTCGTGCACCCGCTCCCTCTGCTATTTTCCCTGGCTGACCCTATCTCTGCAGTGCTATAGTACAGGGAGGTAATGATGAGAAATGGAGTTATAATGCTAGTTGTTAAACCTCAGGCCGCACAACAAATGTGCTTCAGAGACCCTGCATTTGTCTCTGAATGGATTAGGTCTTTGCTCTGGTAACCCTATATTTAATCTCACTCCAGTCTCTGCCGGCAACTCTTTGTTTCTCATGGTAACAAATATTCTGTCATTTTCTCCTTCTTATGACTTTAACCATTGTTGCACCTGAACTGCTGCAGACTCTTTGTTTGCTCTCAGTTATCTGTTGTTTTCCGATACAGGAGGAATGGAGAGTAAAATACTTATCTGTGAGAGAATGTGTTATCTGTGCCACTTGGCCGTGAATGTCAGACTAGAATTAAAAAACATCTTTTCTAGCCGTGCAAGTTGTTCTTAGCCAGCACCTGCATGCTATTACTCACTTTGCTCTGCCTTATCGCCTTTTAAGAGTCTTCTGTTGGCTCAGACATTATGCATCTTTCCCAACAGCTCAGTGTCGTCTTATTAGTTACTTTCTGCACATTGCCATGCGGTGCTTCAGCTTTTCACTACTCCATTACAGGAGGTCAGACAATGTAGTCGATTATTTTTCTTTTCAAGAGAATATTGTTCAATTAAATTCATTGTTTTTTTTATGGTTTTGTTATGATATCAGATTCACTTACAGGATTTTATTTCACAGCAATACCCCCTGACCACCTGATCAGGCACCAGTGGTGGTTCCTCTAAAGTGCCACAGATTATATAGTGATTATTCTCAGAGAAGAAGAGAAGTCATAGAATGTTAATAAACTGGTGCCAGTCTGTATTAAATTATCAATGTGCATGAAAAATTCATCTCCAAACGTCTTTCACACTTTCTGAGTCGGAGCACAATTCACTTTTATCTTGTTAAAGGAATGGAAATTTTATTACAAGGGAAAATAACACCACTTGTTTTTCATTTTCCGTTTCACATCCCAAGCAGTGGGTTAGATGTGAGATAGCTCTGATTATTGCGAACACTTTCAGTATTCACGCATAATTTGCCAGGGTTCAGTTGTCCTGTATGTAGGCTTCACTACTCTGGAGCAAGTGGCATGGCTGTCCTTTCAGAATGCAATGCTGCAGTGAAGCATATGAGAGGTTGTTATTGCAGGCACCCTGCTAAGTGCCCATAAATTACTTGCTAATCTCACTTCTGTGATTTCCATCTTTTTTTTTCTTAGTGTAAATTATACCCTGGTAGAGGCAAATCAGCAGCAAGACCACACAAGGTTGTGCCTTCTGTTTTCATCTTTTCTAGACAAGAGCAGGAAAGTGTAGTTTTTGCTTCCGTCAATCTTCCAAACAGCTCAGAAGGAGGCGAAATGAAAGCTGTGGGTCCATAAACAATTGTGTATCAAATGCAGGATCTAGTTTCCACATTTTCTCCTGCCAGCACTGTGAAGAAGATAAAGAATGTCAAGGTGACATGTGCATGCTTTTGGAGGGAGAATAAAGACAGCAATGTCCTTGCTGATTCTATCAGTGGGAGCCATTCTTTACCTTGTTCATTGAAAGAGGAGGGAGTGGGGGAGGAAGGCCATGAGAGGGTGGTGCTGTGCAAGAATAAAAGCAAGAGAGAGCATAACATCCCTCCCAGAAATGCTAGTATAACGTAGCGCTGTTATCAGCTCCCAACTGCTTTTCCTCGCTGATCGATCTGTGGTGTTGGGCAATGCAAATGGCTGCCGCTAGCCCTGGGTGTTCTACCATCAATGGAGAGTAATTATCTTCGGCAACAACCAATATTGGATTGTTAAGCCTCAGGATAAGGTAGCCGCCGGAGCCTTCAAACAGTCACTCACCTCTGTGGGCTTGAACGCTGATGGATGGATCAGCTGGGACTAGCTGCTTGAGGGGCTCCCGAGGCAAACTAGCAGAGTTACCAGCTCTCATCTCCCTCTGCCCTAGCAGCGCAGCCCTTTGAATCCCAGAGAAAATTCATTTTTAATGTGCCTGGCGGAGGGCACTTTTTGTTCTACATCGCCTCGATCAATCAGGATGACTTTTCATGTCGAACAGAAACCTCCAGAAACATTTGCCAAGAGGGCTTTGATGAGAACTTTCAAGACAGTTAAAAATGAGCTATTTGACAAGCCCTATACATGCAGTGCATTCAGCGGTATGACTGCAAAGAGTTGCAGACTGTTAACAATACCAGAATTATCTGAGTATTTTGTTTCTATATCTTATTCCGTTGCTTGTGCATCTCTGGAGCTGCTCTTTTATTGTAAAGTCCTTTACTTTTAGCCACGTCTCCTGAGAGTCCTACAAAGTGTCTAACATTCTCTGGCCTCTGTTCTCGGTAGCACTACTTGTATTCTGGAGTACGCTTGTGCTCCAAATGGATGACCTAGAAATGTTGTGTGTATATTGAAAGATGGGAGTCATTGAATAAGGTGCTCATTCTCACATCGGTCTATGCTACTCGAGCCCCCGTAATGAATAAATCATGGATTCTGCAAGGCACTCTCCAGATAAAAATTACAATGTACAACTGCAGAAATAAAATGGAATAAAACATGACTGTGTTCCGTTTTGGCGGTGACAGCCTATGTTGTGCTTCTCCACCATCATTACTAGTAATGACGAGTATTCAAAGTGGAGATTCTGGGATTCAAACTTACTGCGCAGCTCTCTAACTCTAGCTAGAGTATCTGCAAATGATTTTACGGCTCTGATTAGCTGAGACTTTAAAGGCTGTATCATATAAGGCATTTGTCAATTCAGTAAACACCCTGTGCTTGTGTTACCCTCTCTTAAGAAAGTAAGCATGAAAACTGTAAATAAAATATCAATACTTTCAGCTGCATTAAAAGCGTGAACTAAATCTCTGTTACCTCTAATTTGAAATGAGCTCCTGAGCTAATCTGGATTTTGTCTGTCAGTGCCTTCAGGCTTTGATATCATTTATTTAAAGGATGGTATTTTCTCTTTATAAAGTCTCAATTTCAAAAACAGGATGATGAGCTGTTAGCTGAATATGATCCTCCCAGAAATATTCGCCTTCTAGCTTCATATTAAATTTGCTCTTTGTGGTCAATATTAACACTTCTGTCAGCATCCGATCTGCAATTAACATATTACTGCCTACGCTCCTGCCTTCTCTCTTTACATAACAGCTTTTACTGTACATGCACCTATTTTAGGAAGCTGTTGAAGAGGGAGGTATTGTATGCCAGATGCTATTTCCACAAGGCAGATATTTGGACCAGGCCTCTAGATCCACTCAGTCAGCGCAGGCTTACCTGAGATTAACTGTTCTCCTGGCTTAAACTGGCAGCATTAGTGGCCTACCGCTGAATGGACGTGAAGCCGAAAGCTGGCTGTTAAAGTGCTGAAGGACAGAAAATACACCCAACCTTTCTCCCAGAGGTAATGTAGTGGTTAGAGTCCTGCCTTGGGAACTATGTGGCCCTGCTAGTTTAAGACTAAATCCTAGCAGAGCTGTTGTTATTTCTCTATCTTAGCCACCTGAAAAATATTTAAAGACATCTCTGGCATTTTTAAAAATGGATTATTTAGTGTCATTGTTGTCAGCTGGAAATCAGAAGTACAAAGCATAAAGGGCATCTTCTGTTAAAAACATGATAGGTATTACAAAGGCATACAAATTGGGAACAAAATACTAAGACCTTGCACACTTTAAGGTGGGCTGAACCTTTTTGTATGTTCTGACTGTTAGAACCTCCCGCTGAATCTCTTTCAGGGTCGTTTTTGGGGGGAGAAAAAGGTACCAATGCAGGGGTAAGCATTTTTGAGCAGCACTTATGGTTTCAGCACTGACTGACTAAACTTAGAGAAGACAAATGCTGATAGGTTCAGCTCAGAAAGCCCAATAGGCACCATTTTCTGCCCCGCAAGGTTCGCCTTGAATTCTCCTCTCTATCATCGCCATCGGTAGTATATAATTCACTCTACATACGAACAGAACAAGCCCTTGATTCTTCTATTTCATACGTGCTCATAGAACCACAGTTGTGCCCATTTCTCACTGCTTTGTTGCACATTGGATTGACGCCAAAACTGTCGGATTCTACGCCAGAGTGGGGTTTATCAGGTCATTCTTGAAGGCATTTAAACAACCTTGTTCTTGCCCCAAACTCCTGAAGTGGAAAACACCAGTTGTCATTTAAAAAATAAATGCTCACACATTGGAATAATATGCTGAGCAATAGCAGCTGTGAATCCTGTACACATTATAAAGTTTCCAGCTTTGCACAATGTTGCAACTCTGAACAAAACCTCAGTAAGTCTTAGATGTATTGGCGACTGCTTTGTAGTTCACAGAAAATAACCAACAACAAGACTTTTATGAAACTCTTAAAAGAAATGTTTTTTTTTTTTTTGATTGCTAGAGATATTATTTTGGAGCGTTCCTTAAAGGGAAAAGACTGCATACTGTTCATACAAAACAAAAACAGTAAACCAGATCTCAGTGTTTGCTCCAGTTTTTCTTTAATGGGAAAGAAGAGAAATGAGGGAAAGCAGATACAATATGACCCGAGGAGTTATGGTGCCTTCATGGCGTAAACATCTGTTGTTTCCTTTCCTAGCTTCTATGAGTTTCATTTTCAGAGATGCCCTGCATGGGCCAGTATCATCCTGGAATGTTTTTTAGGTTTAACATCACATTTTCCGCTCATTTTAGTGTTGAGTTCATTTTAGGATGAATAAAATCACAGTCACTTGCTTGATTCACCAGAATAAAATCTAATCTCTCACCTGTTTGCATGGATTAGTAGGCTGATGTGTTTTTGTGTCTGTATGTGCGATGCCCTGTGTTTTTCAGAAAAAGTCTGTAGGCCCTGAGATGTCCCTTAATCACAGCCAGCTGGAAAATAATTACAAGTCTTGCATTCCTTACACAACCCTGCAGAGTATGTTGTGACTCTCATTGTTGCATGTGAGACAGTGCCTCACCTATAGGCGAAATGTGTAAATGTCCGGTTTGGGGCGGGTATCACAGTGTATTATTTCTCCATCCACAATACTGTGTTTATCATTTTTTCTAAAGAGGATTTGCTTCACATAACAGAGCTGCCATTCTCTCAGGGGTATCTGTGGAGTATAACACAGCATGGCAGAAAGTAAACACCAATCTTCTACTTGTCTCCAGAAAGCTCCACAGGGAGGTAGAGTTGTGAAGGAGCCCCTTACTCTACCTTGGCATTTTGCAAGCATAAGCCTCTTTCAACCTGACTTCAATCATGGCTAACTTAAGCAGGTCATAAGAGTGAACAGGATAACCACAGGGCTAACTTTGTAGGAGACGTTAAAGCTCTATCCTCCTCCTGTTTAGCCTCCGAGAGTTCTCCTCTAAAGCGCATTTTAAGAATAACATCTTCACTGTGGAAAAGGAGCAGATGGATAGCCGTACTCGGGCAGGACTGATGCCAATCCATACTCCCCAGGCTACGGAGAGTTTTAGGGAATTGTTGCAGACTGGAGGGGTCAATAGAGGGAGGGGGCTTAGTTTCTTTTTGTGCCAACTGTGCACATTTTTATGCATGGTTGAGGTGTATAAATCCAGTTGGTGATCACCTTCACAGAGTAAGATTTTAAAAATGGACAAAAGTACATTTTTTTTCTGAAAGATTCTTCCCTGATACAATGCTGGAGACTTAACATTACTGTATGGTGTATTATAAATTTGGCTCATGAATAAGATCAGTCAAAAAAACATGAATTATCTATTTCTTAATACATTTCTTCCACCAGACAAGAGAAAAGCATGTTTTGTCTCTTATTTAACATACACTATTCTCCATACAGTATATACACACGCAGTAGGCGGGGGGAAAAGTGATCAAGTAATATATAACCCATGTGAAAGGAGGATCGAGCCTGTATGGAGAAAAAATCCTCGTGAAAATCTGGTTCAGCCTCGCAGAAAATATGGATTTAAACCACTGTGCAAAACGGTGTGATGAATAAAGAAAATGGGAGTAAAAAAAACGGGGTCCATTATTGGAAATAGTGTTAACAAATCAGATCAAGTCCTCGTACATTGATTGCTCTGGTCTCGTTCTGTCCTCATTTTCAACAGCTGCTGCTACACACACACACACACACACAGAGAGAGAAGGAGACACACACACACACACACACACAGACACACACACACCCCGGCTGACGCGCAGCGCAGCCCCAGTCTCTCGCTCTGTTGCGCGCGGAGAGCAGGTCGGAGAGGAGCGGAGCGCACTGCGTTTTTCGGGACTTCTCATCTCACTAAACGCGCCGGGATCTTGTGGATAACCGTCAACTGATATTCCTCATGTTCGACGAAGCATCCGCACGCCTCTTGGATTTGTATTTCGTAGCGTTTTCCGCTTGAAATCGACAGATACTTT
Source organism: Amphiprion ocellaris (assembly GCF_022539595.1). Classification (NCBI taxonomy): domain Eukaryota; kingdom Metazoa; phylum Chordata; class Actinopteri; family Pomacentridae; genus Amphiprion; species Amphiprion ocellaris. Next base: position 14,901,259 of record NC_072771.1, on the reverse strand, counting down.
GGGGAATCTATTGTGGACGATCTGTCATCGACGCTTTCACTATCCGACTTGGAATCATATGAGCGGTGCTCTGGCTTGACAAAGATTCGCTGTGTTCTCCCAAGGAGCCCGAATAATTGCCCGCAGAACTTTAGGGAAGTGAAATAAACTGCGTTTTCATACTGTTTCCTGAAGATCTCGACGCTTTTTCTTTCGAGAGACGGAGGGGGGAAAAATCCTCTCAGTGAAGATTTATTGTTCCGGCAGGTTATTCTGTGTTTAGAGATTTTTCTCATCGTGTAACCTTTGAACAGTCAGTTTTTGTCTAAATTGGATTTAACACCAATAAGGCTTGCTCCGATATCTTTATGAATGCGTGTTCTTATTTGCTCCAGCCTGGCTGATTTGGATATCCTCCGCGACCGATCTCAGCGCATTTGAACTCGGTAAGGTTTAATGCAATTGCACCGATGCCTTTTGTTGCTTACGTTGTTTTTTCCAGGTGAAACATTCAACTCTGGTGATTAAAAAAAAATATCATTCAGCGTTTTTTGTCGAATTTAAACACTGTAGTATTTGAAAAAGCTGCTCTTTGTGAGGATTTTCCTCTTGTAGCCCGTCTCCGCCGGTGGCAGGCGCATTTTCTTTTCCAACAAGGCGCCTCGCTCGTAAGATGTAGTGGAGACTCGAAGAACAGCCGAACTTACTTTACCCGTTTTTAATTCCACGTTTGGCAGGGTTGCCATAATTCTTTATGGACTTTTGAGGGCGGTAATTAGTAGAAACTGATGAAAGTTATGTAAAAGTGGTGGGTCTTAGGGGGAAAATAAGATTTTCCAAAAAATACTGTCACCATTTGTGCGCACTGTGGGTTGTAATACTGCTAATTTAATGTGAGCAAATGATATTCTAATTTAGCTGCAATTGTATTTTTACGCACGGCGTCTCTGCTTTTATGGGCCACCTTCCCAATCTTTAAAGTGTTTTATAGGTCGCCGTCTTGTTATTGCAGCACAAAGTAGGCACGCACTCTTAAATCCAGCACGCAGGACATCCACACAATACGAGTCTGTCCCGTGTCTGACTTCCACAGCCACGGGAGGAGCTGTTTAATTAGGTTTTCTTCCTCCATCGCGCCCAAGAATCTCAACCATCAAGGTCAGGTTGGCTCACATGTCGCCCGTTAATATTAGTTCAACGCTTATGACACGCGTCTGTCACTTCGTCACCGCGCTCCCACGAATCTATTATTGTTTATGGCTTTTAGAAGAACATTATAACATTCCTATAATAATCCTATAGGGGCTCAGACGCGCGTCCCAATTGTGAGCTTATAGTGATTTGCCCTACTTTACTATCTCCCGGGGTATTACTGTAATATTTCCATAGGGAACTACAAGGGTTGCTTCTTTAGTGACGCAACCCTCCGTTAATCTGGGCTGTATTTTAGTCTCTAATATTCCTGCTGTAGGAAATAGCTTTGAAAAGTGCAAATATGCCACATTGTGGTAAATTCTGTCCCCCCGGACATGACCCTCACTGGCTCTTCTCTGTGCCATTTGTAGTGAATTTTGCAGCAATTCGGAAAAATTAAAAAAAAAAAAATGTAAGCATAGTCACTGGTTAAAATTAGGATCTCTGTTAGAAATCCATTCATATTGCAACAGCAAAAAGTTAAAATATGTATTTTGATGTGTTCTTAAATAAACGTGTATTTATCATAGCATTTTACCTAAATTCTGTTGTATTTGTTGCATGCTACTGCACTGACTTAAATCTCAATATTAATAATAATTCTTATATTATAGTGTATTTCAGTTATAAAGTGTTAAATTGAAATTATTGTCAGTAAGATAGATTAAAGTAGCTTTGGTTGGGAAATGTGAAAATCTCTCTATTTACTAAATGTCCCAAACCTTTCCCCCTTCACAAGACACACAGAGAAGTGTGTGTTTGTATTGACTGTCATGCTTGTCAGTCACTGTCGTTCACTGTGCTGCGGGCTCCACATAATCTACACTGGAAATGTCATTTTGCTCTCATCAGGGCTGGTGCGGAAGCAACAGTGTAACTGATGCGGCCAATGATGAAGTTTCCATAGATTATTCTCACTCCGTCCATTATCTCGTCTCATTGCCTGTTAGTTCTGCATGCCTTTGGCTTGTATAGTGTGTGACGCTGTAATACCAGTCGCTCCTCCACCTGATACTTCCACCACCTTCGTATTAAAATATGTATCTTCCTCCGCTCCCTGGCACCTATCTGTAATCTACTGCAGATGGGGCTCTGGAATTAGCTTGCAAAAAAAAAAAAAAAAAAAACCTCTCTTATTCCTATCTTCAAAAGCCCATTTATCTCTAGCGGAAAGTTGATAAGAGACAGGCCTGCTTGGCAAATGTGATAAGAGGGTGAAAAATCCTCCAGCTATTTGAAATGTAAGAGTTCAGGCAGATCGCAGCTGGGGAAGACACGACAAACCCAGCATCATGAGACTAATGCCTTGTGCCCCGTGAAGCCTGGATACAAGATAGAAGAAGAAATGGAGATTTATTCTGCATCTGTGCTTGAACTCAGAAGTTTAAAAAAAATGAGGTAAAGAGACATTCAAAAAAATAGCCCAAGCATTTACATGCAACACCATATTCTCAGTAGTGACGACAATACCTTAAACCTCAGAATGTTATCAGTCTGCATTTTAAAGTAACACTTCAGCCTGCTGTGCCGGTTTGAATAGAGTGTTGTCTAGCTCTGAATATTTAACAATCTCAGGAATAACAGAGAGGAGAAGAAGAAGAAAAAACATGTCAGTTAAATATGTTGTTGATGCATTTAGGGTTAAAGCTGTGCTTAGGGAGGGCCATGTTCTAAAAGTATTGTAAATCCCAACTGGAATCTGTCTAAAATGTGGAGCTAATCCAAATTGGCTTACACTCCGAGACTTAAGCTGCCCTCTGCGAGAAACTCCAAGAATTATGGAAGTGAGTTGTGCTGTAGATTTGCAAAACAACGCAGCACTCACTCTGCAGGCCAGTTAAGGCCAGCAGTACTACAGCTGCACTCACACAGTCCTGCTGCTCCAGTGTTGCCTGGTGTTTCTTGATGATTTACTGGACAGAGAGCAGGTTCATCCCCGGTCCTTGACTATAGCCACTCCACTGCATTAAAACTGACAGATGTTTCCCTGCTGCTGGGTCTGATATCTGTAAATCGACTGACTCAGCTTCACCCATGGTGCATGTAACAGCAAGTAGTAATTTATCAGTGCATATAGAGATTTCATATGAAAAATAGTGACAAGAGTGACACATTAACTGTATTTATTTGAATAGACATAATGTGTATGGAATTTCACAAAATTCACAGAGAGGGAAGCAAATTATGGACTTATGAGCCACAGGAGATGCAGATTGTTCTGAGGACATGTCATTACTGTATAACAGATGACACATAGCATGTGATGTTATTCATACTTCAAGGACAGTCCCTCAGCTCCACCACTTGTGGGTCCACAGTGGGAGATGGAGAATTTATGTTCGTCCCTGTGGCACTTGGATCTACATCTTAATCCTGACAAGGGACCTGCCATAAAACACTCTCTCTACACCGAAAGCAGAGGGAGACTTTACAGGAGAGGAAGCTTCTGTGGAGCAAGGCGTTTGGCAGGCTCGTCTTTTAATGCACACTGCAGAGTCGTCTCTGTTTTTAACATTTAAGTTATAAATAACGCAAGGGGCTGCACAAGGCCAGTAGCTGTAAAGGGACAGGGAGGTGTTGGCAAAACAAAATACATTTTTTTTCTCCCCTTTTTATTGCATTGCAGCTCCTTCAGAGCTGGCTGTGTTATTAACTGCACCGGACAGCGGGGGATTTATGTGCAGGTCCAAATGGAAGTGACCAGTGACCTTTCCTGTGGCGTTATCCAGCTCTCAAACTGCCACACAATGGACTGCCTCGACAATGAGCCGCGGCTCTTTGTCCTCATCTCTTCCTATCTGATGTTATTTCCTAAATGTGGGCATCTGCTCACTGAGAGACCTGGGGCTTGTGTGTCTCCGCTTGTGTTTTTTTCTCTTTTTAATTTGTTTTTTTCTCTCCGCTCAAAATGTCAACTGTGTGCTGCATAAAGCAGCCATCCAAGGTCTTTTGAATACCTCCAGGTACTACTGAAGTCATAGGTCAGCCAGTCACTCAGTCAGTGGGTAATGTGCATTTTATGCTCTCGGCTAAATGTGGCGAGTTTTTGTTTTTTTTTTTTTTTTTTGCTGAGGCTGATGAGCAACACAGCGCCTGAGAGGCGAGGTGGAAGTGGAGCGGCAGGCCACAGTGCCGCTGCATTCTCCTGTGATGTTGTTATTGTTGCTTTCTCCATCCCTCCTGACAAAGAAGCCCCTCTTCACTTCAAACAGCTGCTAAATCCCATACATATTTCAAAAGAGCTCTCCCTTTAATCCCCCCAGTCCTTCTGCAATTAGCCATTGATAGCAGTGTCTAGTGCAGTTCATGATCTAATAGAAGATGGGGAGACAAACTAGAGGTGCTTTGATTCTCAGCTACGGAGCTTCTCCTGCACTCAGTCTGCTCATTGGAACCCATCTCAAGGAGAGGTGGGGACACTTGAGTGAATTCCCCTCTTTTGAAGCTGCCGACCTGGGTCAACCTGTAATTCTAGCAGCTAGCCAGGTCCTCGCCTTCCCCTCATCTCTCTCTGTCTCTCTCTCTTTTCGATTTCCAAACAGTGCTTCCCCGAGAGCGGGCTGTGTCTTTTGTTACCTTTATGAGGCGTAATTAAATGTGCACGGCGTGGCATAGTGTTTGAGCAGGAACCCCAGGCGTGCCATTAGCCAGATGTGGCTGCTCAATCCTTAATGATAGAGGAACAGAGGCGGAGGAGACAAGCCCAGGAGTCCTTCATCACGCCATCCCGAGGTGTCGTGTGGGCCTAATTGCCCCATCGTTTTGTGCACCATACGAGCCCCTGTGACACCTAGCTTCATGCATTCATTATGTAGTCTCCCAGTGCTACTTCAGGCAGTGGTGTTCATGTATAACTGGAGGTGGGTGGTACACTGCAGCTAGGCTTTTAGCCAGCAAGTATGATTCATGAGGGGTGTTCTCAACACCTTTGTTTTGAACATTGCACGCAAGAAGTGGAGTGATGTACTGTGTAATGCGGTGCATTAAGAGTTTACAGTGTCTGACTGAAGAGGGTTTTACTGTCACGTACTGTCATCATAAGAGAGGGATAAAGGACAAGTTTTTAGGCGTGTCTACATGTTCAGAAAATGTCACCAAAGTTGTGCAATTAATATTCAGTTTTGGTGGGATCATAAGGTGTTTTTGGCATTCAGAGTGGGCCTTTGGAGTTGTGTCAGTCTGTGCTCTAGTTGAGAATTGATGTACATGTCCTTGGAAGAAGGAGCAAACAGGAGTGTTAAGAAGCCACTTTTCTAGAAAACAACCTGCTTGTCTGTCTCTGCCTGGGGGCTTTGGAAGTGCTAAGGGATCAGACTGACAAACGCTGACTGATCGGCTCACTTTCACACAGCGTTTCCTTCCAGCCTTGCCTGGGATCTTACTATAGAGACTTCTCATATTTCCTCCTAAGCCCTTTCACTTGCAGTGTATTAAAGCCCCCCAACCCACTCCACCGCTTACTCCGTCTTGTAATCCAGCCCGCGTGTTTTTTCCCCCTTAGTAAGCAGATTTGAGTCGGGAGCTTTAATTAGATGCATCTTCTCCCGGATGTGGATGTGTCGGGTGGTCCGTGCGCAGCCTAGGGAGCGCTGGGTGGAAATAGGCCTACATACCAAACATACGGCACCCTCGCTGGAAAGCAGGCCCCTTCGTTAGTGAGGAACTGACGAGCTGCCGCTCACATTTGGGTAATTAACACTGCCACAGATTGTGGAACAGCTGTGCAATTTAGCACTGTGGCAACACCAGCGAGTCAAGAGAGACTCTGCAAACACAGGACGGCTATGAAGTAGATTCATGGAGCACCTCACTCAGGCCTCATCCAAGCTCTCTCCAGTGGCCAAACATAACACATATCTTCAGCTGCTTGGCAGGATGGCATGACAAATTATTAAAATCACATTATTTAAGGGAATTTTAGGTGATGGATACATGATAAAAAATATCCCTAGAATTTGTATGTTCTGACTGTGTGTGCCATAAAAGACACATATTTTATAGAGAAACCATTTTAGTGAGGCGGCAGTCAGCATATTTCAACACCTTTCTTCCAGTCATGGCATGCTGAACTACTTAGATCGAGCATGGCCACATCTAAGGTCTGTGTCCATGGACAATTTACAGCACGGTTTTGGGGCAAGTCATCAGCCTTGTCTGCAGTTGTGGAGAATAGATGGACCGTGTGTAAAAAAGCCTCTGCACTTTCTTTCCATGTAATTTAAGTTGCTTTTCATCTTTCTTTTCTTGGTAGTGCCTGGCTTGCCCCCACAAAACCAAATTATATGTGAGAAGTAATTAAAGCATCCTGGTCTCCTTTTTGTTTCTTTTTGATTATAGTTAATGCATACCATTCCGTCCTCCGCTTTTATTTGCCTTGTTTTTTATCCCCACTGATCCGCAACATCTGGTTTTCGGTTTAACCATCGGGGAGTGGTGAGAGTGTGGGGGGAAAAAATGCTCGTACACATGCAGTTTAAGCCGGAGTATTTCTCTGCTGGCTTCTACCTGATTATTACTGAAAAAACACAAACATCCTGGGATGTTTGGCTTTCTGTCAAGCTGAAAATATGTTACAGTGACAGCCCAAAGATAGTCTTTTGCAAAATAATGCAAATGAAGGAAACTTGTGTCTGATTAAAACCAGCTACATGTAGTGACTTTTCTAACAGTTCCTTTTTTATGCCTGAATTAGAGCAGTAATATATAGCTGTGTAGTTAAGTGTGAATCCTGCTGGCTTGAGCCTTCTTGCCTTTCCTCTCTCCTCTCCTCTCCTCTCCTCTCCTCTCCTATCAAGTGTCAGTGACAGTGACATGCCCAGGGCTGTCAGCAGGCCATGTCCTGGCTCCGTGCTCCGTCAGAGAGTGAATGGAGAGAGCCCAGGGAACTTGTTAAATTTCTGCTAAGCTAGGCTATGCTGACTTTGACAAGAGACATTTCCTTCCAATCTCCTCAGGTCCTCTGCCGACATCATCAACCACAACTCACTGAGTGAACAGGGCAACAGAGACGATGCAACGATAATAATGTGAAAAATGTCTATCTGCAGTAATGCCAGGTGAAGGCAAACGGACAGGCAGGCAGCCAGCCTCTGCAATGTATTCTGGGAGGCTGGGCCAAGCCCCCGTGGGCCTGTCATTTATTTATCTATGTGAAGTGTCTTGAGAGGTGAGGAGAGGAGAGATGGCAGAGGCTTCGCTCTACCAGAAGGGGCTGGCCTGCTCTTGAGGGATAGGAAATATAATTGGGCTGCTCTCACTCTTGGCTATGGCACCAATCAGACGTTTCTCCCTCCCTGTCTCACCCTCCCACCCACCTTGCTTGCAGACATAGCTGAGGAGATGAGGCAGTGCTGGCCTTTCAGGCCCTGAGCAGGGACGACCCCAAACAAGACTTGTCACTTGTGCTTACAGTGGCATTTATTTGATCGGAGGAGTTTTTTTTTCCCCTTCCTTCCCTTCCCCCAGCCCTTTCCTGCATTCTGCCACTGCTTCTCTCTTTGGCCTGAGCTGTAATACTGGAAACCTGAATGCAGCTTGGCTGAGGCTACCCGTGGCTACTGCTGTGCAAGGCAAATGACTTTGCTGTGAGGGACAGGCCACCTGTTAGTGAGAGGGTGAGGGCTGAGCTGATAGAACAAGTGTAACTGTCAGAGAGGCAGGTTAAAGTCTGTGCCAGCAGGAGGGAGAGGGAGACAGGAGAACAGTTTCCAGTGACCCAGCATCACCACATAGACCCATACATGCCACATGCGTTCTCCCACTGTGACCCATTACTCTGGAAGCCTTGCTATGCTAGCACTGGATATTCGCTGAGAGCACTGGGTTCCCAGGCTGCCTGTGTTTTTTTTTTTTTTTTTTTTTCTGAGCTTGCAGGCATGTGTGTATATGTGTTTCTTTGAAGCAAGCGGTGTCACAGCGGTTGATAGTGTAGGTAGAGCACTGAACCCTGTGAGCGCATCTGTTTCAGAGCGTCTGTGTATGGAGGTATTGATCTGTGGTGGGTGCAAGGGCAATGTACCAAGAGATCTTGCCTCCCTATGCTGGCATCCCGCCAGGGTCCTGTCAGCCATAGATGTGGGTGACGGCCTGGGCAAAGATCTCAGTATTCAGGCAGCCGTTACAGGGGTGCAGCAGAGCGTACTAGGGTTCCAATTATGTGCTGTTGGGTGGCATTGGGTGGGATGCGATGTCACTTCCATGAGGCCGGCTGAGAGCCCCTGCTGCAGTGCACCTGAGCATGTTTAAAAACATTAACAGCAGAAAGAGTAAATGTGGCTGGTAAACAGGGCTACACTGAGCATACAACAAGCATGTTTCTCTAGCACTGACTGTGAGTCCTTCACTGACTGGGGGAATAACAAGAACACCGTGAGTAGAGCATGATTGGAGATAAGACCCCGCACCCATCACCGTCCTACTGTGCCCAGCCTCACAGCTTTTAACACTTGATTAAAGCCTCTTCTTTCAACTAAATCCTTAATTGTACTGGCAGGAATAGTGTCAGGGGAAGGATTTTTTTCCTGTGGATCCTGCATGATGGATCATCCAGGCTCTACTGGCTAGATTTTTCACCTATTTCACTTGCGACTGTTTACCTTCACTTCTGCACTTCAGCTACCTGCATCTTTACCACTGACAGACATGTAATGCAAACACACTTTTGTCCTCCTCTGCTGAATGAATAGCATGCAGTATAAAGGCCCTGGAGCCCCGGACCATCTAATCCAAGGATTCTCTCAAATGTGAGAAAAGGCTGCTTGAGCACACAAGCTGCTGCCTTGGCTTCATCTGTTTGCATATCTCTTATTCAAATACAGGCAGGAGCCACCTGAGCCAGGCTGAGTGTTTCTGGACCTGCAGATGTTGAAATAAAGTTGAAGAAAATAGAGGTTGCCATGGAATTACTGCAGAAAACAAGCACATGTTTTTGTATGACTTGGCTAATTAAATCAGTTGTCAGCATGGCTTTAGACAGTTGGTAGCTAAAGCAGGTTTCTGTTTAAAAATGCAGACACCTCAACATTAAGGAGGTGTAATTGTCGTTTTTTTTCCAGTTTGTTAAGGCAATCTGGCATTGTGGTAATGAACTGTTAAACCTCACCTCTTACCATACACTGCAAAAAAAAAATAAAAATACAAAAAAATCAATTCAGTGCATTATGTTACTCCAATAAAGTCACTGGAGCCAGTGTACTGGATGTGAAAATGGCTGGCCTTTGCATGTGATTTGGTGTCCTTTTGGCTAATTTATTCTGCTCATACACAGAGGCTCACAAGAAAAACAAAGCTTTTAACAAGTGCTAAGATATTCATTGTTGCCATCATGAACAAGCCCAGAAAAGGGTATTAGTGCTCCAGGGAACATTCCTTGCCTGTTGTTTTTTCTTTACACTTGAATAATTTAAGCAGTTGCATGTAAGACAAAGTTGCATTCACTTGCTTCATTATATTTTAATCCAGAGCAAATGATGCTCTGCATACACTTGGCATGGCCAACAACGTTTAATAGTCATCTCTGCAGTGATTGCTCATAAATCTGCGCTGGCAATGCAAACACATTAAATATATCCTCCTAACTCTGCTTTTCTCTTCCGTCCAGGGATTTGTGCTCAGATGGATGCCAGATCAAATTCCTCCACAGGTGCTATGTTATTATCAGAGATAGCAACCGGTGGGTTTACACAGAGTTCACCAGGGCTCATAAAAGAAGCACAGCTCACAGAACAGACAATTACAACGCATTAGCATGTTATAATTGTGCAATTACTAGATTACCAGTTTGTTGGAAGTTCTCCATAATGATTGAACTTATCTTGATTGTAATAAAACTGACCTCTAGCCCAGTATTGATAGGCCGTCATCACTCTGTTTGTGACACTATAAACCACAGATACCTGAAGTCTGTGTGATTTACAACTATATCCTATACAGTTGCAGTAAGTAGTGATCATAGGAATTGAGAACCACCACAAACATGACCATTGTCAAGGTCAGGGTACAGTGCAGTGTGCTAGAATGATGTTACACAGTAAGTGTCAAGTCTAAAGCCATAAGCTCTCTCACAAGATCTCTGCAGTTGTCGCGTTGGCGTTAAACTGGCTTGTGCTGGATTCCCAAATGGTACAGAGTTAGCTCGGCACCTCCTCCATCATCTCCTCCCGTACAGAGCCAAGCTCCTGGCATGTCCCACTGATATGTCCTGATATGTCATCATGGTTATTTATACACGCCCACCTACCCCCCATTAAGTCACACATCTGGGCTGTCGGTGACAGAAGAGCTCGGGCGCTATGTCGTGTCCTGAAAGGGGAGTGCGGAGCAGTTACAGCTTAGTTCCATAATAAAGGCTCATGGCATGCCTGACTCCAAACATTACAATTCACTTAAGAAATACACATCGCAATGATATGTTCACATCAAAATCTAAAGGATGCATTGCTGTGACAAAGCATTAGGCATCCTGTGGGCTATTAGTCTGTGTTATACATATCAAACACACAATACATTCAGTCCAATGACAGACCAGATCTCAGAAGGGGCTCATATCCTAGATACCAAATACAAGAAAAACATCAAATATCTACTTGTCTCTGTGTTTGGTAAAGACATGAAGGTCTGCCTGTTGTCACCAGTGCTTTATAGTGGACACAGTGACCCCCAACAACCATCAGCGGCATTCTCCTCCCTTTAGAAGGGCAGCTGAGCGGGGAAGGCATTTCTAAAGGTGACTGCCTGAGCGCTGGGTGTCCTGTCTAACCCTGCAGTGAGGCCTCAGGGAGAAGCTTAGGTTACACCTGCCAGAAACCTGAGGCCTGATGTCTGCATCAAAAGTAAATTCCACTTAACGTGCCACATCCCTTTCCAACATGACCTGGGGGCTTTAGAGGCTGGAGACTCCTTTATATAGTGCATACCATGTTTGTTTATGCTAGCAGGGTGGATAGTGTGCCTTAAAGTGGGATGGTAGTGTGAGACCAAAAGGATATTTGGCAACGGCTGCCTATCTCTCCCACCACATTTCCAGTTTTCCACTCCACCACTTGTCACCTCCTGCCCTCCCCAACCTCCCCCTTCATTCCTGTGTGGGACAAGTGGCCGTATTGATCTTAAGAGGCCGGTCGACTTTTATGGTTGCAGCTGACATGAGCAGGATACCAAGATGAATTTCTAAACGGTCTTTACCTCATTTGTTTTGGTTTTTGTAATTTAAGAGAGTTGCTGTTATTGAGCCTGCCACCCCCACCCCAACCCATTGACAAATTGTGGGCTCAGCAGATAGCAAGCTGAAAGGTCAGAGGTCACAGGCTTCTAGTGTACGTACGGTTTAGGGATTAGTAAGCAGTGGGATGCAAAATGACTGTTGTGTTGTATGGAGGCTGGTGTGTAGAGCCTAGATCCCCCATAGTTTTCCTAGCCCAGAGTCAGAATTAAACTCCCACTGGTATTAGAACAATATTTATTTGTGTTAGAGGGGAGGTGATTCATATTACTCAAAATCACTGGCATAGTACGAGCGAGATCTGCCTCTTGCTGCGCATTTTTTCTCTCATTAAAGGTGTCCGTGCCCAGAGGAGCATACCAGTGCCTACCACACATTTCCATGTAGTGCCAGCTCTGCCTTTTCTTCTCTTTGTGTGCCGTCTTTCGCTGCAGAAGAAATTCGCCATGTGTGGGTTGAGGCAAGGGAAAGGGTCACAGCTTTTTTATCGCTGCATTATTTAAGATCCTGCCGAGTTTGTTTTTTTCCCTCTTAGCAAATTCATCCAAGTCAAAAGCACACTGCAATCTTAAGAGAGAGGAAGAAAGGAAGAATGTAACTTGTGTAGCCTGAGGTGGGCTATGACTCACCTAGACATTGTTCAGATGGAGTGAAAAAAAGAGAAAACAAGTTCAATAGGAGTTTCTATTGAGCAATGCTTAAAGCCACCTTTCTTTTAACAAGCTGCAGTGAGAGGTGGTTTGCCTACCAAGCTTGCCTGCAGCTCTCCGCAGGGCGATTATGTCACGGCGGGCCAGTCAGAATGATGTGTATCTCTCTGTTAGAAGGCAGTTCTACTGCAGCAAAGGCTCTGACTAGGAATATTATTATTATCTCCTCCAGGATCCTCTCCACAGCAACAACGGCGCCGCATTGTGAGAGCTCTGGAGAAAGCTGTTTTTGAAATAATCCGCCTGTCTGTTATCCTGCCTCTCAGACAATAACATCCAGAAAGGCTTTTTTACTTTCCACCACCCACACTGACAATGGTGTAAAGGCTTTACAACAAAAGGATGATGTGGATATGGGGAGAGTGAGTTTCCGTGTCCTGTCCTATCATACCTTCTCACAGCGGCCCAGAGGGAGTTGGGATTTGGTTGTGGCTGTTGACCAGCCAATCAGGGCGCAGTGAGCCGTGTCTTAAAGGGATATCTGCCATCTCTGCTGCCGTGAAGCCTGGAGAGCCAAGAGAAGCTATCGGTGCTCAGATCTGTATCAGGGCCAGGGAGTAATGACGAACAGCCCCCTGATTCCGCTGGGAGATTACCTGGGGTTCTTATCGCCGCTGGCACACATTTTGACATTAAAAAGGAAAGGGAGGCCACGCCCTTTTCACAGTCAGCTGTGCTGCGCCGAACAGAACTAGCGCTATCTCTTGCTTTTGTTTTTCCGTCTCCCGTTGCCTTTATCTCTCTGTCTTTCTCCGTCCATGTCCGTGGTCTCAAGCAGGACTTAACCCCCCCACCACCACCACCACCACCACCACCACTGCCTGACCAACGAGGGGAGCCACACACGCTTTTAAACCACTGAGCTCAGATCTGGTGTTGCATTAATTGAGTTAAATGGATTGCGAGGGTCGAGATGATTTGTCTGTCAGCTTTTATTGCTGCAATTTAGACTGTGCCTCATTGCATTATGCCACTTAATGAGAGCCCTTAGCAGCTGTTTTGTCTCTGCTGGTATTAACATGCGCAGGTTCACTTAACAGGAGAAAGTGGGAATGTGCTAGCCCTAATTTCCAGCAATTTGCAGTTGTTAATCAACGGGAGCGACTTTTATAAATGGAATTTCTGTCCCATACCTGTTTTACATGTCTTTTGTTACTGTGCAGGCTTGAGATTGTGATTTGTGACCTCTTCCATCCTTATACCCCCACCAACAGCCCACCTCCATCCTTCATTCTGGGCCCTTGCGGGGAGTTTGAGCAGGTCTGGATCCTCTCTGGTGAAATATGCCTTGTCCTTTTTCCTTCATTTCTCCTTATCTGGTTAGTGCTGGCTGTGGGCCTGCTGCGGCGTTGATTTGTGACCCTCTCTGTCTGCAGCATCGAGAGGCTTTAATGCAATGCGTGCCTCTGCCCTTCTCCCTACTGATGAAACAGGCCCCTGCATTCCCCTGATAGACTGCTAATTTGTATACTAAACTGACAGGCAGCCGTGATAAGGGCTAGCAACTGCTGCGCAGCGAGGGAGGGGAGGGAGGAGTGGTAGCGCAGGGTGCAGTAAGCGAGACGAAGGGTAATATTTTACACAAAGCTCAAGCCCCCCTGCTCCTCTCGGCATTCGTTTCCCTGCGTCTGTTGCTAGGGGGAGAGGGAGCAAGAGTTTTCAGGCCTGGCCCTCTGTCGTACACACACGTGTTATATGTGGCGATGAAAATGGCACTCGGGGCTGAGCAGAAAAAGGTTTGTGTTTGTTCTGCGTGCGTGCAAGGGGGAGACCACTCAAATTTACACGGTCACTATGGAATTCATTATCATGTTAATGATGCTCCACTTGAGGCGAGTATCTGTTGGTTGACAGTTGCGTGGGACGTTTCATCTCTCTTCTCCATGTATCCCATCATGCTCGCTGGGGGTTTGCAGTCTTGCTGGCACCGCACCTGTTCTGACAAGCAGGCGGTGGCGGCCGCGGCGGTGGTGGTGGGTGGGAATTGGAGTAAAAGGTAGACGGCGCCTGTTCCCTGCCCCACGAATGCATAGCACCGCTGCGACTTATAATAAACGACCGCTCAGGAGGTCATTAAGTTTCTGGAATGACACGAGGACAAATGCAGGGGAGATAATTAATTTGGTGTCTCCCTTTGCAGCCTGGGAGCTGTAGGCCCACTGTGCATGTCTAATGCAGCATTTATTGCAAAAGGAGCTTTAGCGGACATCTGGGGTGAAAAGGTGATAGCAGTTGAGGACTCTTGGTGGGTGCTGATAGAAGTCTTTATTGATGCTGCTCCCATATGAGGACGGAACTCACACCCCTGCTGCTGTTTGACTGATGGGTGTTTTTGCCATGTGTTCACAGATACGCTTCAACATTTAAGTGCTCAAGATCATCGTGTGACTTTTATGCACAGAACAAATCAAAACAAACAAATCAGTATACATATTCAAGTGTTTATTTATTGTAGCAATAATTGTGTACTGAAACAAACTGCATCATCGGCGGTGGTTGAAGTCTCCCAAAAAGTTTTGCTTAAAACAAAAAATATATGTGTAGCACCCTGAAGAGAGATGGAATACAGGACGTCAGGTGACAGTGAGTGGAAAATTGAAAGAGAGGGCAGTGAAGGAGGAAGGTGACAGTGATGAAACGCCAAGCAGGGAAGCAAATTAACAGTGTGTGTGTATGTGTGTGAGTGTAGGTGGGAGGTATGGTTAAGTGTGGACCCACAGACGGACAGGTTCAGCCAGGATAATTGAGATCCTGATTGTCCATGCCAGGATACCTGCCCTCTTGCCCACTCCTTTTCTTCTTTTTCTCACCTTTGCTTCTTTTTCTGGTCTGTTTTATGCCACCTGGTAAGACCTTTAGTACCATTTAATGTCACGTCAATACACCACAAAGTAGCTGTGTTGCCTCCACCAAGACATTTCACCCAATCATCTGTCAGAGAAGCATGGATAACAGCGTGCTGTGTTTGTTTCCTCTGCTCTATTACCCATGATTATGCAGCAGGACATTCTTTCTAGCTGTAGCTGCACCAATAGGTGTTAAGATGATTTTCATTTGTGTGCATGTTTCATTTTATATAAATGATCATCTTTTGCACTGCCCATTAAATTGGTCTTGGTATTGAGCTGCCAATCATTTTACAACAGTTGCCTCTTTAAGGGTGGGAACTGTCATTTTGAGAACTTGTTGGTTCACATTTGGTTTGTGGTATATACGTGTTAAGATTAGCCGCTTTACCACTTGTCCTGCAACAGTCTGTCAAGAACATAGCATGTGCCAAATGACTCAGAACTAAATTGTAATTATAGTCTTTACAGGCATAAGCCCACAACAAAGCCTACTAGCAGGTTTCTTTGTTTTCACACCACAGCTGTTGTGATAGCACTGCCAGCTTGTGTAAAAATCATATCTCTACCAAGGAAGGGAAGGGCTGTATCTTCTTTACAGGCATGGGAGGAAACTTTATTAGGAATTTGCTTGTCTAGGTTTACCTAACCTGGCTGCAGGATTTCTTCCTGTTTGGAGATCATTTGCTCGGCGCCGAGGAATGCAGAGCGAGCAATAGGAGCTCTCGGATCAAAGGTACATGGAAGACCTGGGGTTGGTTTGATAAAAACGCAGTGGAGGGGGGTTCGGTGGGCGAGGGAGACTTGTGGGGAGAAAAACTGGTCTCTCAGCAGTCTTTACTAAATGAGGTTAATTGAATCTGGGTAATTGCTGACCTTCCTGTCTCAGTGAAATCACAGCCTTAACTGATCAATGCTTTTCATAAATTTATGCCTCAAGGTCATTCAGTTGATTATACTGCCCTCCCTTACTGCCTGCATCGCCTCGCTCAGTTGGCCCATTGTGCAAAAATTAAGCGTGGCAGCATTTTAACACTAAAAGAATGCAATTACGCTTGTCTCAGATTTTCTAAATTAATTAGCTTGCTGTGTTGTTAAGTAAAAGCAATGTGGACATGGAAAATTTTCAAAGATTTTTTTTTCAACCCTTGCTGTGAAAGCAAATGCATTTCGCCTCGCAATGAATGTCTCACTTACTGCTTGCAAGGTTTTCTACTTCTCTGCTCTCCCACCGCGGCTGCTGCTATTATCTGGAGATTTATGTAGCCAATAAGTCACTGGTGTTCAGGGAAGTTGGGGCCTTTTTAAAACAAACAGCAGTGTAATTTGCAATTTGGCATTCCCTAAATCTGGGTATTATGGTTCTGCATGTGGCTCTTCAGGGAATTTGCACTCTGATGGTGGGTTTACTGGCCCAGCTTCCTCCCTGGACTCCTTCTCTTTCTTTCTCGCTCTTGTTCCTTTTACGCCTGCCGAGGAAACGGGAGGATTTCACAGCTGCTGAGAGCTGGGCCCCGGCTGGGCCCTATGACCTCCTTCTTGCTTTTTCCCCCTCCCTCAGTCTCACTCCCTTTTTTCTCCCTCTCTCCAGCAGTCTCTTTCCTCGGGGAGCTCTTGTGTGGCTCAGAGGAAGCTGAATCATAAAGCATGGTTAATGAATAGAATAGGGAAGGAAAGCTGAGGCCTGCTGACGGCCCTCCAGAGAGGAGGCCAGGCCCCTGAAGCCCCAGGCTCAAATAGCAGACGGCCCCCTCAAAGGTCAGGCTTCCTGCAACCCGCTCCAAGGGCTTTTGGCTCCCAGGCAATGTGGCTTGAATTTCCCTCGTCATTTTTTTTAAATGGTTAAATTGCCCTGTTTCCTTTGGAAAACCTGGCCTTTGCTCCTCTTGTTTTTCATTGTCTTCTCTTTCTCTATATATATATTTCCTCTCTGTCTCATCTTTCCCTGCCTGTTTTAAATGGCAGCCAGGGTTGCCTCAACAAAGAGAGTGTGAAGAATTTGTTATACATGACCTCTGCACACCACAACCGCAGGCAGCTCAGACTGCCAGCAGCACAGCCCCGTGAAAAAATGTCAACTTGACCAGCGAAACCCAGAAAGTTCTACAAAAACAACAGCTAGCCAGATCGGGGCTGTGCTTTGACATGCCTTTTTAAGAAGTGCTTTTGCAAGCCGACCTTGTAATTGTGGATTATACGACTGACTCATGCAGACTTGGCAGGTGCAAAACACAGCATTAAAACCTAAATATTGGTTGTTGATGTTACTTGGAATACATTTGGAATATAAAACAGCTCACTACACACTGAAAATGGCTGGAATAGGAATGAGGAGATCTAGGTCATCTTGGCACATGGTAAACACAGCGTTTTCTGTCCGCTTTCTCAGGAACATGTTATGTCTGTCTGGTTCTCCGGATAACCACTGGGGTCATAACAATTGTTTTAACTGTTACAGTGAGTTATGGCATTACCTACCCTGTCTTTTTCGGTTTTGTGACCCTGTGCCACACTAAGCAAGTCCCTGATCCAGCTCCCGTGTCCATTTGACAAGCTTCATTTCATTCTGAGCCCATATTTTTCTTCCAGGGCCTCCAGGGCCATGATTCAAGGCTGAGGTTGTGCTGTTGCAGTGCTGAGGCTTGGTACTGGAGCGTTTAATATCGTCCAAAGCTAACAAAGAGCCTGTGTTGTAGCCTGGCGCCCCGGTTATGGGAGACTGAAAGAGGGCAATGCACAACACTCCGTCTTTCCTCTGTAGTCTTTCACTTTGTCTACTGTAAGAGGAAACAGGAAATATTTCAGTTCAGCTGAGTGTTGGCCCTCTTTTGACTGTTCCACTTATCGAGACTTAACTAAAGAGGTGTTATTGACATTTTCTTCTATGTTTGCATTAGATTAGAAACACTCTAGTTGGCCATTTTTTTCCAAAAATGTTGTAATTTATTAATCTGGTGAAACAAACCAAAAAAAAAAAAAACTACTCTCTTGAAGAATCTAATAATATCATTAAATCATGATTCAAATCCAGAGTCTCAGTCTGACAACAGAAGCTTAAAGCAACTGATTCATTTATTGTTGTATCACTATTACTGACTTTACTTGCAGTGTAGATGCTGTAGAACTTGACTGGAGTCAATGTTTCTCCATTTTTAACATGCTTTTAGTAGGTGCAACTGTTTACATCGACTTTCAGATCTTCTCTTAAGGTTCCATACCTGTGTTTTATGTGCCTTCTGTGTCAATAATGCAAATTGGTGAGAGAGTCTACGCTGTCCTTGGGCGCTGTTGTGGTTAATGCCGAGACGAGACATCAAACATTGTTCAGAACAGTAACACAGTGGCAGTGAAGGAGAAATTGGGAGGTCTTGGAAAGAAGAGGACGTCCTCAAAACACTTTGGAAGAACTAACAGGGATGCCAAGGACGGCCATCTGTGTTTACAAAATCATTTGCTTTCTCTTTCTGTCTCTGTCTCTCTTGTGCTCACTCTGATTCACTGTTCATTCTTTACATATGCTCCCTTTGTGCCGCATAAAATACAAGCATGCCAGTTAAGGACACTCGGGCCCTTTGGGTGGAACATATGTTCAGCTCTTGCAGCTTTTTACAAGTCTGCAGATCTCAGATGAGAGGAGCTAGAGCAAAGGGAAATCATGGCTTTAAACAAAGCCCCTATATGGGTTGATATTACAGGCCGTGGAGGATTTTCATTGTTAATATTATCTGCCGAGTATACAGACTTTTTTGCCGCAGTATTTTTGAACAATGCCAGGTTCTGTGTGGCCTTACTGCTTTTTGGTCATAGTATTTAAAAATTTCCTGTCTGGTCAGTGAGCATGTCTTTTTATTGTCTTTTTTTGTTGCAAAAATGTATGGTGTGTTTTGATTTTGGTGGTCCTTGCCAGAATCTACATATCCATCTAACGCACAGAGGAACATACCTTGCAGTGTTTAGTCTAGAAGTCTCCTCTATCGCCTTATAGTCGGATGCCTTTCTCCTGTATGCAGCCACCATTTGGTTTCCACTGCTCGCTGTCAGTCACATCAGCCAGCTCTGTAAGTGTCAGATCATCGGTTTACTTCCCATATGGGCTGATACTGTCTTTGATATTTAATTGGTGAAAGAAATATACAGTTTTTAGGGTGGAATTGTATTCCTTTCATGAGATATGCAATTCCTTTAAAAAATAATGCAGAATAAAATGCGATTTCTGAGCGGCATCTTGTATGCAGGAGCCTTTGTGCTCTAATGCTGTATAGCCATCTTACTGACTTCCTTGTCTTTGACAGCATTTCTTTTAAGGGTTTTCAGGTGGCACAACAGTGCCACCTAATGTTACCTCATCAGGAAAGAGCCAGACAGGGACCATCTGGTACAGAGGGAGTTCTTCTCGTTGGCTGATTTGAGACTGTTGATTGACTGTATAATGCTGTGTGTGGGAGCTGAACTTTACCTCCAAGCACTTGTAACCACATTTGTGGCTGAATAAGCCTTTTACTGAGCAGGCAAAGTATGTGCCTGTGCCTGCATTAGTTTTGATGAATTACCTTAAATTATATGAGTCAGTTTTCCTAATAGGAGTGACTGTGGTTTGTCAGTGGCTCTGCTCATCAAACAAATCCACTAAAGGTCTGCTTTCTTGTTTTTCCAGGTGTCTGATGTAGGATCGGAGAAGCTCTTTTCCCCTACCACACCCAAAGGTAAGAGCCTGATCTGTTTTCTGCTGTGTCCTTCCAGTCCTCTCTCTTCTGTCTCGTTCATACACATCACAACAACTGGGCTTTGCAAATGAGTCCAATTCTTCCTCGCTCTAATCCTGCAGCTCCCATTCAGATTTAAATGTCAGCAGACATAAACAAGGTCTGGTGACTACATATGCATACATTTTTGCCTGGGTGCAGAGTGGCGTTTCTTGGACGACCCCGCCAAAGGCTTAGCCCTCCTACATATTGGTTCATTAGAGGGGATTTAGAGCCTCCCTGCCACATGCTCCCACAAATGGGAACTTCCCCTCAGGCAATACAAGCTCTCTGACAGCAGGCCTGGACCATAATGGATGCCAAAGGAAAGCGAGAGAAAGAGCTTTGTCAGCCCCCCAGACAACACAAACTCTGTGTGTGTGCATTCACATATGCACATTTGAGGATTATAAGACCCTTTCTTTTTGTGTGGTATGATCATGCATGATTTCACATGATTTAGTGCATTTTTGTATTCGTGTACACACAGTGACATACATGTGTGGGTATATTTGGCATGTCACTGACACCATGTGGGCATAGACTGTAGGCTGCACCTGTGTATTTGCTACATGCAACGATGCTTGGCAGGTCAGAGCAGGCAGAAAGGTATCAAGCTGTGGATGCAGGGAGGCGGAGAAGAGAGGAGAGGCTCCATCAGCCTGGTAGTGACAGATAGCAGCATGGAGACCACGTCCCTCCAGGGCAGGACCCAGGAAGGAGGCCCATTAACACAAGCTGAGGGAGAAGGAAGTGGATCTGCTGAACAGAGTAAAATATGGCCGTGTTAGGAGAGTTTTGGAGGGGGGGGCATGTTTGCAGGACTCAACAGTTCAACTGTTAAAAATGTTGTCCTAATGTCACAAATATATTTCACTCAGCGTACCTTTTTTGATAAATATTTCTGGAAAATGTTGAGATAAAGTCTTTTGTAGAGATGATAGAAATCAGTGCAGCCAGTTCTGTATTCCATCTTGGTTGTGACATTGCACCACAGCTCTGATCATCAAAAATGAGAGTTTTTTTTCCTGTATCTCCATTTCATTCACCTCCACATCAGAGCATCCACTCTGAAAGCTACGTGTATTCCCTCTCAACAGCATATAAAGGTGTTGCTTGGTTTAGCACTTCAGCTTTGACTGCTGACTGGAAAAGCACGGCTGACAAGCAGAGAGAAACCAGGCCTGCTGGCTGTATGATGTAGATGACCTGTGACCAGCGTCGGCCTCGCGAAACCTGCATTCACAATGACAATGACTTCCAGACTTGCATGGTTTAGAAAACAACTAGACCGCGTCCAACTCCCTCTATTCTCCACCAGGCTGCTGCTGTTGTCAGCTGTCAGGGTGTTGACTTATTTTCCCTGCATGCTTGTACAGAGCATGGCTGCATATAAGCAGGCCCTGCCATGGACAGCTGATAGTGCAGGCACATGCACAGCCACTGTCAAACACCGCTTTCTATTTCAGCGAGTGAAGGAAGGCTTGTGTGGGTCTTGCTAACGTGCACACAGGGCTGAGGATTAGATCCCTGGGATTACATCCTGCCAATCCAATCACAGTCTCTCCTGATTATCACACAGATCAACCAGATCCTGTTTGGATGATGTAGTAGAAGGGCACCAGATTAGAGTTGGGGGTTAGAAAGGGTGAGGCAGAAAAGAAATCAGCAGTTTGATGAGGTGATTTGGTGACGATGAGGAAGAAGTTGCCACGCTAGAAGGGCAGAGCTGCCAGCCAGCTCTCATCTCCCATTCCAATGTTGTTGTTTGGAGCTGTAATGGATTCTAGGACAGTGTTTGTTTTTGGCTTGGACTGGTTTTTCTGTGTGTGTATAATGTGTGTGCAATACTGAGCAGCCCACAGGCTGTTTTCCTCTGGTTTAGAATGCAGCGTATGTGTCCCATTACCGGTCTCGCTCACGGTCCTGTGGGACTGATGAAAAGCCCGCGTTCCTCTGATCACCAGGCCTGTCGAGCTGTTGGCTGGGAGAGTCTCAGACAGATGCATGCACACCCACACCCACCCACACACACACACACACACACACACACACACACACATAAACATTATGGTACACATAAATATATAATGCTGTGACCATGTTTGGCTTGTACAATTCACCAGATAATGAGTGTTTCTTTTACTTTTACCTCTTCCTTGCATTTCAACGTTATGCTCCCTTTTGAACTTTATTTTGGTGAGCAGTTACGTGTACAAACAGTTGAGGTTAAGTTCAAATTGTACACAGGCCCACAGTCTGTCATGTTAATGAAACGGTTCAGGGTTAATAGAGGAGAGGAAAGACCAACATTGTAATCAGTGATGGCAGAACACTGTAATTATGCACACAGAACAGGGTTTTGGGCAAAACCCAGACACCCAAGCCTTCTTTCTCTCATATTTACTTTTCATCATCTCTGCATCGCTTGCCTGTTGACAACCTGTTATAGATGCAAGCCGACGGTACTGATAATAGCACAAACTAATAGTATCTGTAATAGTACAGCACACACTGTGCAATTCTCTTTGGGTGTTGTTACCCAAGAGCAACCACAAGTTCTGCTGAATGTCTGTCTGTGTTGGTGGTTATAATGTAGGAAGGTGCAGCACAGGGCAAGCATTATCTAACAGTTATTGGTTTTTGTTTATTTCCTGTCTTAAACCTCCTGCAAATTATTGATTTCCTGGAGGATGGCATGTTTAAGTAAAAGCGCTGTGAAGCCTTGTGCTCCACTCAGGGCTACTCTTATTGAATCGCAGGTCAGAGTTTACTGTTGTCACTTGCTAGAAGGCGAATGAGAAGCTAAATGTAGCTGCTGAGCATGTACAGGGCACCTCCACAGAGCACAGATAAACACTTCGCTGGTAGGCCTTCTTATGACATTTCACAAAGCTGGGCCTATGGATGTGGTGGGGAGTTATCACCTAGCTGTCAGCAGCTAGAAATATCTGAGAAGAACACTTAGGAATCTGCACTGGCTATGCTGAATGTTGCATCTGTGGGTTTTAGAGCAATAAGTACGGTCGAGGCACCCTCTTTTTCCACCCCTTCTCCTCTCTGAGGTTCTGTTGTCTCAGCTAAATGCAACCTGCCATGTTGTGATGGTAAACCCATGTGGTGTGCTGTCCACCAGAGAAACCTGGGGCATCTTGGGATAGCAGGAGAAAGATTGGTAGAAAACCCATTTCTGAAGTGGATTTGTGCCCTTGTAATCCTGATTAATTTTGACCCGTTGTGCTCATTTTAAACAGAGCATTACAGTAAGCGTGAACACAGCAAGCTCCAGGGCGAAACCAGGAGCTTAGCGGCTTTGGGAGGCTTAGCTGCAGATGGCATTTTAAGCTGGACTTAATAAATTGTTTCCATTAAACTTACCGGCCCACACATACTGGATTAGACCAGTGGAACAAAGGAAGAGAAGAGCGTGCAGACGAAGAGAGGGGGGGGAGAAAAAGCACACAGAACTGCCATCATGCACATCTGAGTCTGTTAACATCTCTCTGAGGCCAAATGAAAGGTGAAGATGAGGTTACTGTAGTGTTAAGGGAGAGAGAGGAGCTTTTGGACATGAATGCAAAATGCACTCACTTTAGATCTCGTGCTCGTCAGGGATGTCGGACCAATTTGCTTAAATGACATAGAAGTAAACAAACAAAAAAGATGCATAAACCATTTAGCTTGGCAGTGGATTTAGGGCTTATCCTCTGACTGTTTATATATAAACACATTAACAGTGCTGTAGCTTAAGGATTTAGGATCTGCCCATACCCTTGCTTTTTTTTTTTCCTATGGAAGCTTTTTACTCATATATCCATCTGCTATTGTGGGAAATCAATTCCTTATGGTAGAACCCCGCCTCTCGCCTCGTCTATCCTCAGCCCGCCTCCGCCATACCTCCTTCCCCCATCGGCTCACGGCTTGCTCCCTAAGCTCTCATTATGTGCTACACAGTCCAGGGTCCCTGTGTCGAATCGCTAATCAACCACCCTGTCTGCAGGCCTGCTCTCTCAATAGGTGCTGAGTGGCCTTTGTTCCACCGCTGCTGTTTGCTGCATGTCAATAAAAGAGCTACGGTCTCCTCTACCTCCCTCCTCCGCCTCGCCTTCCGTTACCTGGGCCAGCAGGAGCTACAGGCCAGCAGCGGAAGCTTACATAAAAATGAAACACGTCTCACCTGCTGGATTCTGAATGCCGGAGAAGGGGAGGAAGGATGGTGATTGGAGTGGGAGCAGCAAGGTCAGGGGCAGAGGGATTGAGGGCAGCTCAGGCATAGTGAAGTAGATGAGAGAGCATGTTTGTATTCGGCCGAGCAGCTCTCCTCTGGCCAGGTCAGTGTAATGTATCACTAACCTCAGTGGCCAGCCTGACTGTTTGCAGCCTCTCACCCATTAAATAATGAATGGAGGTTGACCTTCTGACCAACTAATCAGCTTTTCGCCGCCGTTGAATCGGGATAGAGTGGAGGTAGACGGAGAGTGTGGCTGGCTGGCTGGCTTTCTAGCAGGCAGGCTAGATGACTGCAGGGCAGACATGACATTGGAAAAACATAAGGGATGCAAAAGGCTTCACACAGCCAGATTAGCAAAGGCTAGGAATTGAAAGCAGCCATCACCGCTGTGGAATCTAAGCCTGGTTAAGCTCACCTCGAGTACCTGCTGTGATTTGTTTGACAAATTCCAGACAGCTTGCAGGAAATACTTTCGTTATCAGAGAGACCAATGTTCCTATATTGACACAACACTTATTTTGAAGCTGTGCTGTTTTGAGGGTTCATATATGACAGGCACATGTGCAGGAGGGAGTTGAGAGATGGTAGTTTGGGTTGCAGAAAATAAACCTCTCTTGCTTCTAACATCATCCCCCTTGTTAATGAGCTTGAACAGCAGCTCATGTGTTCCCTCATTCGTTTTAAATATTAAAAAGGTACAAACTCCTCGCAGAATACAGAAGGCAGATGGGTTAGCTAACACTAGGAGTTCAGGGAGACAAAATACTTAGGAGGAATTGAGAAAACCAAAACATGACTTGTTTCTTTATTAATCTGTGGGTTATTACTGTTCACAGCCACAGGACAGCTTATGAACTGAGTGATTTGTTTTTGGAGAAAAGGGTTGATATTAATGCTCCCTTTATTGATAGTGCTAATGCTGTTTGTGCAGCCATCCTTGTCGGAAAGATGAAAATAAATAGGGGGAGCTCAGCGGAGATAAGACACGTGTTTAATTATTAATTGAGCCATTACTGACAGAGATTGCCTTTTTTGATTTAAAGCAGGAAGGCCTGCTTCAGGGACAGAAAAAGCAATTACAGAATTCCCAGCTTGCACCGCTGCTGCCCATCGTTCAACATGCGCTGCAAGAGAGGAGTGAAAGGAGACAAAACGCTCACGCACACACATACACTCACACACATCCTGTCACACTGCAGTGTTCCATAAATTATTTTAATTCTTCTTCAATATTTATAGCTTTTTAAATTACGATTACATCGTCATGTAGTATTTATGTAGAGTGGCATGCAGTCAAAGGGACCAAACCACATTACCCACAACCCCTCTGTGGTCTGGCACCTCGAAAAGCTGACTGGAAGGGATTGTTGGAATTTCTATGATGCAAGAAGTGATGTCAGAATGCACCGTCTTTTACAAGCTGCCAGTTTTCAAAGGCAGTCCTGATTTTCCATGCATGGCAATTAAGTGGCTTGTAAAGTCATTGCTGATATGTCAAGCTAACCCCCTGTGCACTCTGTAGCCCCTTTAGAGCACTATTGCGTCCATTAGAAAAGTGTCTTCTCTGTGCAGAGAGCCTAGTGCGCATGAAATATTAACTCAACCCCCCTTCAGAGCATTTGGTCACTGCTGGTTAAGTTTCATTTGTGAAACAGAGACTCTGTTGGATACTCCGTCTATTTCCCTCTCTTGTCTGCATTAGCTGTGATACGTGAGGACGCTTGACACCTGTCAGTCAGTGCTATCAGTCCCTGTCATCTGCGTCAGCGAGCCCATGGCTGGTGATCAGCTATTGTGACAGAAAATTGGAGTCACACTGAAAGCTGTATGTGTGGCTTTGTGTTCATCGACTGACTATGGATTCCACTTTATCTGTGGAAAGGCAGGAACTACAAAATCAGTAAAGGCCATGACGGACATTTAGGATAAGTTGTCAGGGACATGACCAGCATTTTGGGCGTGCCATCTCTATTTTGCTGTTTGTGTTGCCTCAGATACAGTCGGAGTTAATGTGAATTCACTTCAGTACTGTGCAGCCTCAAAGCTACCTCCTCTCACTTTCAGAGTTGTTCAGCTCAGGTTAAATGTTAATATTTGCAGTTTATTCTGGTCTTTCATGTGCAGGATCCCTCTCACCTGCTACACCTCAGCTATCCTGCCATCAGCGTTGTGCACACCATGCTCTGAAAAAAAAAAGCACATGAATTTTTGTTGTGGCTGCGACCCCGAGGTGACACCTCAGGCAACATTTTTTTGTGCAAGCGTTCAATAGCGAACACACAGCAGGAAGAGTGCATTCACAGCGCTGAAACCTGGAACAGGACTACTGTCGTCAAGAAAAAAGGTTTAGATATTATTTGATATGGTGATATTTTTTGATCAAGCTCAGGGCCCAAAACATTACAGAGAAGAAATATTGCAATAAATGGCTATTTATTGAAATAGCTGCAAACTGACATGCTGAACCAAAACATTTTGCAGTTTCTTACTGTGGTTTAGTTCAGCTTCACTATGAACCAAGCTCTTGAGCATGTATTCTGAGCTGATTGTCAAACACAGGTTTGACTGTCATCGCGACACAGTAGCAACATTGGATAAAATAGATGTGGGCTACTTTTTTTTTGTGGGGGGGGGGGGTTGTTTGTTTGTTTGTTTTTTGTTGAGATTGTTTTTTTTCAGGAGCAGGGAAAAATTTAGAGAGGAAATAACTCGAGAGCAGCAGCTCTCATCACATCTTCTGTCTAATCTTAATCCTCCTCCTCGTCCAAAGAAAACACAGCCAACTGCATTGTGGAAAGCCTTTTCATTGTTTTCTTATGAGAATACATGACCAGCATCTTGTCAGTACTGTCAAGCCTGAAATGTAAAGCGTGTCGGCTCTGATCACTTGCAGGTTTTCTTGCTTTTAATCCTTTATTCCCAGCTCCAGTCACTCTGCCAGAGAGAGTGGGTTTTTCCCCCGCCCAGCATTTGTTTGAAGATCCCAGTTCCTCGCTATGTGCGTTTTAAGCTCATCTGTGTTGAGAGGTTCCGAGCCAATGTTGTTTGCAGATGAGGCTGTAACGCTCATTGACAAAGCCAGATGGTAGGCGATTGTGGCCAAACACGACGCTTGGATAATGTGCAATCGCTGGCAAGGGGACAGTCGTCAGCCTAGATGGATATTACAAACATGCTTGTAATGGATTGGACATTTTGGGAAGCAGTTCACACGGGCTTGTGAAGATGGAAAACGCATCGCCAGGAACAGAACGGATGTAAAATGCTTCAGATTCCATGACAGACAAGGACATCCAAGTATCAGAAGAACATGCCAGAGTATTGAGGGGAGAAAGGAGATGAACCCAGGAAACCAGATCCCAAATCAAACAGAAGTATTAGCAAGCCGTATAAAGTATTTTCCGAGTATTTCCAGATGGGTGGTCCTCTCCTAGTGTTTGTTCAGTATTTCTGAGCCCTTTACCGTTCTAGTGGTCACATATTAGTATCCGTGTTTCTGTCAGTGGCTTATCAGAGACGCTCTGTCTACAAGCAGTACTGCAGGCTTGGACTCGTACAGTAGGGCTGAGTCTGGAGATAGAGTCTGGCTATTAGCCTTGACCCCAGCACACGGTGAAAGATGTAACTTGACACGTACTGCTGAGAAAGCGCTTGTTTTCGGTCGTGTATTTCACTGGACGTGAGCGCCCCGTTTGTTAACAGACAGAGGCAGAGGGGCGGCATTTTTAGGGATGGTTTGAGAAAAAAAAAAGGAACATGCACAGTGTGGTCTCCTCCAATATTCAAGCGGTCATCTGTTTGGCTGTTGTTTTTGGCTACCGGTGAATTCCCTGCACTGGGCCCTATTGGTGGGGCCCCAAACGGCCTCTGACTGACTGTAATACCCCATTCAGCAGAGCATGGGCTCCAACCTCCCTGGCTGTTGGGTTAGTGCTGCTGTGTTGAGGGGGTGAGCAGCAGGGCTGGGATTTCACTGCTGTTTGTTTTGGGAAGGAGCAAGAGGGATTGTTCCAATGTCACATGAGCCATGGAGAGATGTGTACAGAGTACTAACAGCAGCACTGACCGGGGTTAGACTGACACATGGTGTTCCTGACATTTGCATTTTGGTTCAGATATGAGTAAAATACTCATTAAGTTTTTCCATTCCTGTATAAAACTGTAAATGTTGCAGTATTGTGGTAATAACATGATGCACACACACACACACACACACACACACACACACACACACACACACACACACACACACACACACACACAAATAAACAGATAGATAGATAGATAGATAGAATAGGTAGTATCATAATTGTATATATTTTTATTATATCTTAGATTTATAAACAGAAATTGTATATCATATAATATTTTGAAAATTGGAAATTATCAATCAATAATTTATGGAAGAGAGGTGGGACTAAATAAGTGTTTGTTTATTTCTTCTTACTCCTTTTCGAATATATAAACCTAGTCCAGAATTGTGAAATATTATTTTTGCTTTATGATTTTGTTTTGTATGTATGTGCACAGATGTGTGTGTGTGTGTGTGTGTGTGTGTGTGTGTGTGTGTGTGTGTGTGTGTGTGTGTGTGTGTGTGTGTGTGTGTGTGTGTGTGTGTGTGTGTATCTGTGTGGGTGTGTGTGTGTGTGTGTGTATATATATATATATATACAGAGAGTGAGAGAGATGTATAGATAGATAGTTAGCTCTTTTAATATGTAATATTAATTCCTTGTTTACTTGGTACTTGTCTACATATTTACATATTTGAAAGAAATATCTAAATCTGTCAATCAAAAACCTGGATTTATTGCACTTTAATATTCAAAACAATATTATGTTAACAGTTAATATTATTATTAGCACTTACAGTAGCTTTTGATTTAGTCTCACTTTTTCCTATCTGTAAAAACTTGAAATACTCCGACAATATTGATACAGGAATGTAATATTTAAATACATTTGTAGCATGGTGAAATACCACTTATCTTGAAGCTTCGCCCAACATTACGAGTGCTGATATTCACATTCAAAAGGACACATCTGTTAAAGCCTAACTGTGACAGATTGCATCAGAATCATGTCTGCTGCGTGTGTTTTTGGAAAAGATCGATATATTGCTATCACTATCACTAATGATACCAGTATCGACTCATCAACTGTTGCATGTAGGGCAGGCGCTGAAGTGCCTGGGGCTGCTTATCAGCTGTGGCACACTGTATTAGTGGTTGGCGTATACTGACCTAATCCTGGTAGCAGGTGCCACTGGAGCCGAGGTAGAGTGGACATGTTTGTCAGGGAGGATGAGCCATCTGGGTCTTGATACTTTATGGTGCTTAAAACACACTCTCAAGTGTGACACTCCCAGCGCTTACCTTTTAGCTGCGCACAATAATCAAAGCGCTGGCTGCTAAAGGGAGAGAGAGGAGGCTTTCAGGAGAATTTACAGGGTTTGATGTGGTGTGGAGTCTCTATTTCGACATGGTTTCATGAAACAGTCAGACACACTTGGCGGTTTGATTTTGATTCCTCTAACTCCTTCAGTGTTGTTTTTGTCATGTGCAGTCTGAAATATGTCGAGCAGAAAAGAAAGTGTGTTAGTTTTGTTTTTGTTTCTGTGTTTTTTTTTGCTATTGTGCCAGCCAGCCTTGCTCAACACTTTTCTGGGGCCTTGTGTTGTTTTGTTTTTTTGTTTCTTTTTGTTTCCTGGTGTAGTCTGTTTCATCTCGCAAGCGATTTGGCTCGTTTCAGAGTCCAATTTCGCTGTTGTTTCACCGTGCGCACCCCCCCCTTCCCTCTCCTCGCAGACATACTCACATTCACACATTTCCCCAAACTGACACGCTGCCTTCACACTCCAAACAAATCAATTCTTCACTTGCCGCACTTGGAACACCAGACTGAAACGCGGCAGCTCATAGCAGCCCTGAAAGCGTGCAGGCTGTTGTTAATGTTCCTTGTCCACTGCGGATCAGGCAGGCCAAGCTCAGATCCTCCTGCCTCTGCATGTGTGTGTTGCTGCCTGCTTGTATGTGTGGCCTGGGCTCAGAGGAGATGGGAGCAGACGGTCAGTGGTGGGTTTGGGTTAGCAGCGGTCCCACAGGTCAGGATCCGGGCCTTGTCTCCATTAGTTTACTTGACACAACTCTGTCCCCTCTGCTCTCTCTTCCCTCCCCTCTGCCTTATTAACTAACCCCTCTCACTCCCTCTTTCTCCCCCAGTCTGGGTCACTTTATCCTCTTCCTCTGTCATGCTCTCTCCCTCCAATCAAGAATGATGAATGAGGTGCAAGGAAGGACGGCGAGTGTTTGCGAACCTGATACACCCTCCAATTGTCACTCTTCCTTCGGTGTTGAAGAACATGGTGGTTGGGGGGAGGAAGGGAGGGCTTTCGAGAAGGCTTTTGTGTGTGTTTGTCTAACTAAGCTCAGTATGAAAGCTATTTCAAACATCTCTACCTCGGCCCGCTAAGTGTGTCATCAGCCTTGACATGTAATTTATCGACCCTCCCTTCGCCACCAAAAAATAGAAGACTCAAACTACAGAAAACAGTTTTTAGGAGTCTTCACTTTTGGATATCACAAGCTCTGACTGCTGCAGAAAAAAAAAGACTTGTAACCCATAAGAACACAGCTCTTTTGGCATGTAGCCATTAGCAGGGGGAAATGGCAGCTCTAGTCTAGTCTTCAACAGCTGCTGGGCTTCCATCTGTAAGCCTAATTACCCAGCAGCACCCCAGGAACAGCTCTGCGCCAGGATTCTCCTATAGAAGTGGTATTGATTACATCAGTGGGTCTATAGTGGACAGTGTGTTTCCCTAGAGGCCTGCAAATATGTGAAACTTTACCCCACACACTTTGATACACACTGGAGTGCTATCTTTAGATAAATACTCAACTAAAATCTTAAGTCCCCATTGCGTCCACCCTTCCTGTGAAGGAAATTTGACATATACCAAGATCAATTACAGATATTCTAGTGCTGAGTGTATAAAATAGTCAATGGCAAATTAAGTAGATTTTAAGAGGTCAATATTAAGGTGACTGGGGCGACTGGGGCTCAGGTGGTAGAGCAGGTTGTCCACCCATCATAAAGGTTGGAGGTTCAATCCCCGGCTCCTCTTCATGCCACGGTGTCCTTGGGCGAGACGCTGAACCTTAAAATGCATAGCAGCTCTGCCACCATTAGTGTGTAAGAGTGTGAATATAAAATACTGTAAAGCACTTTGAGTACCACTGAGGTAGAAAAGCGCTTCAAAAGTGCAGACTATTTGCCATTGAAGACAAAATTGCCAAACTACTCGTAAATTATAGCTCAGGATGTGAATATGTGTTGCTTTACATCATGGTTAATTGAGTATCTTTGAGTTTTGAAGTGTGATTCAGAGAAAGATGCAACGTTTAAAGCACAGTTAATGAAAAAAATGTATCAACAGATTAGTCAGTCATAGAAAATGCTTGTTATTTAAGGCTCTAGTTGTCAATGCTCTCAACAGTCCATTAGGAAAATGCCATTCGACTGAAACATCTACATTAAACATATTTTGAAATATTGAAGATGGTACAGTATTTTCAACTGTTTGGTGATGCTTGGATTTCCAATGGGTTGGCAGTTGGGCTACAATGTGCAATAATCACGCTGCAAGATGTGCAGCGTGAAGTAAGGCAGAAGTAACTCAAGCCTAACACATGCTATGACTTTTTTTGCTGCTTGATACTAACAGAAAACTTGCACAGTTTTCATGGTACACAACTAATCTACAAGAGAAGTCTGTCTGATAAAACATAATTTACTTCAATTTATGGGTTCGTAGATACACAGAGTTGTTTTTAACTTTATTTACAAGACATAATGTTTGTTGCTGTGCAGTGAAATGAGCTTAGAACAGGAGACTTTGCAGAAACGTATCATTAGTTGAATGTAAATAATTTAGCCACAGAAAAGACAGAATTGACCAAAAACAGACACTCTGTCAGCATCTTCCAATTGTTGCCACCCCACGATGCAACACAGCTTTTTTGTTTGACTATTTAAATCAGCACTGCAAAGTTCTGTATGATAAATGCTAACTAAAATGCCTCCGCCAGGGTTACACCAAATAAAAAAAGGTTCCAAAGAGCTATTTTCAGCTTTTATTAGATCTTTTTTAAATTTCAATTATTATTTTAATTATTCTAAAATGAATAAATCTTTCCAAATAGAAAAATGTCAAGTAGTCTGGTGAAAATTCGTCTGTATATATAGTAGAAAAACAAAATATCGCGATGTCAGTTTTTTCCAATCAACTCTTGATTGTTTCCATGTGAGATTCCTGAGGCATGCTGTAATGTACAAAGTAAGAGTTGTCACACTGATGGGCTCCTGAATGATTGGAGCAGCAGCCCTGGGCTTTGATCATCATGGTGACGACAAGAAGCTCTGGCCTGTAATAACAGGACGCTTCAACATGTAAACATGACAAGACAAAGAAACGTGGTGGCTGATTGATGATGTAGCTCTCTGGCAGTTGTACATGAGGAGGTATTTGTTTTTAGCCATCTATAGAACATCACCACTTGACAAAGCTAGCTGCCTCAGCATTCTTGGCCGTCGGAGGGTGTTATCTGGCATTATGAAAATGGCTGCTGCATTTGCATGAAGCAGGTGAGCAGCTCAGGCAACATCTCAGTCTAAACCACAGCTTTTGATACTCAAACCGACAAACCCCTGAATCTGAAAAACACTTGAGGAAATGTGATATGTCGGCAAAGATGTTTGGCCTACCCCTTTCATTGCACTAAACTGCAGCGGCTGCATATGTCAAAACAGTGAATGAGGTATGGTGAACATTTTGGAGCTGTCAGCCTCCAATTGTTGCTTTGCTTTCAGAGTGGGGAGTGAAAATGGAGATGCAGGAGGAGGAGAAGAAAAACATGCAGGCTCTTTCAGCCTACTGTCATGCCACTTAAGATTTGTTGAAGGATTTTCACCCAGCCATTTCCATCCCATTGAGAAGTAATCAGTACGGCACTGAAAGATAATATTATATCCACTTAGAGGCATGTGGGCTTCATGCATGTTCATACATGAAATGAGGCTGGGAAGCAGTGCCTCTATTTACATTGCTGAGCACTCACTCCCTGCATTTCTGCTTGGACTTGACGCTTCCTGGCAAAAGCTCCCTGTCTTTGTTTCTCTCACATTCTTTCTCCTTCTCGTTTTCATTCCTACCTCCTTCCATTCCATTCTCTGCGGATTGTGAGCCAGCTGGTGGGCTAATAGAGGATGCTTTCCTGTGGGGCACCAAAGTGATACTGTTCAGGCGTTATGCGAGCTTAAGTAAAGCTGACACGCTGCTCAAGAACTACAGCCCACACTGAGCTCCACGGCAGCCTGTGGAGGGATTCTGAAAAGGTCTTGAAGGTATGGGAGACACAGGGAGGCTGCCACTGTCCTCCCACCACCACGCTGTGATGTGGGAAGCAGAAGTTAAGTCCTTTATTAGAAGTGGCAGGCGTTGTCTCCAGTCACCTCGATAATTGCAGCACCATGTCCACCGCCATAATCAATTGAGACAGCTGCCGCTGCGGCGTTCAAGTCCATCAGGCAGGCGTGTCGTGCTAATTAATGAAATGATAAGGCTAGTGCTTGCAGCATTGCACAAATATCTCCTGAAGGCTCCCCTGCTTTTCAATGCAAAATCCAGCCTTAATGTTCACATCCCTCCTCCCTTTCCCCTGCATGTTGACTGTCTGTCCACAGTGGCCTCGGGGTAAGAAGGGTCACCGGGGTTGGTGATGGGTCAGTGACAGTGAAAAGGGTCAAATTCCAGGCTGGCAGGGTGGGCCGTGTCAGAGGAGCCATTAGACTTGAGCTTTTCTGTTGAAAGTTCCAAGATGTCCACCCTTTTATTTAGGAGAGCCCAGTGGCACTGACCTTAGACGACCCGGCTGTGTTCATAAGAAGCTGAGACTGATGGCTGTCCCAGAGCACAGGAGCTCTGCTGGAAACAGCTCAGCAGGGGGATGGGCATGATGCACACTCAAGGAACTGGAGGAAGTGTGAGCGTGAAGGCGTCTTGCTTGTCTGCAGCACATTATAGCCAGGGGTTAATGACGGCTTAGCGTTGCTTTTGAAGCACCACTGGACCATGTATGACATAAAAGGATTTGGACAGTCAACATCTCGGCCTCTGTTGTTCCTTCTCTCTCACTTTTCTTTCCAATTTAAATATGTGCTTCCAGCCATTTGTGTCCCATCCACAATAATGGCATATGTGCCATGAGAGGTGACTGGCATATGTGGTCCTGCACCATATGGCTGGAGTTTGAATTGGGATCTGATATGCACAGGAAAAACTGATTCATCCTTCAGCTTGAGCTGCCAGCTCTCTGAAATGAACATTAGGTTCTCGATTTATGCCTGGACTTTGACTGTAAACGTGTTACAGCTTGACACCCGTCACCGTTGTGGTGCCATCCACTCCTTTGTCAGCTGCAGCAGAGAGACAGAGAGAAATAATTGAAACGTGCCAGCTGTCCCCACTCTTTAGCTGTCTTGGCCAGCTTTTTCCTCGTCCACTCCCCCATTAACATCTCTGAGTGATTTGCAAAAACGCCGCCTTGGCTCCCCTCGTTACCAGCTTGGAGATGCTTGAGGCAGATTAAATAGTGTGAGGGAAAGCAAGCCGTTGCAAATTTCTCCTATGATTTTATTATTAGCACAATGATTCAACACTGTGCAGTCCTTCTGTTCCTCTCATACAAAATCATTTTGTTGAAATCACCTCGCCTTTTTTTTATGACTGAGTACCTCACGGCAATGAAGTGTTGATTGGCACGACTGCGGTTTCCTGCCTTCTGCCAGTATCTGTTGTAGCCATCTTCCACAGTCACTCATTCGTGAGCTAAGCCTTGGCTCTCTGCAGATTGCTTGTCTAGAGAGGTACAAAAACCAAATCATTGTGAGCTCAACCGTCAAGAGCAGCAGAATATTCTGTCATCCAGAGCCAGCAGGAGACGAATCAAGGCAGCATGCATCCTCACATACCTTCTGCATCCTCCAACGTCTTTCAGCAGATATGCTGCTTTATTTAAATATCTGTCTGTTCATGTCCTTATTTTATCAGTGCCCTGACTGTTTATGCTTTGGCAAAGCCGTGAAGGGAGTGAACCGCAGTGTTTGCCTAGTAAATGAGAACACCCAGTGGCCTTAAGCTTCTCGTAGCCCCAGACATCTCCTTGTCAGAGGGAGAATTTGCATATTCTCTATCTAATCTGAAAAGGCTTTTTGCATGCAGGTTCTGTTTCTCTGGCTGTTGTGTACAGTGGCATTCGGTGTCAGCAGTGAGCAGATAATTTATGTAACACACCTATTTGTATGCACAGCATTAGTTTGTTGAGGGTTTTAGTTGGAGGCCCAATGAGACTATTCTCTAGAGCCCTCGTCTCATTCACACGGTCGTGGGGTCCATTTGCAGGTAGCCAGGTGTGTGTTTAAAATGGTTTAAAAAAAAGCTTCAAAGTCAATGATTTTGAAAGGCTTGTTTTGCAACTCAAAGCATTAGAGAGCAAATGTGTGCATTGTTTTTCTTCAGGGTTTCCTCATTGTGTTTTCTGCACGGCGTGTGTCAACACACCCTGCTTTAGAGGGATGTCCTCGTCACACGGAGGAGCCTTGCTTTCCATGGATGGTGACAACCAACCTCATCCCAGTCCAGCACAGGGCTAAGCAATTCCAGACTGGTCCAAGCCATTCCAAGCTGGGCCATCTGGCTGTGTAAAGGCCATATAGGACCTGAGCAGTGCCAGCTCTCCAGATGTTCCACAGAGACAAACAGGGTCACATGTGAAGGATATCGACGGCAGGAACAGCTGTGTAGCGACACTGTGTTCACCCTGGATTCCCCGCTGGACACATCAGTCATCACCAGCAAATCCAAGCGGCTTGTTGTCCGTCTGCTAGCTTAGTCCCTGTGTCTCTCTCTCTCTCTCTCTGTCTGTCTCTCCACCTCTCCAACTCCTGAACCTGTATCATAGCAAAGTGAGGCACGTGCACACAAGGCGAGGCCCAGTTCCCCTGAGTAAGCACGGCCACAGGAACAACTATAAAAAGATCAATACTGGGATGAGATGTCATCTGGTGAGCAGACCTGCCAACACCCCCCTAGGGAATGTCCCTGTCCCCCCAGTGCACTAACCCAGCTAACAGGAGAGGGGTACCACCCCCCACCACTGGGCTGCCCTCCAACCTCCCTGACTCAGTCACACCATCTGCTCAGGTTTGCAGGGCAGGGCTTCAGGACAGCACTTTTTTTTCCTTTTTTTTGTACAGACACTCGTATGGCATTTGTTTCACATGACTGCCTGTGGCTTGCCTACTATTTTCCTCAGCATGGGACTGCAGGGAAAGTGTATTCTATGTCCTGAGGAAAAGAAGAACTAAACAACGCAGAATTTGGCAGTTTGCTGAAATGTTTGAAACTCCCGTTGACAGTTCTGTTGCTTTGCAGTGAGGAGACAGTATTTGTTGAAAAACCACAATGATTTTGATACATATAGCCCTTAGGTGACATGTGTCAGAGAGGCATTCCTGTTGTGTTGTCACTGCATGCTACTTTACACTCAAAATGGCTGCTGTTGGAACAGCATCTGTAAGATGAAGGTGTTCAGAATGAGAGCTTTAACATAAATTGTTCACTCCTCTGGAGAGCTATAGATGCTGGAACACCTGCAGTTTAAAGAGCTGTCACACAGTAACTCTGTATTTATTCTTAGTACCACATGTACCACAAATGTTGCCATCTGATTTGACGCAAAGGAGCTATTGAAATGATGCATCCTTTTGCATTCTCTCACAAATGTGGCCTGACTTTTCTCACTTTGTGCTGCCCTTCACTAAAATGAAGATGCTGGGGCTTCTGCTGTGTGTGAAAACTTTTTGTGTGCGTGTCCATCTTCTGTTGTGTTCACTCGTGTGTATGTGTGTGTGTAGCATCCACAGTGATTTTAATGAGGGATAGGTTGGTCTGAGCTGATACCTCCCTGCCTCCATTAGAGCCCATTAGAATCATCATTAAGATAACCCGGCGCTCGCTGTGGCCCTGGCTTACCAGCATTAGTATGAAAAGCCCCCCTCTATTTCCTAGTGGTCGTAGTGAGACTTCCTTCAGTATCGCTCGCCTCGCATTGTGTCTGGGAGAACCGGTTACCATGGCAACATCACCCAACGGCGACATTTCGACTGTGGATATTTGCTTCTTCGCCTCTGTTTGTCTGTCGGTGCCTGTCTCTCTATCTCTGCCTTCAGTCTTTCTCTTTCTCTTTCGCTTGCAGGGACGAGAGCCTGACAGTTTAATCCAAGTCGCAGACCCCTATAAATCTGGAGGTCTATATATGCCTGGACCCTGAAATTCATTTGAAAATCGTGACACCTTAGCCAGCCCCAGTTCTCTCATAAATGCAAGGAGCGAGGGAGGGGGAGCTGAGCAAATAAAAAAATAAAAGCTCTGCCCTGCCTTTTTATTGGCCTTTTTTATGGGTGTTAGGATCCTTGAAAGATTAAGCAGGCTGTTAATAGGGACTGGATATTCCATTAGTGGGCTGCATGTTGAGTTCTCACTGGCTTGACAGCAGCTCCCAGCTCTTCTCATTTTTTTGTTACCGTCGAGAGTGCCCGTGGAGCTTTTTTAATTGAGCCGCTCGTAAGCCTTTTGACTGATGTACTGCTGCATCTCAGCTGTAGATTAGAGCCGCTAAGAGAGCGTCATCACCACCGGGCTCTCTTCTTCTGCCTCTATGCATGTGTGAATACCTTCTATCTCTAATTTTTCAGTGCATGCGCTTAAAAATGAATTCCACCAGTAGCCGTTTGATTAGCACAGAAGCTATAATAGTGATTTGACTATTGCAGTTGCAGCACCACCATCTCCTCAAACTCAATTTCTTCTCGGTCTGTTGTGCTTTTGATTTTACTCTGAGCGAAGTAGAAGATTGCCAAGCGTCTTGTCTTTTTCATTAAGATGCATAAGTGCTTTGAGATTCTTTGTACGTGAAAAGGTGTCGAGATGCTGCGTTTTCTGCCACTTTTATTTCCCTGCTACAACAGCATGTAATTACAGTCATTAAACTGCAACAGCCTAAGTATGAAAAGTCGTTGTTCAGTGGAATGCTGATTATAAAAGCGCCTTGTGTGTTGAAAGGACCCTTGATGAATGGTAAAGACAAAGTGGCCGAGTTCAGAGTGCTTTGCTGTGGTTTCCCATATCCCCTGAAAGACCAGGAAGGGAGGATGGAGAGACGCAGTGGCAGAGAGGCCAAGATAAGGGGCCACGATCTCTCTTCACAGCACAATTGAAACATAATTATTTCATGCCAGATTGTGTGCTCAGCAAAGCCCTGAATGGGGGCCGACATTTAACTTTAATTAGCTGTGATTTATTCATACTGACTGGATCGCGGGAAGAAATTGGATCATCTGATTATAGTCAAGCATGAAAATGACCTGATTAAACACTTAATGGAACCTAGGGAGAGGGAAACAAGAGGAACCTTGTGTAGAAGACACTGGGACAACATTATAAAGGAGGAAAGGGAGCTATTTTTTTACTTTATCATTGAAAATCATTGAACCTGCACACTGAATACACTCAGTAGCTAACAGCTATCCTTCTGGTGCTTTTGAGTCAAACCAGGAAGTCGCGTTAACACTTAGGAAGGTTCATTTACACAGATGGATTTCAGGTTGGACATTTATTCTTACATTTTGCTGTTTTTTTTTCTTACTCAGGTGTGCCAACGAATGAGAGTCCCGAGTCCAAGACTTGTAGTTCCGCCAAAGTCTCAGGGCTCCAGCGCAGCCAGGAGCAGAGCAACAGTGAGGTGCCCTTCGCGCCTCCCGTGCCCAGCCCCACCCCGGCTTCGGCACCCACGGGCTCCCCTGCCCCCGCAGCGGCGGCGGCACCCCCAGAGCCTCCTAGGTCACGCCTTCCCACCCCGACTCCCCTCAGTGTCAAGAAGGAGCAGCAGCCTCCACCCCCTGCCCCTACCCCTCCCCTGCTGAGGCTGCCACCCCACCCCCAGCCCCACCCTCCTCACCCACACGTGCACCAGGAGCCCCGCATTCTTCCGCCTCCGCAGCACCATGCGCGGCCAGTAATCTCCCACCAGGTGCATCACCCGCTGCAGTACAACAGCCTCCACGACATCAGGTAATTTGTGACACCAGCATATTTGGTTACTGGGCAGCTACGTATGAAACAGGCCAGCCAATGAGCATTTGGAGTGAAAACCTGCCAACAATAACACACACTGGAGCTGTATTAGTAGCATATTCAGCAACATTTTATCCTCAGCTGAGCAGCTGAGATACGTGTGTAGGACCGCTAGAGATCTCTGTGCCGCTGACGTAACAAAAAGGGTGCAGAAATTCAGTATCCAGAGAGCTGTCTTCACTTCCACTGTTTCACCTTTTGTACCTGTTCAGGGCGTTGTGTTGCAGAAATCACCCTTTTCATTTAATGTGCTCCTGCCAGTCTAGTGAGAGTAACCTGCAAGAGTTTTCCAAATTAATATAATGTAGTTCAATGTACAATTCTATATTCTACACAATATTGACTGTTTTCATGTGGATATTGATTTTCCACCTCACAAACTTGCAATAACCAGCTGTCAGATTTACTGTTTTTCATCGAGCAGCTCTGCAGCACAAACAACACAGGCGACTATTTCCCATTTCACCTCATCTTCTCAGATTATACCCTCACCTGTTTTTTTTTTTAGTTCAATATAAGAGGCGTTATTAGAAAATCATTCTTATGTTGTCAAAGCAAAGTGTCAAACTTCATCAGTACAGCTGAAGTAACACTCAGCTACCCACAAAGAAACATACATTCTGAGGGAATGATTTCAAAAACAGTATATGCATGTTTTTGCAGAATGCATTGATAGATGTAAATAATCATGTAAATAATCATTGTTTTCATGGAAAATGTTTTTCTTTGTATTTCATTGCATCTTCAGCCACAGCAGCAGTCCAGTGGGTCTTCCCA
The DNA here is from genome assembly GCF_022539595.1 of Amphiprion ocellaris. Classification (NCBI taxonomy): domain Eukaryota; kingdom Metazoa; phylum Chordata; class Actinopteri; family Pomacentridae; genus Amphiprion; species Amphiprion ocellaris. Next base: position 14,861,311 of record NC_072771.1, on the reverse strand, counting down.
AGCAACACCTACCCCCGTCCCCCCACCACCACATCAGTGGGCTCCCCTCTTCAGCCCCTGCTTTGCCTCTGTCCATAGCCAATCTCTCTACCTCGCACTATTCCTCCCTACGGAGCCCGGCCCATCGCCATTCGGCCATGTTTGCAACCCCAGCCACACTGCCGCCACCACCGACCTTACCGACCAACAGTTTAGTGGTGCCTGGGCACCCCGCCGGCACCCCTTATCCAGGTAAAGCCGCACACCTCAAATGCTAGATGGCAGCTTCAGTGCAGACACAAAGATACATGGAAGCTGTGGAAGGAACGACACTGGCTTTCAGTGCTGCTCCTTTTTGATTTGATTAGTTATCTTTTATAAAAATATCTTGGCAAAAACCAAAATACCACAAACAGTAGTGGTATTTAATAGTAATCATTTTATATATTTCCTTATCATCATTGAAGATTTGCATTTACACATTTAACGGCATATTCAAAGTATACTATATACACTCTGAACACAGGCTATGCAAAGGTTTGCATACTGTAATGGACACTTTATATTCCAGAGTATATTTTATGCTCTATTTTACAGGACTTGGCTGCACAGCTCGTCCGTTGTCATGTTCTAATTGCCGTTCTATAAAAAGCATTATATATGCATGAAATGCTGCACTTTGCACGACTAGTCTTCAACCTAGACTGATTAGTTGATGATTTTTCTAGTGTTGATGTCATGTAATATGTTATATGATGCTGAAATTAGTGTTCATTTATGATTTGCTGATCTGGTAAGTGCTCATTTACATTTTTACTTATTTAATCCTTTGATACTGCATAATACATTAAATCCAAGCTTATATTTTTATATCACTAATGATGCATGTGATCATTTTTAAAGTGCTAAATCTACTCATGTATGTCTCTCCTTTACTAATTTTATTCTAAAGGGCTATTGCATTAGTTGAGAAGGTCACACTGACGTCCTTTATTGTGAAAGGAAAGCACATTTGGGTTAATAAGGGCTTTGCCTGGTGATGAAAAGATTTCTTCTAGTATTCTTTGCACACCCCATTATTTCAAATCAGTTTTTAACTGTGCCTCTGCCAATTGTATAGTGATCTCTAAAGCACCGTATGTAGCACACAAGATATTAATGCTGATAACACAGTGGACAGTCGTAGATAGTAGGACATGTCCAGCTGTTTCCTGGAAGTGAGCATATTGGTGAATGTTAAGGCTGTAAATACAAGGAATGCAGTCCAGTTAGTCCAGCAGCTACAGATAGCTCAAATAGCAAAGAAAATCTCACTTGGGCATTACACAATGGAAAGGAATCTTAAATGAAAATAAATGGTCTTGGTGGTGACTGGTAGAGAGCACCGTAAGTCACTTTCTAAGACAGTCTGTATTTAAGGTAGTGTAGAAATGTTTCAAAGGTCACAAGGTCACTGTAAGAGGGCTTTGATGCATCACTGGAAAATGTCAGCCAATAACTGGACAGCCATCACAGCTGGAGACATCTTCAGCACGCTGAAAGCAGCACTTTCAAAAATGGTGCACTCAGTCCCAAGTCTGCTGCACCCTCAACGGAGTTATGTATTCTCTTGCCAACAACATGTGATTTGCAACAATTTATGTTCCGTTCAACAATTTTATCAAAGCAGGCAATTTCGTGCTGCAATATAAGATTAAAAATGTCTCCAGTGATGATGGGTGTCTCCAAAATATGTAACAGATATGCCAAGTGTGCATTGACTTTCTAATAGAGGGCACGAGTGTGTGTGTTTTCTGCTGGGATGACTCTTGGTTCTCTCTTGTCTTTAGATACCAGCCTGTTGATATCATTCAACCAACCAATCATGTATTGCCAGCCTCATTCGGGGATTCTGATTGGCACATTGTCACAGGCAACTCTCTTACCACCACCAATGAGTCCCCACGTAGAAAACCCTCACAGCATGAGCTGGAGAAACAGAGAATGCCAGGTGACTATTTTCTTTCTTCTCTTTACCCTTGTCGTGAAAACTGACTGGGCGCCCGTGCCTTTTTTTTTCTTGTGTCCCCCCCTTCCCTCCCCCATCCCCTTTTTTCTTTCTTTCCTTTTTGTTTTTGTTTTTTTTTTTGTTTTTTTTGGTTTTCCTCGCTCTCCTTTCTTGCAGAGCATGACCTCCTGAGGCAGGAGCTGAACAACCGCTTCCTGGTTCAGAGTTCAGAGCGGGGCCGGGGGCCGTCTGCTTCGCCGCTGGCCCCTGTGTCACTCCTGAGGGCCGAGTTTCACCAACACCAGCACATGCACCAGCACCAACACACCCACCAGCACACCTTCACGCCCTTCCCCGCCAGTCTGCCCCCGGCCGCCATCCTCACCCCGCCCACCGCACCCCCCATGGTGCGTACCCAAGCCAGAAATGTGAGGATAAGTAAAAAAAAATACAAGCTCCCGTAACTTCCCACCAACTCACCTGTCACCCCTCCCGATCTCCTCTTCAGTCAGCTCCTCCTTTTTTTTTTCTTTACCCCCAAATTTACCAAACATGTCCCGTAGCTGTAGGAACCCCTACCTTCAGAAAATATGACACATTCAGTTTGACTTTTGCTCTTTGATTTCTGCATACTGTCCTGCTGACAACAAGCTGGGAGCATCACATCTGCTCACTTTAATTAGGCCAAATGCTGGGCTTATTCGGCTCACCGACTGCCAGCTACTGCTGCACAGACCCACATACTAGTATGTCTACTACTTTGACCAGATACATGCTAGTTTTTCTCAGATTGGTCAGACCTGATCAAACACATATATACTTTCATGCTCTGCAGCATCCATAGTGGAATTGTATAGAACCATACATCCACAGTATGAGATCTTTTGTCATCAAGGCCATTTTCTGAGTCATGACACGTGTGCCAACAGGCCGATTACCAAATTTCATGTAAATTATTCACAAACGTCTTAACTTTCACATGGATTTTGCTGCTCAGTGTTTGCTGATGATCAAAAAGGGGAATTGCCTGAAGGCAGGCTTTTCAATTGTTTGCATATGGATGTGTTTCAAATGGTTTTAAATGTTTTCATTCGCCTGTTCACAAAGAGCTACAAAGGCACCGTCAAATAGATGTGTGTGTGTGTGTGTGTGTGTGTGTGTGTGTGTGTTTATTCTTCCAGACTCATATATATTTGTGTGCATTGTGTGCTAGTTCTTTGCCACATATGTGTGATTGTGTGTGAGTGCACAGCCCAGCAGCAACCATACTTTCCAATGACAAATTCAAAGCTTTGCAGTCGATCAGTGACTTCATTGCGGATAAAGGGGGTGGATGACATCACTGTAAAACTGTTTTGATAATGTTTGTAATTGCTTCCGTGCTCTGACTGCCATCAAGTCTGGAGGGAAGGGCTGGTTGGGGGGTTCAACAGCTCTCAGATTAGTACAGAGGGAAAAAAAAGGTTATGACTATTCATCCATCATTTCAAATGCACAGCAATCTCTGACAGTCCATTCAGACGGGTCCCCATTTGTAGCTTTTTGGCATTAGACTAATAGATCTAATCCATCATGTCATGACCTCTGATTAAGAGCCTGTGGTCCCATTAAAGCCCCGCTCCAAGATTATCCCCATCCTGTACAGTAGAAATCAAAGCTCTGGTATTTATGGCATAGTCTCAGATAAGTATAGAGAGCGTTTAGATGGTTTATCTGGTCGGCTGTTCATTCCTGACATGGTAGGAATTATATACAGAACACAGGCCTCTCTTTGAAGATGAAAGAGGCGATTTTCCCCATTTCACTAATTCTGGCATTATTGTAGCCCATGATGCACACACACACACACACACACACACATATACACACACACGTCTCTTGTTGTGTTGTTTCAGTGGGATTTCAGACTGACATTAATGTCCTCTGCCGTTGTTTTTTTGTTCTTCTTTGTTACTTATCTTATGCCTTTTCCCCTCCCTCCTTCCCCTCAGTAACAATGCTGTTTTTCTTCTCTTTGGTGCGTGCTTAGAGAAGCAAGAGTAATGATGATGTTGTGGTTGTTTTTACTGTTCTGTCGTGAAAAGGCAGACCAAGTATTTCCCAGTTGTGCATCGTGTCCCTCTGTCTCTGCCCCCCACCCCCTACCCCCTACCCCCCCTCTCACTCTCTCTTACTTTTATTTTCTCCTGCTCTCTGGACGCCCTATGTCATTTCAACTATGTAACAGCCCTTGGCTAATGGCTGTAATTAATGAAATTATGAAGCCTCTATATTTGTTTATTGTTTTACGCCCTCAAGCAGCTGGCTTGCCAAATGGCAGCACTGAATGCCCGCCCCCTTGCCCCAGCCGTGTCTTTATACAAGGAACATCCTTAATTGTTATAAGATGAAATATTAAGCTTTAATTAACCAAAGCTGTTTACTATAAAACAGTGACAGCCACCATAAATTATAAAGGCAAGAGTTTGTCTTTTTTTTTTTTCTTTTTTTTACAAGGCCATAAAGCGGCCAAAATCCCTTTCCCAGTGTCAGACATTAAACAGGCCGCGCCTTCAGAAATGCAGAGGAGCTGTTTAATGAGCTCGGAAGCTGGCTCGGCGTTTCCTCTCAATAGGCTGTCTGTCTTTGATTTGGGCCCATTATCGCCTACAAACAGGGCCGCCGACACCATCGCTGCCGCTCCTGCCATTTTGTGTGCAGATGTGAGCGTCCCTGCTTCACCAGAGGGCCCCCTGACCCTAACCCCCTGCACCTCCACCGGCAGCTAAGCCAGCCCCCACCCGTCCTCAATCACCACCCGTGTCGCAGCACGCGCGCACACAGAAAATCTGATTCGTACCCATTCATTTTCCCGTTTTTATGTAAACCCAAAACATCTGTGCCTGCCAAGAGGCCTTTGTGAAAACACTCGCAAAAAGTACCTGGGAATGGTTTGTGTATTTGTGGAACAGGAATAAGTTACTGTCACTTGTAATTAGCCGTTTTCAAAATAGAGAAGCAGTTTTGGCTCGTGAACAGACACACAAAGTCCCCATTCATACGCAGAGCAACATTCTCTGTTCTCTCTCCCTCCTCTCCTTCTCAGCTTACTGACTGGATTCACGTGTTCAGGGCATGATCGGAAACATTTTTCAGCAAAACCGCACAGTTTTTATATGGCAAATTCCAGCTGAAATTATTCTGATACGCATACGTTCTGCCACGGAAAAGGTTTCCTCTCGTCTGTTCACCATGTTAAGATGGTGTCAGTTTCATTAAGATCAGCCCTAAATTAGGTCCTAACCATTGCAGATGCCTTCTACTCAATTCAGTTTCAGCAGGCTTTATAAATTCTCTTCATGATTTAACACACAGACCTGCTTTTTTGACTAAATCTCTTATAATGTCTGGTTTTCTAACACTGAAAACAAGCTATATGTCTCCCTTCCCGTCTATACTATCGGGGCTTGTTTTAAGAAGAAAAAAAATGTCTTAGCAGTCAAAAGCAATTAGATTCACATTTCTGCAAATTTTCCAGTGAATAGAAACAACTGGTCTGGTTTTAAAATGGTCTGATTCCTAAGCCGGGCCTCCACGCCCAATGTCTGTATGCTCAATTGGAAAATCATGCAGGCTGTCTTCGTCTTGGCAGTCTGCAAAAGCGGTCGTATTGTTAGCGATTTAACTGCCTATCTGACCATGCTGTTTAAGTAAACCCATGACCAGTGCGAGCCAGCTGCTTTACCCTGGGGCTTATTATTCTGGATCAAACCCTGCTTATTACCAGCTACAGATGTTCATCATGTGTTTTGTTTTTGTGATGTAGAAATAATGAGACGTTATTATTAAAGAAAGCTTTTACATGGAGGATTTTGTTTAAGGAGATCATTTTGTGGGCTTTTGTTTCCTAATTTTTTGCTTTCTTGTCTTTTCCAGTTCGACAAATACACCCCCAAACTGGACAATCCATTCATCAGACATTCAAACGTGAGTTTCCTTTGTCATTCTAATTTAAATGTGTTATTTGCATTTGGCAAATCAAATATTTGACATATTTGAATGTTGCCGTGAGAGCATTTACTGTGGCCGTGGCTTTGTGTGTGCATATGCTTGAGTCCTGTACGTATCTCTGTATGATCTTGTTCTGTGTCTTTTTGTGTCTCCCATCCTCCTCTTCTCTTCCCAGTTCTTCCCCTCCTATCCCCCAACCATGCCAGGCATGCCCCCGCTGCTCCCACACTCAGGACCCTTCAGCTCGCTGCAAGGAGCTTTCCAGCCCAAGGTCAGACCCACATCCCTATCCTCTACCAGCAAACAAAGAAGCAGAGCGTTTAGGGAAGCAAGGGATAAAAGAAAGCACACAAGCATGTACACAACTGAAACAAAAAGTTGAAAGTAAAAAGCAAAAACCAAATCAAAAGTTTGAGATGCAAGTTTGCTATTTTCTTCAGAAAGTGGAAGGGTCACCATTTGCCAGAGTAAAAACAATCTAAATTCTTAATGGTATAGGATACATAAAGAGAACCAAGAGACTGACTGCAGAAAACAGTTAAGGGGATATTGAACAAACTACACAAAATACAAAAACCTAATAACTTAGATGAGAAGCACAATGCTGCAGTTTTGGTTGTTTGTTTTTTTGGTTTTTTTTTTAAGCAAACATTCAGGATCAAAATTGAGGAAAGAAATATCCTCAAAGGGTATATCTGTAGAAGAAATGACAAGTGAAAAGATGGTCACTTACTGCAGTTGCCCACTGCAGTGCATTAGATATTTACCACAGAAAACTCCTTGTGCTGTCTGTCTTGGGTGAGAAAAGCAGCACATTTCATTAAAGCCATGATAGTACCCTATCAGACTGGACTGGGCCTGAACCAGAATCGGAGCTGCATGCTGAACCAAGTCATGACAGGCCATGCCAAAGATAATAGCGCGATGTGTGTCCGTTCAGGAGAGCGGAGGAGAGAAAATGCAGGGATGTGATGGGGTGGAAGGGTGTGAGTCTGTCTGGCAGATGCTCAGGGGCTGTGACCTGGAGTAAGCCACCAATCAAAGCTGGCCTAAATCCGCTGGCCCTATTCCCAATGGGCTCCGTTGTGGAGGGGCTCTTTTGTCGAAGGCCCCTCCAGATGGTTCAAGGAACACTCTTATGCATCCAAAGCCTCTGCTAAGTATTCTTGGAAATAAGCTTGGGGATTGGGGTGGAGGGTTTGTTTGTGGGGGCTGGCAACCCAGGTCACCCTACAGAATCTTCCAATCCCTGATGTGGGATTGAGTAATAAGGCTGATCTAGACGCTTGTGCTCCAAAGACTTAAAGAGAGATGAGAAGATCAGAGATGTGTGACTCTGGCATGGCTGTGTGCCTGCAGCATCACTGCAGTCTTATCTGCATCAGTTATATAGTGTCAGCTGAGGATTAGTTAGATATAGAGTGATTGATGCAGGCATCACTAGCTGGAGGATCTTCTAGTGGTCTTAAAACCGCTTTTTTTCATGCTTTTTTGCTACAAACATACATCTAGAACAGTGACACAAGGCAAAAGATTCAGTCCTGTAGCAGTAGTTTGTATGTGAGGACAGAAGTGAAAACTCATTCCTATTCATTCTAGGGCAGTATTTAAAAACAAATTAAAAAGAAAAATGCAATTAAAAAGCCTCTGCAACGGATGCTCTAGAGGATGCTTCAGGACCCCATTTGAGAATTAATATGAGGGCTTTTTTTTTGCATACAAAATCTAACAGGGTCAGTTTCTTTCTTAGTCTACATAGATGTTATCTACATAAATGTTATATCCATGTTTGAACTGATGTAGATCTGTCTGCTCACCATGTTTCTCTTTCTCTTTGTCTCTCTCTCCATCAGGCATCTAATCCCATCGACGTAGCAGCACGTCCTGGAGCAGTACCTCACACACTCCTACAGAAGGATCCACGGGTAAGCATCAGGCCACCTGTCTGCTCTGTACTTTGAGGTGAAAGCCGCACACATGCTGTACATATGTGCATCAGATAGAAGCGAATGCTTGTCTTCGCATTAATATGTTTCCAAGAAAAGGAATTTCTGCTCATTAATCTCTATGGACACGTGTATCCAAAGCACCTGGAAAAAAAACGGACACGCATTTTTATATTCTGACTGTTTATCTCTGTCTCTGGTGATAATGATTATCTGTTTGTCCATACAGATAACAGATCCGTTCAGGACATCTGTTAGGGTAAGTACACACCTCATCCGTTTGTCATAAAATGCTTCATCTCTCTGGCCAGGCCACAAAGTCTAAAACTGCAAATTCTTCACCATCAAGCAAATGCAGGGTTTTGGCTGCATTTACAGTTAGCTTTGAGGTCTGTATTGGGTTAAAGTCAGGGTTAGATTTTCTTAATCCATTGCCTGGTTGAAAATTCTGACGAGTTCCCACTTTGTAGTTTGGCCAGAAAACTCTCAATGCCAAATTCCATTTTTAGCTCCCCATATCAAAGCCAGCAGGCTAACCTCAGTTTCTCTCTAAATTTTTAGAAACCTGGCAAGTGGTGCGCAGTGCATGTCCAGATCGCATGGCAGATCTACCACCACCAGCAGAAAATGAAGGTGCGTGAGATGGATAATGACGTCTTGCAGGGATCTTGCTGTCATGTAAAATCAGATTATGGTTGGTTATGGAATAATGACACAAATAGCTTACTTACTGGATACACAGTAAGGCCAATCATGTCATAGTTGGATCATTACCTGTAGAATAATTGCGTTACTAGATTCAGTAGGACCATGTGTGTAGGAAAAAGCAGATAACGACAACAGAGGGCCGTTAAGGAAACCAACTCCAGCAAAAACATTACCTCCTTTTGTTTAGTATTCTATCTTTGAGAGAATATTTATTGAAGTGACATACTCTCAAACATAAAGTAAGAAGGTTGTACTTTGTAAGCATAGATAAAGGTGATATGCATGACTGTCTCCATCTCTATAAGAAAAGAGACAGTTCATACACCACATTTCTAGCATGTACCAAATGTGAAAACAGACTCAAAATACTTGTGTGGAAATACTCCTCTCACTAACAGAGGATGACGTGGCCTTGCCATGGAGATCCTCTGCTAATGCTACTAGCCCTGTGCTGTCAGTTCTTCTCGGGCCCTGAACCCCCGTTACCAAGGATTTAGCATCCCTAATCAGCTTACATATATTTGTTATAACACAGCTGGGCGGAATTGGAGACACAGAGCCATTGTTGATTCTCTGTCCTTCTCTGATCTCTCACCCAGTGTAGCTGAGGATAAATCCCCCTCACTCTGCTGCTGGAAATGTTGCCTACTGACCTAATTTTCTTTGTCTCTGCCTTTCTCGACTGTAGCAAATGCAGGTGGATCCTCACAAACTAGACATGAACGGGAAGCTGGACTTGTTCAGTCGACCCCCAGCTCCAGGAGTCTTCCCAGGGTTCCCTTACCCTCATGATCTGGCACGACCCCTCTTCTCCTCCACAGGTCAGTCAGGTCTCCCAGTATCCAGCACATGTATGCAGCTTCCACGCAAAGCGAAGCCATTTAAAACACTCAAATTATCCCATTCTCAAAGCCTTTCAACGGCGTTTTTAACTTTATGCAAATCAGCATGTATAACTGCATGTCAAAAAAACACTGTAATGAAATGGCACAGTTTTTTTTTCCTCTCATGTAATGTTCACTTAATTATAGTGCTTTCGTAGCAAATGTTTTGCCAGTAAAGCGAGTCAGATATGTCTATGAATATGCATGACTCTCAGTTAGGTAATTGACTGATTTGCCCTGCGTTGGAGGGCAACAGAGAGGAGAACGGCCTTTGACTGGTAATTATGCAGTGGTGTGTTGGAGGCACTCCTGTAATTGGTTCTTTCATTAACGATTCATGGAATATGGGTGATGGTTGCAGTGTTTTGTGAAAGAGCCGAGCTTGTTGCACATTCGAGAGCTGACCTCACTAAACTGCTGTAGCTTCGTGCACAAACAGTTGGAATAAAAGCAAAATATCAATGGCATTAGTCAGCCATCCTTTGTCTTATCCAGCCAGCATGCGTATTCAACCAGTTCTCGATGCTCTGCCAGACACATATTTGTCAATATTTACATTTTTTAAATTCTGACTGATTACAGGGATCGGAATTAAAGTTGTTTTTAATGGAGAAATGTTTTGTCTTTGCGTGGCTTCTTAGAGAGCTTATTGCTGTCTGATTGGATAATAATAACACCATTTTATCGTCTCTGCTCTGATAGGCTCTGGACACCCAGCGCCCTCTCCGTATGGCCCCGCCCCCCACCCCAGCGGCTTCCTGCCTCCTAGCCATTTGGCAGGTAAGTGTAAGTAACCCCAAGTTTACCATTTTTTTATACATTTATCTCCTCTTTCTGCCCATTTATCTGTCACTTAATCACTCTCTCTCTCTTTTGCACTCATGTTTCAAACACATTGCAAGTCACCAGGGTGTAATTTGAATCACTGATATTTCTAGTTTTTGATCTCAGGTTCCCGTCAAGGTTAATGTAGAATCCAGTTTGCCACAGCCTGCTGCAGCATTTTCTTGAGCGCATTTGTAGTTTACGGTAATAGACTGTGTAGCCATCCTGTAATCAGCCAGCGTGATACATAACTCAGTTTTTAAATAACTCAGTCTGGGATTATTAAAAAGGACGTAGCTTCCAACCTCCAGACCTATTTGTCAACCCTCATTTGTTTGGGCAAACTAAATGCACTGCAGCAGCATATATGGCACTGTTTTCTCTCAGCTTGCAAAGGGGAATAATGGAGAGTACTTCATGGTGTTAGACTGATTTGCGCATTTAATTGTTTGCTTTTTACTTTTCATTTATTTTCCACTATTCTCTCAGAAACACTGTTTTGAGTGGCAAGTTGATTTCATGGAATAAATCCTTGAACCAATCCATTTAGTGCTTATGAATACATGGTAGGAGGGAGATTTAGTCAACAAAATGTTCCCATCAAGTGAATTCATGTGTGAGGCAGAGGAAATTTCTCAATTGTTGTCTGTTGTGATATATTAAGAAGCCCCACAACTACAAATCCTTGAACCCTAATCTGTTATTAACTTCCCGATGAATTATCCCTGATTTAAAATGGGACCGCAAATTACCATTTGACGAATGTTGTTGATTGACTTTTTGTTATTCCTGTAAATTTGGAGGCTGTGACAGCGGAGTCCATCAGGCACAGATTCTCCAGTTAAATCACTGCACTCTGTCTTGGCTAATTTTTACAGCTCCTAATTCCCCTGTCCTTCCACAGTCCATTTTCAGGACAGCTCCGAGAATTCAAAACTAATTCCCCCCAATCAAACAGTGTTGTTCCGCTAGCCCCAGCAGGGTCAGAGGCACTCCACTCCAGTTAGTGGCAGTGAATCCAGCATCCAGGTGACCTGGCTACTGCAGGCTTACCAGGCAGAGAGTTGGGGTGGCAGCGCTAAAAAAACCACAGCTCGCTTGTAAGAGAAAAGCCGAGTGAAACGGGTTGGTGTTGGGGGTGAGCACCGCTAGCCAGCGCCCCCTTTTGCTAATCCCTGTTTGGCATTTTGCAGATCCTTTCAGTCGCTCCAGTTCCTTTGGCGGCCTCGGCAACCTTTCAAGCAGTGCCTTCGGAGGATTAGGCAACCCCTCGCTTGGTAAGCGCTGGCCCCCTCTCCTCCTCCACCGCTCCCCCCTTCAATCTGGCCCCTATGGCCAGTAACAGAACAGAGCAGGACAGCGTTAGACCACAGGGAGAGCCAGGAGGGGAGGAAAAAAAAAATCAAGACACTTAGCTCTAGTTTCTGTGTCAATACAGCCTTAGCCCAGGGAGGCCCAACAAGGCAGTACAACACACCACAGCAAACCTCCTCCCTGCCTCCACTTCATCTACCAACCATGTCCCAGCAGCCTGGCTTTAATCTGGCTGTGCCGCTGCCAACAGGCACTCTCAGGTCTGCTGTTTGGTGGCAATTCATCTATTAATTATTTGACAAGCCCCTTCTGCACCACCATGGAGGCCTTTCTCTTTTCCCTCTGCATCCTCCTCTTTATGCCTTTCTCTCTTTCTCTTCATCCCTCCTATTTTTGTGTGCCAAATCGGTCACCCTGTTGTGAAAATGGATGTGATTGGAATAGACATGCCGTGGAATGCTAAGGTCTACCTTGGCTTTTCACAGCCCTCAACTCCAGAGGGCAAGTGAGTCTCCCCTGTTCATCCGGTGCAGAAAAAAGGAGAAGGAGGGTGAGAAGCCCTTTAGTCTAAAAGCAAATGAGTAGAGTTTTTTTTTTTTCTCTGGTGGGGGGAGCCATTAACCTCTAACTCTTTCAAACAGCTTCAGTGAAAGAACCTCCAGAGACAAAGACAAAAGCAGCTTTTGTTGTTGAGTCTTTCTCATCTTATGTGTCCTCAAGAAGGTTTTGTGCCCAATTAACTTACAGTGGGTCCCACGCCTGTCTCCTTCTTTCCTTCAGGGTCCAACAGTGTGTTTGGCAGCAAGGAGGGGCCAGGAGGACTGCCCACATTCGGCAGCCCCCACCACGACACCTGGAACAGGCTTCGGCGCACCCCGCCGTCTTTCCCCACCCCACCGCAGTGGCCCAAAACCGCAGACGCTGAGAGAAGCAGCTCAGCCAACAGCCACGAGAGAGAGCGGGAGAGAGAACGGGAAAGAGAGAGGGAACGGGAAAGGGAAAGAGAGAAAAGAGACTCGTCCATCGGCAAAGAAGAGAAGGATAAAGACAGGTGAGTTCAGGCAAAAGAATCAATGTTTGTTTTATCTACTTTTTGAGTAATATTTAGAGAATAATAGCTTTCAGTGTATCCCATGTCGCCCAGATGGATATAAACTGTGCATATTTGCATACAAATTAAAAAAAAAACTGTCCACATAAGTGCTCAAATATTTGATAACTCTAAAAATATGTCCAAAATAATGATCCCTTTTTCAGCTTACATTAGCATATATACAAGATGATCTACTTACATTCGGGCAAAACAACAACACTTGAGTCACCCAAATCACAGAAAAGAAAAAAAAAATGTGACATTTCTCCAGTTAGTCATTAGTAGTATCCATGGAAACTGAAATAAATTTAATTCATGTATCCAACAAGGAAACAGACACAAATCAAACAGGCAACAAGCAGCTTTGAGAGAAGCTATTTGTCAAGAATTAATTGGATGAATCTCTGTGGATGGAATTCTAGCAGAGCGTAGGGGTTACTCTCAAATTTAAAAGCAGTAAACATCAGAGCAAGACAAGAGCTTGGTAACTTGTAATTTTTAAAGAGATTTACAATGGAAAATTAATCAATGTAAATCATAACTAAACACAGTCTACTGAGGGACTAAAAAAGCTGTTAAATTGTGTCATTACAGGGATTCTGTGGATCGCAACCGTCACTCCAACCGTTCATCTCCAGCCTCAGCACCGGTCAGCTACCAGATCAGCAGCCTGATTCGCTCAAACAGCCAGAACTCTAGTGATTCAGGTCGACATCACAGCGGCAGCGTGGACCGGGTCCGTGAGGCAGAGAAGGAGCTGCTAGAGCGCCACAGAGAGTCTTCTACACTTGCTGATGTGAAGGTGAAGGAGAGTCGCTCGCCAGGCAAAGAGATGCTAGAGAGGAGACCCTCAGAAGACTCCATCAAACCAGCTCAGCGTTCTCCTTCTCCGTACTCCAAGGCCGTGATCAGTGAGCAGGGTCTGAAGATGGCAGGTGGACCTCCATGTACACTGAAGGACAGTGAGAGGAAAGAGCCTCCACCAGCAGATCTTCTCCACAAGGTGAAAAACGACATGAAGATAAAGGAGGAGAGGAAGGAGGAGCAGGAGGTCATGGTGGTGAGTTCGGAGCCAGCTCCTCAACCACAGGCCCAAGCGCTTCCTGTCCCCATCAGCCAACCAGGAAACCCACACCACCACCATCCACCACTGTCCCAGCAGCCCCCTCTTCCCTCGCCCCGTGGTAGTGACATCCCAGCACCAGGCCTGCATGGGGTCCCCATGGCACACTCCCTGCCACTTTCAATGAGTGCCATGCCCCAGATGGGCAGCCTCAATGTGCTAGACCGGGCTCGTATGGCACCCTTCATGGGAGTGAGCCCACTGGCGGGCAGAGAGCGCCTGCCCCACACAGCCTTCCCTTGGGACCCTCTTAGAGAGGCCTACCGCAGCCTGGACCTGCAGAGGCGCATGGACTTCCAGCTCAGGGCCGAGCAAGGACATCGCTTCCCCAGTGTGTACGACCAGGAGCGAGCCTACCGCGAGAGGGAGGCTCACGACTACTCCCACCATGAGCACCTGTTGGAGGTGCGCAGGGAGCACGAGAGGATGCGACAGCAGGCAGAGGAGCGAGAGCGCCTTCACCTGAGGGAGGAGTTGGACAGAGCGCGCCTCCACCAGCTTCACCAGTCCCCTATGGAGGGCCATCTACCCCACATGCCCCCCTTTATGCCCCACCTTGGCGGCATGCCCTACCCTAGACTCAGCCCCTCCACAGGCCATAACGGCCCTCTGAACAGAACACCCCCTACTGCAGCACTGAGTGCGCCCCCACCCCTTGTGCCGGCCGGCAGTGCCAGGCCAGCCTCGCCCCGGAGGACTACCCCCCTCACCACCACCCAGGACCCACGGGACTACTCCCCATCTCGCAACCCCAAAGAGGTAGAGGCTCGGTAGCTTCTTGGAAAACGTGCACAAAGTCTTACTGGGCACACTCACAGGCCCCCCACCCCCTAATTTGAAATGTTGTGAACAAAATGCACTGCTCTTCACCAGAGAGGAGCAAAACTCCCTAAGGGAAAGGGTATGATTGTACAAAGTAAAGATGTGTAAGGCTGATTAAGCACATGCCATGACTTTATTTTTAGTGGACTGGAGGTTGAATAATGTCGGTAAAGAGAACACAAATATGTGTATGTTTATTTCCGACTTAAATATTTGATAATTATTAATATATTAATCCAATACCTTTTTTCAGCTTTGTGCGAAAAGAGAGGTCCTGAAACGAGTTTGTACATTTCCTATCCTTGTTCCATGTATAGATATCATTTCTATGAATTTTATGTATTTTGTGCATTAGTCACACCTTTTACAATATTTATCCCAGTTGATTGTGAGACATATCCCTTATGACCCACTGTATAGACTGGATTTTGGTTTCAACCTTCAGTAATTTAACCTCATGGTACCAGGATATCCTCAACGATGACAATGTACAATGCTACATTACCGATTTGTTTTGTTCATTTGTTTTGCCTTTGAGATATGCAGATAAATATATATTATGAGGTCTTTGTTCAGTCTCTGTAAAGAATACTGATGTAAATAACTTGTTGATATTCCTTCGCTGCAAGATTACCATGTAAATTTATTAGGCTTTTTAACCATTTCTAGAAAAACAAAATTAAATGAAACATGGGGAATTGTTTGCCTGTTGAGTATCGTGTTAACAGACAAGCCTGGCCAACGGATGGGAAGTTTGAAGGGAGGGTGTTGTAAGGAGGCCTAGATGGATCATCTGCAATCTATGCAAAGCAGCACACAGCACCCGAATGAAGAAATCACCTGGAGGGAGCAGACGATACTGGTGATACTGAGAGAAACTTGGATTAACATGTGTTTATATTTACCAATGAAATAATGATGGAATTAAAAGACTTCCAAGTCGCAAACTGGACCAGCCCCAGACAGAAAATAAGGACACTATTTAGTGGACGGCAAACGGACATTCTCTGTCAACCTTGTGGTGTTGTGCAGTTGTTTTTCTTAGACTCTTGTATACAAAACAAGTAGAGTTTTAGGCGTGCAAAAAAATGAAAATGAACATTCATGGTTTAAAATGTACGGAATAAAGTTTGGACCTAATGTAAAACATTTCCTGCTTATCTTTCATCCTGTTATTCATTGTCAGCGCTGAGTGCAAGCAGTGAACTTGTCTGTGAGCCAAAGCTACTGAGTGGTATGTTTATGTGAGCTTGATAGGTTTTCCAATAACGCTTGTGCCTCCATTTTCAGCATTTAGAGTATTTGCTCATCTGATACCAAGCTATTACTTTGAAATCATAAAGGCAACTGACTTGGCTGGCAGAGTAGCCTAAGCCATCAGATCATTTGACCATAATCTGTCATACATGGGCTGCAGAGCTCTTCAGAAGGGATCGATGAGATTGGGCCAAGGCAATACAGGGAGGGACTAATAGAACATTGATTTTGTATGAAAGCAGGTTTTGAGTGTTTGTGTTGCAGGTAACCGGTATTGACTGGCAGCCCAGCGGCATATTGACCTGCGGTCTGGACTCATTAAGAGGAGCAATGCCTGGGAGGCAGGCTATCGGATGGTGGAAGAGAGGCTCCTCTCTCTTCTCATACGCCTCCTCTCCTCATGCACAGCACTCATCTGCTTTTCTAATGAGGCCGGAAGGCACTCTGGAGTGGGCCGCCAAGGGAGCCCTGAGGTGCCCCGTCCTGT
Source organism: Amphiprion ocellaris (assembly GCF_022539595.1). NCBI lineage: Eukaryota > Metazoa > Chordata > Actinopteri > Pomacentridae > Amphiprion > Amphiprion ocellaris. The sequence goes on along the minus strand of NC_072771.1, from coordinate 14,844,896 downwards.
TATTGACAAGACCTCGGCTGTGCTTGCCGCCTGTCCAGAGACAGCCAATTCATCCTGATAATGCCCTGACTACTCATCTCGCTGCTGTGTGCCGTGAGGCCCACCAATCCCGTCCCATGGTATCAGCCCATAATGACAGCGTGGATCAAACCACGGCCAGGTCATTAGGGGATGTTATTGAAAATCAATGGCGCTCCTGTGTCTCACACACTCCAGCAGGGGTTTTTAAAAGGGCTCCTTGAAAAGACTGTTTGCCAGAATGTGGCTGGCGTATTGGGAAGACTTAAATCACTATCGCTTTCAATTTAGGCTCCTGGTAATTGAAGCACATATTCCTCCTACGGGTAGCATCTGTCAGTGGCCAGCCTCACTTTACCTCTGTGTGCTTTTAGTCCCAATAATCTAGTCAACAACAGGTACTTAACCCCTGTACTTGTTACTGCATAGAGATTTTTCCTGTAACTATTATTTACCAAGCCAGCTTTAGCAGAAGAAAAACACACACCTTAAATTTCCCCCCAACTCAATCACTCTGTCCCGTGCTCTATCCATTTTACGCCTGAGTGTGGAACGGCC